>NC_069135.1:13216405-13816405 GCF_026914265.1 Mya arenaria | reverse complement strand
TGAGAAGTAAGACCATGACTTACGGTTGCCACCAATGGGTGGTATGTAACGTTTCAAACATGTCACTATTTGCAGATAAGCCAGACGCAAAACCTGACGCAAAATCATCTAAACCACCGCCATTCGAAAGTAAGTCACTATTTTACACGGTTTTGTTACTTTTACAAGAGGAGTTCAACGATGCTGAAATACCATGTACATGCGTGTAACATGTATATAAATATATATGTATATATAGCTTAGTATAGCGTATGCATTAAGACATCATTTCTAACTGACATTAAAGTTGTTGTATGAAGGTACTTAGTAGACTATAGGACAAATAAATAATCAAAATTGCCATTTTGATAATATTCATTGGTATATTACCACATCATGGTCACCATACAGCGTTTTAGTAAATATAGCGGCCAAAGCGTATTTGAAACAATAAATATAGATATATATTATAAACAAATCGCACCCTACAGTATGCGGTCAGAACCCCCGCACGGAGGTATGTTGCGAGGGTAAGCCAAGCCCCCGGGCCGGCAAGAAGACCTGCTGCTGTGGGACCGACACCTTCGATCCCCAGGACAAGATTTGTTGCGACGATAAGATCGTCGGCCGCCCAAAAGAACTCATGGGCTCAGACTGCTGCAGTATGTATGACTTAACTACATGTACAAATATGAATTGCTTTAGGCTTTCATATAAATCATCGCATAAACTGGGTTATTTGATACAGGACTAAAATTCAAATAAAGCATACCAGTCCGTCAAACTGACACGACTGGTCCCATTATCGCGAACTATCTTAAACGTTAAAGGTTGATTATTTAGCCGAATTACTTTCTTTAGTTTGATTTTACAAACTCAGATTATCATTCCCCTGATGATATTGAAATTAATTTCATTAAAAAGTCTCAAACCCTTTTAGAAGGCAAACAATACACAATGCATACAAATAATAACAATACTAATTAGCTAGACTGTTTCCAGGGACAGTTAGCGAAATTGTGGGCTAGTGGATTTAATGAGCCAAGTTGATTAATGACTGGGGTTTGGGACATGCTTCCTTGGAAACTGTCCAGCTAGAGGGACTGGAACATGCTTCCTAAGAACCTGTCCTGCTAAAGGGAATTTGTATATGTCCCTGGGAAACTGTCGTGCTAGAGGGGACTTGGATATGTCCTTGGGAAACTGTCCTGCTAGATGGAACTTGAATATGTCCCTGGGAAACTGTCCTGCTAGATGGAACTTGAATATGTCCCTGGGAAACTGTCGTGCTAGAGGGGACTTGGATATGTCCTTGGGAAACTGTCCTGCTAGATGGAACTTGAATATGTCCCTGGGAAACTGTCCTGTTAGAGGGGACTTGGATATGTCCTTGGGAAACTGTCCTGCTAGATGGAACTTGAATATGTCACTGGGAAACTGTCCTGTTAGAGGGGACTTAAATATGCCCCTGAGAAACTGTCCTGTTAGAGGGGACTTGGATATGTTCCTGGGAAACCGTCATGCTAGAGGGGACTTAAATATGTCCCTGGGAAACAGTTCTGCTAGAGGGGACATGGATATGTCCCTGTTAATCTGTCTCGTTAAAGGTAACTTAAATATGTCCCTGGAAAACTGTCCTGCAAGATTGAATTTGGATATTTCCGTGGGGAAACTGTCTTGCTAGAGGGAACTTGGATATGTCCCTCGGAAACTGTCCTGCTAGAGGAGACTTGGATATATCCCTGGGAAACTGTCCTGCTAGAGGGGACTTAATATATCCCTGGGAAACTGTCCAGCTAGAGGGGACTTAAATATGTCACTGGGAAACTGTTCTGCTAGAGAGGACTTAAATATGTCCCTGGGAAACTGTCCTGCTAGAGAGGACATGGATATGTTCCTGGGAAACTGTCCAGCTAGAGAGGACTTGAATACGTTCCTTGGAAACTGTCCAGCTAGAGCAGCTAGAGGGGACATGGATATGTCCGTGGGGAAACTATCCTGCAAAAGGGTTCTGGTACATGTTCCTGGGAAACTTTCCATCTAAAAGGGTATATTACTCGGTACATGGACAAATGTCCATCTAGATGGGTCAGGGACCTGCTCCTTCGAATAATGTTTAATTTTGAACGCATGTAGTTTTTTTTAATTATATCTATGATTCGAAATACTTTCCGAAAATTCCTCACATAAAGATTCAAGATCTACAATGTATATACGAAACTACTATACCAGTATGAATATACATTTGTTATTTCCCACCAGCGTGCGGTTTCTCCAAAACTGACATTGTGTTCGTGACGGACTCGTCTGAGAGCATAGCGGAAGCTGATTGGAAGAAGATGCAGGGTTTCATGAAGAAGTTGGCCGGTCAGACAGACACGCGCGGTACCACTCGCATGGGAAGTGTCTCCTACAACCATTTTACGTACATCAACTTCCACCTCAATGAATACAAAAAGGTCGGTTTACTGTCTAGACTATCTAAAAATACAGCGAACACCATGAGTTTCTGTGCTTAATAATAATAATAATAATAATAATAATAATAATAATAATAATAATAATTCTGCTACTACTGCTACTACTTCTACTACTACTACTACTACTACTACTACTACTACTACTACTACTACTACTACTACTTATTATTATTATTATTATTATTATTATTATTATTATTATTATTATTATTATTATTATTATTAAATGCATGTTTAAATGCTACAAAACTAATCCGAGTGAGTAAAATAGACCCGTATTTTTTTCCCTTCCAGCCGGTTGACTTGGTTACGGCCATCGAAAATATCCCATACCGGCGAGGCAGCACGGACACAGCCGCCGGTATTAAGACTGCAGTCGACGAAATGTTTGTCCCTGATAAGGGCGACCGGCCAGGCGTCCCAAACATCATGATAATCATCACAGACGGCGCCTCCGACGACCCCGCTAACACCATCGCGCAGTCTATGCGTGCACATGAGGCAGGCATCAGGTAACCTTAAGTCAATCATGCTTTGCCAGAGTAAGGCTCAATGTAGTCATCGTGGTAAATAGAAACCCTATAATTATGAAATTTATCTCAAAACGACTAAACATGAGGAACATTTTGTCGTCGTAACTTAAAGTAAAACTTTTTCAAACACACGTAGGGCTCTTTTTTCAGGATGCTTGCACGCTTGCACTTCAGGCAATATTTCTGAGCTGCAATGACGTCGTGTTCGTTTTGGGCATGTTTTTTCACCCTAATTTCTAGTTTTATTAGACAGCATCCAGCCTTTATTTCTCCTCACCTTACAGATGTATCGCGATCGGTATCGGAAGTGGGGTGAACCAGACAGAGCTCCGCCTCATGTCATCCAGCCCAGAGGACATGTTCGTCGCAAAGAATTTCGACATCGCCCTCGACGCCATCACATCACAGATCTTTGTCACGACGTGCACGGGTGGGTCACGTTAGGGGGCTTTTGCAGTATTGCAATTATCGTTGTTTTCCTTAAATAATTTCAAACTGAGCAAGGTTGCTCGATCAAAGAGAAGAGTCTTCCTTCCAGAAATTACCTGTCGAAATCAAAGATACATACTAGAGATAATAGGATGGATGATATAATAATGATTTTGCTATTTTCGAAGCAATAGTATATGCCATAGAACTATTTAGTTGTTTTTTCTATTACACACATGGAATAATTAAAAGATTTTACATTTTGACAATAACTTCAAAATGCTCATTCTAAATTTCGGCTGCTTTGCTCCTCCCTGTAGTTTCCATTGTGTTGTAAAAACAAGAAGCAATCATGTTCTTTTTTTATTTTCTATTTCAGACCGACCATTCCCACCCATGGAAGGTAAGCTAACGTTCATTAAGAAATTAAGTAAAAACTCGTTAACGAAACAAAATATTGTCACATCTTATATTAATAAAATAAACTGATGAGATGCAGACAAAATATATCAAAGTACCATTAAACATTATTAGAATTATTGTTGCCCAATAGCAAGAATAATGGTTGGCAGTGATATAAACATTATTAGAATTATTGTTGCCCAATAGCAAGAATAATGGTTGGCAGTGATATAAACATTATTAGAATTATTGTTGCCCAATAGCAAGAATAATGGTTGGCAGTGATATAAACATTATAAGAATTATTGTTGCCCAATAACAAGAATACTGGTTGGCAGTGATATATACATTATTAGAATTATTGTTGCCCAATAGCAAGAATAATGGTTGGCAGTGATATAAACATTATTAGAATTATTGTTGCCCAATAGCAAGAATAATGGTTGGCAGTGATATAAACATTATTAGAATTATTGTTGCCCAATAGCAAGAATAATGGTTGGCAGTGATATAAACATTATTAGAATTATTGTTGCCCAATAGCAAGAATAATGGTTGGCAGTGATATAAACATTATTAGAATTATTGTTGCCCAATAGCAAGAATAATGGTTGGCAGTGATATAAACATTATTAGAATTATTGTTGCCCAATAGCAAGAATAATGGTTGGCAGTGATATAAACATTATTAGAATTATTGTTGCCCAATAGCAAGAATAATGGTTGGCAGTGATATATACATTATTAGAATTATTGTTGCCCAATAGCAAGAATAATGGTTGGCAGTGATATATACATTATTAGAATTATTGTTGCCCAATAGCAAGAATAATGGTTGGCAGTGATATATGAATAATGGTTGGCAGTGATATATACGTTAATGTTTTGTTCCAACCAGAGGACCTGTGCGGTCTGAACCCCTACAACCCGAAGAAAGAGATTTGTTGTGGTGGCACCGTGTACCCACTTGTCGGCGGCGGGAAAACAGAGTGTTGCGGCAATGATGTCATTGACGGTGATGCATTCATGTGCTGCAGCGGTCAGAGGCAGCCCCGTTTTGCCGGAAAGTTTACGGAGTGTTGCTGCGAGGAGTCGTATGACACGCGCGACACCATCTGCTGTGACGCAACGGTACGCGGATGAATAAAGGGGAACTTCAGTAAAATTTGCCACATCTTTTTGCGGTGAAATTAATTGATAATCAGGCAAAGGCTTTATTTGGATGTAATGATTAATTTTCGTTGATAAAATGGAAAATGCCGCTGTTGTTACAAAAATAAAACAAAATAACTATCGATTTATAAGGTCAGACTCGATAATAAACTGTTAAGAGATTAACTATAGGTTGGGCTTGCCACTGTGGAATAGAATAAAATATGGTTATGATCGCAATCGATATATTTGGACATAGAAATGTTTTTGGCAACCTTTGACATTTACGCGATGCACAAAATTCAATAATTTTATAGAATAAAAGTAATTGTTTATCATGTAAATGAGAAAAGAAATATTAATTAATATCTTTATTTTACTGGCGCACATTTTAAAGGAGTTTACCATGTTAATGTTTCCTCGATACATGTGAGAAACTTAAATACTCAGTATAATTTTATAACTTATGATTGTTATAGATTGCTCCCCTCGTTGCCGGTGAAAACACGGCCTGCTGTGGCAACGTTAGCTACGACAGCAAGGATCGCTTCTGCTGCGACGGTGAGTACCAAAGACAGCAGTTATTAACTGAATATATCAAGGCCGTGCACGAGTTTCGCAGGCATTAACCATGTCCGACGATGTGTCTTTAAATATTATTTCGATTAAAATAGTTACATCAAGTTAGATCTAGAACATCAAACAAAAATCATCTTGCTATGTGTGAAATTTCATTTAACAAAAAGGGGTCAGTTACATGCCTCCTGGTAAATTTGCTTTTGATTAATTTTGAACAAGGGGTTGCCACATTTAAAACGTGATACACTATCTCCGGCAGGTATGCTATTCCCGCCAAACTACCACCCGAAATGTTATGACTGTGAAGACGGAATGGCAATGCCAACGTTTAACGAGGACAAGGAGGTGTGTTGTGGCGGAAAAATGTACGCCGCCGTCAATGGCAACTTAACATGCTGCTGCGGTAAGACGCCCTTCAACTCGGAGAAAGACATCTGTTGTGGAAACAAGATCCAGAAGCGGAACGGCGGTGAGGTTGCAACGTGTTGTGGGAATGACAATTTAGATCCAGAGGATGAGTTATGTTGTAACGGAAAAGTGCAGCCACTTGTATCCGGTAAGAGTACCAGTTGTTGCGGAACGGAGAGTTATGATCCAGAAAAGCAACTTTGCTGCGATGATCTCACCGTCGTCGTTAAAGATAAGCCGACCGACTCCTGTTGTTGCGGTAATACCAGTTACACAACGTCAAAGATGATATGTTGCGACGGTAGTCGTCAGACCATTTTTGTACGGGGGACGCAATGCTGCGGAAAGTCAAGCTTCGACTCTTCTAACTTTATTTGCTGTGAAGGATCGATACAAAAGTTGAAAGGAAAGGCCACACGTTGTTGTGGAAAAGAAAGCTTCGACGCTATCAATGAAATGTGCTGCGAAGGAAAGATTGTCGAAAAGAGAAGCAAAGCTGATGACTCATGCTGTGGTAACACAACGTTCAGTTCCAAGACAGAAGTTTGCTACCTTGGTGTACCTGGTAAACTGTACGATTCTGGCACAAGGTTCTGTGGTACCGTATCCTATGACATGAATGCTGCCGTTTGCTGTGGAGGAAAAGTGTATTCGTCCAAAGGAAAGGCAAGCCATGACAACTGCTGTGGTGATAAGCCGTACAACTCCGACGATGAAATATGCTGCGATGGTGAAGTTAGAAAAAAAAGTAAGAGCGGCGACGATTGCTGTTGCGGTGACAAAGAAACGTTCAACGCCGTCAAGGAAATCTGTTGTGATGGCAAACCACAAAACCGCGTCGCGGGAGACAAGACACAGTGTTGCGGGCAAAATAGTTATGACCCAGCCGTATTCGTTTGCTGTGATGGTAAGCTATCCAAAGTTACAAACAAGGGTGACAATTGGTGTTGTGGCAAATCAACAATGGACACAACTAAGGAAATTTGCTGCGATGGCAAAGCACAACCTTTGTTTAAAGGAGAAACTGCATGTTGTATAGATAAAAGCTACGACATGTCCAAACAAATTTGTTGCGGAGATGGGGATATTCAAGATAAGAAAGACCCAAAGGACAACGCGTGCTGTGGTAAAACAACATTCGACACCTCATCTGAAATATGTTGTGAAGGAGTACCACAATCAGTTCCGGATCCAAAGTACGGGATGTGCTGCGAAAAGGAAGGGTATGATTCTAGAACATCGATGTGCTGTGACGACAAGGTCCGACCAAAAGCAAAGAAAGGAGACAACTGTTGCTGCGGAGATATCACAATGAACACAGAGTCAGAAATATGTTGTGAGGGAGTTCCACAACCACTTGTTGGCGGAAAATTCACTAAATGCTGTGGAAAAAAGAGTTTTGATTCGAGGAAATTCCTTTGTGTGTACGGTGAACTTTGGGAGAAGAGAAATCCAAACGACAATTGGATATGCGGCAAAGTAACAATGAATACTAACACAGAAGTTTGTTGCGATGGGAATCCACAAGACAAAAAAGGCAAGAACACAAAATGCTGCAACAATAAAAGTTACGATGGCGATGAATCTATCTGTTGTGATGGCGACATGATTGTGAAAAAGAAAAATGCAGAGGATAATTGTTGCTGTGGCAATTCTACTTTCAATACAAATAAGCAGATTTGCTGTATGGGAAAGGCTAGACCTCGTTTCAGTGGTAACACTAAATGCTGCGGAGATATGAGTTACAATGCTGATACACAAGTATGCTGTGCTGACAACTCTATTTTCGAAAAGGATGATAAAGACGATGATAGTTGTTGTGGAGATAAAACTATTAATTCTAAGAAGGAAGTCTGTTGCGAAGGTGTTGCAGCCAAGAACTACGGAGATATGACATCATGTTGCGGAACAGTTAGCTACGATACCCGAGACACACTCTGTTGTGATGGTAAAGTGACAAAGAAGGTTGACAAGGATGATGATAGCTGTTGTGGCTCAACAACACTCAACTCTAAGAACGGATTCTGCTGTGAAGGACTTCCTAAAAAGTCTTTCGGCGAGTTTACAAGATGTTGTGGCAAAGACAGCTTTGACTCCAAAACCGACTTGTGCTGCGACGGTGAAATAGTAAAGAAAAGTGATAAGGATGACAACTGTTGTTGCAACATGCAACCAATGAACACAGAGAATGAGATTTGCTGTGATAACACCGTACAACCAGCCCCAGCGGGTGCGCAGAAATCAAAATGTTGCGCGAAGAAAAGCTACAATCCAGAAACACAAATGTGCTGTGACGGAGAGGTTTTTATGAAAATGAGCAAAGATGACGACTGCTGTTGTGGCAAAACTACATTTAACACCAAAACCGAGATATGCTGCCAAGGAAAAACTCCTCAGCAGCTATTTGATGGTCCAACAAAATGCTGTAAGGAAGTAAGTTATGACACAAACAAACAGTTGTGTATCGACGGTAAACTTCGCAGCAAACGAGATAAGGATGATGATCGCATATGTGGAGAAACAACTATGAATTCCCAGAAAGAAATTTGTTGTGATGGAAAGCCGAGTAAACTGTATGGGTCAGTTGACTGCTGTGGCGATAAAAGTTACGATACAGATAAGGAAATCTGTTGTGACAACCAAGATATTAGAGAGAAGACAAATACTAACGATGATTTCTGTTGCGGTAAGATGACCGCAAACTCCAACAAAGATATGTGTTGCGATGGTAAATCTCAGCCAATTAAGAACGGCAAGTGGTCTGAATGTTGCGATCAAGAGTCGTACGACTCTGAATCCGAAATATGTTGCTTCGGTAAAATTCGAAAGATGGCTAACAAAGGTGATAACTGTTGTTGTGGTAACAGTACCATCAATACTATCAAGGAAGTGTGCTGTGATGGTGTACCACAGCCAATGCAGAAAGATTTGGAAACAAAATGTTGTGGCCCAGTAAGTTACAACCCAGACAAACATGTCTGTTGCGACGGCTTGACTCTTACCACGAAAGCCAACCCAAACGACAACTGGTGCTGTGGCAAAACAACAATGAACTCGAGAACTCAAGTTTGCTGCAATGGTAATCCGGATGAGAAAGTCGCTGGAGATGCTACGATGTGTTGTGGAAAGAATAGTTTTGATCCGAAGAAGAAGGTGTGCTGTGATATGAAGCTTGTGAATAAAAAAAACGAAAAAGATGATGCTTGTTGCGGAGAAACATCTATGAATGCAGATGAGGAGATTTGTTGTGAAGGCAAACCTAGAGAAAGAAAGGGTGGTTTAAAATACTCTGCATGTTGTGGAGATGAAAGCTACGATACACGTAAATCTGTTTGCTGTGAAGGTAATATCAGGGACAAAGCTGATAAAGATGACGATACATGCTGTGGAAAAACAACATATAACGCTGATAAGCAAATATGTTGCGAGGGAAAGGTTAGTGAAAGAAGAGGTAACATGCCGAAATGTTGTGGCGATAAAGGCTATGATTCTGAAAAGGAAATGTGTTGCGATGATGTAATAAGAGAAATGAGGAGCAAAGACGATGACTGTTGTTGCGGTTCAACAACAATGAACTCGGAGGATGAAGTTTGTTGCCTAGATAACCCACAGCCAGCTCCAGGAGGAAAGTTCTATGCATGTTGTGGCAAGACAAGTTACGATCCGGATAAGCAGGTGTGCTGCGATACAGATAAGCCGAAAGATAAAGATAATAAAGATGATAACTGGTGTTGTGGAGAAACTACATTTAATTCGTTCGAAGAAGTATGCTGCCAAGGAAATACACCGCAACCGATAATGGGAGAAAACACGAAGTGTTGCGGTCTGAAAAGTTTTGATGCTGATAAGACCTTGTGTTGCGACGGCGGAGAAATGGTTAAGAAAAGGAATGAAAACGACGACTGCTGCTGTGGAAATACTACGTTTAATACAAACAAAGAGGTATGTTGTGAAGGCGAACCGCAAGACGGTGGCGTAAACTCAGATTGTTGCGGAAAAGAAAGCTTTGATGTTGTCAGTGAACTTTGCTGCGATGGGAAAGTCCGGGTAAAAAGTGACAAGAAAGATGATTGCTGCTGTGGTGATACAACAATCGATGCAAAGACAGAGCTGTGCTGCGATGGTGATCCACAACCACTTAAGAATGGTGAGTTTACGAAGTGCTGCGGAAGTGTAAGCTATGATTCTGAGTCAGAAATATGCTTTGAGAATGAAATTAGAAAGAAGCGAAAGAATGCCGATAATTGGGTTTGTGGTGATACAACTATAGATACAAGAAAGGAATACTGCTGTAACGGTGTACCACAAGAATCTGTCGCAGGAAAAGATACATTATGTTGTGGAACTAAAAGCTACGATCCGTCTAAATATGTGTGCTGTGATGGAGACACGCTTGTAAAGAAAAGGAACAAAAACGATAACTGTTGCTGCGGAAACACCACATACAATACCGAAATGGAATTTTGCTGCCTTGGTATGCCTGGGAAAAACTACGGACTTTCAACAAGATGTTGTGGTGAAGTTAGCTACGACAGTGACAAATTCGTTTGCTGTGAAGGAGAGCTTGTGAAGAAGGTAAATCCGAAAGACGATTGCTGCTGTGGAGAAACAACGATGGAAGCTGCTTCTGAAATATGCTGCGAGGGTAAACCCCGGTCTATGGTCGGTGGAAATAAGTACACAACCTGCTGTGAAGATAAAAGCATGAACACGTTGAAGGAGCTTTGTTGTGACGGTGAGATTGTGGCGAAGGCGTCGCAAAATGATGACTGTTGCTGTGGCAACACGACAGTAGATGCTATTAAGGGAATTTGTTGTAATGGTAATCCTCAGCCCAGATTTGGTCCTGATACAAAATGTTGTGCCGAAAAGAGTTACGATCCCTCTAAAATGCTTTGTACAACAACAGATTCTGGAGACGTGATTCTCATAAAAAAGAGAGATCCTGATGACAATTGGCATTGTGGCGATACTACAATGAACACTAAGAATGAAGTATGTTGTTTTGATACTCCTATGCCTAAAGTAGGTAAAAATACCAGATGCTGCAAAAAAGAAAGTTACGACGCTGAGAGCCAAATATGCTGTGACAAGGGTGTTCGGGATAAAAAAAGTAACGATGACACTTGCTGCTGTGGCGATGACATGACTTTCAATCCAGAGAAAGAAGTATGTTGCAGGGGACAGGTTGCTCGTCCTAAAAGAGGAGACGTCACTCGTTGTTGTGATCTAGAAAGCTATAATCCTGATGAATTTATTTGCTACAATAGCCAACTTATTCCCAAACGTAAAGCTAATGACGATTCTATTTGCGGAAATACCACCATGGAGTTCGAAGAAGAGATATGCTGCGATGGTATTCCAAAGGAACGAACTGGTGGAGTGATGACCGATTGTTGTAAGAAACTTAGTTATGACATGGTGTCAGAAATTTGTTGTGAAGGAAAGATTAGGGAAAAAAAAGATGCGGATGATGACTGTTGTTGCGGTAATACAACAATGGACACATCTAAAGAAATTTGCTGTGACGGAAACCCACAACCTATGACAAAGGACGGTGAATGGAATTGTTGTGGAGAGAAGGGTTATAATATGGATGAAAAGATATGTTGTGATATGAAACTGATGGAACGGAAAGACAAAGATGATGATTGGTGCTGCGGTGAACATTCCATTAACACACAGAAGGAAGTATGCTGCAACGGCATCCCACAGCCATCCTATGGAAAGGATACACGATGCTGCTTAGAAACGAGTTATGAAGAGGAAAAGTTTATGTGCTGCGATGGTGAAAAACTCGAAATTAAGAGAGATAAAGACGATAACTGCTGTTGTGGAAAAACTACAATGAATACAAAAAAGGAAATATGTTGTGAGGGAGAACCTAAAAAATTATATGGCGAAAATACAAAATGTTGTCATAAGGAAAGTTATGATGCCGATGAATACCTTTGTTGCTATGAGAAAAATGTGTTATTAAAAAAGACTACGAAGAATGACGATGAATGTTGCGGTAATTCTACAATCAATGCAAGACTGCAAATATGCTGTCTTGAAAACCCCCAATCAATGAGTGGCGGAGAAGAAATGACCTCGTGCTGTGGAGATCAAAGCTATAACATGGAAAAAGAACTGTGTTGCGATGGAAAAGTTAGAAAGAAGGCCAATGATGAAGATGATGTGTGCTGCGGAAAAACATCGGTTGATGCTAGTAAACAGGTCTGTTGTGACGGAACTCCTCAACCTTCATATGGTGATATGACTGGCTGTTGCCTGAAGATCAGCTATGATAAAGAAAAGCAAATGTGCTGTGATAACAATGTTGTGGACAAGACTGATAAAGATGACGACCGATGCTGTGGTGATACAACTATGAGATCGGAGAACGAAATCTGCTGCGATGGAAAGTTTGTAAGATCTAAAAAGGGTGGCAATCAAGCAAGATGTTGTGCAATGGAAAGCTACAACTCTGCTAAAGAGATGTGTTGTGAAAATATGATTAGAGAAAAGGCAAGTGAAGATGATAATTGCTGCTGTGGAAACACAACCTTCAATACGGAAACAGAGGTTTGTTGTGGTGGTATAGAATCGCAACCAAAATATGGACCAAACACCCTTTGCTGTGACCTTGTAAGTTATGATCCTGACGAATATGTGTGTTATAATGGAAACCTGATAAAGAAACGTAACAAAGATGATGATGCACCATGTGGAGATTCAACAATGAACACTGCCGAAGAAATCTGCTGCCAAGGTAAACAAAGATCAGGACAAATCGATACGCATGACTGCTGTGAAGATAAAGCGTATGAACTTGACTCCGAAGTGTGCTGTGATGGAACGATTAGAGAGAAAAGAGACAAGAATGATAATATATGTTGCGGAAACAGCACAATGAATGCCAATAATGAACTATGCTGTGATGGAATCCCACAACCAGCCAAGGATGAAATGTGGAAGTGCTGTGGAAGTGTAAGCTATGATGAAACTAAAGCGCTTTGTTGTGAGTTAAAAATAACACCGAAACGTAGCGGTAGTGACAACTGTTGTTGTGGAAGAACGACTTTCGACACAAGAAAAGAAGTATGTTGTATCGATTCTCCTCAGGATTTGTATGGAGACGACACACGTTGCTGCAAGAGAAAAAGTTACGACCCAGCAAAGAGTGTTTGTTGCAGCGATGAAGTATACAAAAAATCAGATAAAGATGATAATGCGTGCTGTGGTAACAAAACAATAAACATAAACACACAAATATGTTGCGACGGAAATAATGTTGAGCCAGCAAAGGGTGGAGACAATGCTAGATGTTGTGGGGAGGCAAGCTATGACTCAGAGAACGAAATGTGTTGCAGCGGGTCTATTATCAAGAAGAGAAGCAAAAAAGATAACGTGTGTTGCGGGAAAACAACGTTCAATAGTAAAGAAGAGGTTTGTTGTAATGGAAATATGCCACAGGAAAGTTTTGGTAAAAACACTAAATGCTGTGGTAGTCAAAGTTTCGATCCAGATGTACATCTGTGCTGTGACGGAAAAATGGTTACAAAAACAGACAATGATGACGATTGCTGTTGTGGTAAAACCACTATTAACTCTGCAAAACAGATTTGCTGTGACGAAACACCGCAACCTGGCACTATGGATACACATAGATGTTGTTTGAAAAAGAGCTATAACGTACAAAAAGAAGTTTGTTGCGATGGGTCTATAAGGGCAAAGGAGAAGGATGATGACGATTACTGTTGCGGAAAAACGACGATGGATTCCACATCTGAAATATGCTGTGACGGAGTCCCTCAGCCTGCTAAAGGCGGAAGGTATGCAAGGTGCTGTCTGCAAGTTAGTTATAACTCTAAAACAGAAATATGTTTCGATGGAAAACTTTACACTAAAGTCAATGAAGACGACAACTGGGTTTGCGGTGATACTACTTATAACACAAATACTATGGTTTGTTGTCATGGTGACACGCCTCAACCTTCGTTTGGTAAAAAGAGGACTCGGTGTTGTGGTCGTGTAAGCTACGATACAAGAGACCATCGATGCTGCAATGGAACAGATGTAACTGAGAAAAGGTCTCCAAAGGACGACTTGTGCTGCGGAAAAACAACCATGAATTCTGATGACGAATTGTGCTGTGAGGGAAATCCGAAAAACAAAACTGCTGGTGACAGAACGCGTTGTTGTCACGAGGAGTCCTATGACCCTAAAGTTTTCTTATGCGATTTTAAAAACCTTATGCTGAAGAAAGACAAGGATGATAACTGTGTATGCGGCGATACGACGTTCAATACAAATGACGAAATATGTTGCGCTGGCGTTCCACAACCCCTTGTTGGTGGAGCTATGACCGACTGCTGTGGTTCAGTGAGTTATTCCATCATGGATCAGATATGCTACAATGGCGAAATTAGGAAAAAAAACAATGCTGGGGACGATGCGTTCTGTGGAGAAACAACAATGAACGCTCAAACACAAGTATGTTGTGACGGAAAACCAAGAGATGCTGTAAGCGGACAAAAAACAAGATGCTGTGAAGATCGCAGTTTTGACCCTAAAAAAGAAATATGTTGTAATGGAGAGATAAGAGAGCTTGCAAGTGAAGATGATAATTGTTGTTGCGGAAACACAACGTTCAATACAAATAAGGAAATATGTTGTGACGGAATAATGCCTCAGCCAGCTAAAGGGGGTGAACGCGCAAGATGTTGTGGGCGCGAAAGCTATGATTCTTTAAATTTCTTGTGTTGTGATCTAGAGATTATTGAGAAAACAGATGATTCAGACAACCTTTGCTGTGGTAAGACTACCCTTAATTCAAAGAAACAAATTTGTTGTCAAGGTCAATTTCCCAGAGATCGTGTTGGAGGCAATAGAACGCTATGTTGTGGTGATATCAGTTACGACCCAAAATCTCATCTTTGCTGCGACGAAAAACTAATGAAAAAGAATAATCCAGATGATGATTGCTGCTGTGGAGAGCATTCTATGAATTCAAAGAAAGAAATATGCTGTAGGGGCGAGGTGCAGCCACTCGTTGGAGGCGATTTTACATCATGCTGTGGTCCAAGAAGTTTTGACATTAGAAACGAAATTTGCTGCAACGAGGAAATAAGGAAAAAGAGAAAGGAAGAGGATGATTGTTGTTGTGGAAAAACAACAGTCGACGCTAAGACAGAACTTTGTTGTGAAGGAAAGCCACAGCCATTAGTAGGTGATAAATTTACAGATTGTTGTGGAGAGATGAGCTATGACACTAGAACACACATCTGCTGTGATGGAATGGTACGTGAAAAGGGCGATGAAGAGGATAACTGTTGTTGTGGTAATACTACAATTAACACACAGGACGAAATATGTTGTAATGGCGAACCAGCGGATGCTGTTGCAGGTAAAGAAACGCAGTGTTGTGGAAAAATAAGTTTTGACCCATCGAAAAAGATCTGCTGTGATGGCGATGATTTAAGAAATAAAGCAGATGCCAACGATAATTGCTGTTGTGGAAAGACTACATTTAATACTGCTTCTGAGATCTGCTGCGATGGAAAACCACAGGAACGTAAAGGAGGTAAGGATACACGATGCTGCGCCTCAGTCAGCTATGATCCAAAATCTGAGTTCTGTGATGACGACGTCATAATCGTGAAGAGAAACAAGAACGACGACTGTCCATGCGGTAATACAACAATGAATACGGCCACCGAAATCTGCTGCTTAGGTAAACCCCAACCGAAACTGAGTGATTCCACAACGTGTTGTGAAGACAAAAGTTATGACACTGCCACTCAGATTTGCTGTGAAATGAAAGTGGTAGATAAGCGTGATAATAAGGACGATTCATGCTGTGGTAAGACAACATTTGATGCTAAGAGTGAAGTGTGTTGTGATGGTATGCCACAGGATCTGAAAGGACCATTTACTCGTTGCTGCGGTAAAATCAGCTACGATCCCAGAAAGGAAATGTGCTGTGATGGTAAGCTAAGACCCAAACGAGATGCGGATGACGATTGCTGCTGTGGCAAGACAACATTCGACACTAGAAAAGAGGTATGTTGCAATGGTTTGCCACAAGAATCATTTGGTTCGTCGACGAGATGTTGTGGAGAGGCAAGTTATGATTCTAACAGAGAAATCTGTTGCCACATGGATGTAAAAAAGAAGGTTAACAAAGACGATAATTGCTGTTGTGGTGGTAACATGACGTTTAACACAAACAAGCAGGTGTGTTGCCAAGGTCTATATCCACAAACAGCCGTGGCAGGTGATAAGACACAGTGTTGTGGAAAGGTCAGCTTCGATCCAGCTAAGCAACTGTGTAATAACGGCAAACTGATGGACAAGAGAAACCCAAGTGATGACGGTGTGTGTGGGAAAACGACGTTCAATCTTGCTAAAGAGGTTTGCTGTGATGGGAAACCAAATGATTCGTTCGGACAATCAACATCTTGTTGTGGAGCGGACAGCTTCAATTCAGAAACGCAAGTTTGTTGCGATGAGAAGGTGAGAGATAAGAAGAATAAGAAAGATGATTGTTGCTGTGGTAAGACGACAATCGACAGTCGTACTGAGATATGTTGTAATGAAATTCCATTGCCTCTTGTCGGTGACAAGTACACAGACTGTTGCGGTAATGAAAGTTATGACACTAGAAAGTTCGTGTGCTGCGATGATGCTTTAGTGAAAAAGAATGGCGATTCTGACAATAAATGTTGTGGAAAGACAACAATGGATTCCCGAACCATGATATGCTGTGATGGTGAACCACAGCCGTTGTTAGCTGGCGATGAAACTATGTGTTGTGAAAAGCAGAGTTATGATCCTAAGGAATATTACTGCTTGGAAAACGGAAAGCTGCGACAGAAGAGAAAGCCTGATGACAATTATATATGTGGAGATACAACAATGAACACTAACACAGATCTTTGTTGTGAAGATCAACCACAGGAAAAGAAAGGAGGAGATAATGCTAAATGCTGTGGCAAGGAAAGTTACAACTCTAAAACACAAGTGTGTTGTGATGGTTTAATTAGAGATAAGAATAATCCCAACGACGATAGTTGCTGTGGAAAGTCAACTATAGACTCTACGGCAGAAATATGTTGCATGCAAAACACACAACCTGGTGGTAAATTTATTACATGTTGTGAGGACAAGAGCTTTAATACACAAACACAACTTTGTTGTGATGGTAAGGTCAGAGAAAAGAACAACAAGGCTGATGACTGTTGCTGTGGAAACACCACATTCGACGCAAAGAATGAAGTGTGTTGCCTTGGCACACCACAACCAAAGAGAGGAAAGAGTATTGACACAACGAAATGTTGCTTATCAGAAAGCTATGATTCAGAAAATGAAATTTGTTGTGGTGGGAAGATCATCAAGAAGAAAAAGAATAGCGACAACTGGTGCTGTAATGACAAACCGTACGGCACTAATTCAGAAGTTTGCTGTCAAGGGCTTTCCGTCCAGACGTCTTTCGGTAAAAACACTCAATGTTGTGGAATGCTGTCATTTGACACCTCGACCCATATTTGCTGTGATGGCAAAATAAGGGAAAAGGCAGGTAAAGACGACGACTGGTGTTGTGGTGATACGACATACGCTTCTTCCAGTGAGGTTTGCTGTGATGGAATGAAACCACAACCCTCTTATGGCAAAGATACCCAGTGTTGCAATGGAAAAAGTTTCGATGCGTCTACGCAGGTCTGCTGTGATGAAAAGATAGTCAACAAAACGAACCCGAAAGATGACTGTTGTTGCGGAAAGGAAACAATCGACTCAAAAACTGAGATATGCTGTGATAACAAACCACAACCCATTATTGGGTCCTTCGAATTCACATCCTGTTGCTTTGATGTTAGTTTTGATACAAGCAAGTCTTTATGCTGTGATGGTAAAATACGTGACAAGGGCAACAAAAACGACGATTGCTGCTGCGGAAATACTACGTTCAATGCGAGAGCTCAAATTTGTTGCGACGATGTTCCTCAGAACCTCGTTGGTGATGAATTTACTAAGTGTTGCGGAAAAGTTAGTTACGACTCAAGGAATTACGTGTGTTGCGATGGCAAAATAAGAAAAAAGGCCGACAAAGATGACAACATGTGCTGCGGGGCGACAACATTTAACACAAAGAAACAGGTGTGCTGTAACGGAAAGCCATCAGATATGTTCGATACAACTCTGTGTTGCGGACAGAAAAGCTACAATCCAAATAAGATGGTATGCTGCAACGACATGAGTCTCCTTGACAAGACAGGTAATGACGACGACTGGTGTTGTGGCGGGAAGACATACAGCAGAGCCAATGAGATTTGCTGTAATGGAGAACCACAGCCTGCCGTAGGTGGAGAATTTACCGACTGTTGTGACAAGAAGAGTTACGACACCAGAAAACAACTGTGTTTTGATGGCCGTCTTTATGACAAGCGAAACAAAAATGATGATTGCCGCTGTGGAGAAACAACGTTCAACACAGCAACGGAAATGTGTTGTGATGGAGTGCCTAGCACACCCAAGGGTGATGTAAAGGACGCTTCTTGCTGTGGTAATAAGAGCTACAACACTATGATGGAAGTGTGCTGCGAAGATGGCGATATAATGAAACAAGACGATGAGGGGGATGATAGCTGCTGCGGAAAGAAGACTTTCAATGCTAAAAACGAAATTTGCTGTAACGAGACACCACAACCAAGAACTGCTGGCGATATGACCATGTGTTGTCTTGACAAGAGCTTTGATCCTGAGAAGGAAATGTGCTGTAAGAATGAAGTACGCATGAAGGAGAGTGGAGACGACAACTGCTGCTGCGGAGACTCTACATTCAATACCCAAAAAGAAATTTGCTGTGAGAACACTCCGCAGCCATTGAAGGGCTCAAATACTAAGTGTTGCGGTAAGATCAGCTACGATGCAGATAAGTTCATATGCAATGAAGATAACAAACTATACGAGAAGGTGGACAAGGACGATGATTGGGTGTGTGGTAAGACTACATACAATACACAGAAACAGATTTGCTGCATGGGTGTACCGCAAGAATTGTTTAAGGTAGGCAACACAAAATGCTGTGGACAGGTCAGCTACCAAAGCGACGATAATGTTTGCTGCGATGGAAATGTCGTTAAGAAAACAAAGAAGAGTGATAACGTATGTTGTGGCAATCTAACGTTTAATCCAGAACTTCAGATATGTTGCCAGGGCAAAATAGAGGACAGAAAAGGTGGCTCTGACACAATGTGTTGTGACAAGAATGCATTCGATCCCAAAAGCGAAGTTTGTTGCGATGACCTCCGCATTTTTGTCAAAGCAAATAAGGATGACAACTGTTGCTGTGGAAACACAACATTCAATACCGAAAAACAAGTTTGCTGTGATGGGAAACCGAGCAACGCAAAGACAAAGGACATAGAAGACACCAAGTGTTGTGTCAAGGAAAGTTACAACCCAGAATCCCACATTTGTTGTGAAGGCACTATACGTGAAGCAGTCGGAGGACAGAAGAATACGAGATGTTGCAGAGACGAATCTTATGATATCACCAAAATGGTGTGCTGTGACGGAAAACTTCGTGATGTTGACAAACCTGGTGACTTGTGGTGCTGCGGTAAAGGAACATACAATCCTTCCACCGAGATCTGCTGTCCTGGGAACCCGATGGACGTCTCTCAACCTATCAAGGGCTCGAACACCCGGTGCTGCGCTGGTGTCAGTTACGACGCCGACATGGACATCTGTTGTGACGGCGTCATCCAGCATGCGTGGGTGGGCCCGAAGACACGCTGCTGTGGACAGAGGAGTTACAATCCGGAGAGAGGACTGTGCTGTAACGGAACTGTGGTCGAGAAAACACTGCCGTGGGATGACTGTTGCTGCTGTGATAAGACAATCTACAGCGCAAAGCAGATTTGCTGTAATTGCAATGTGCAAGGTAATCCATCTCCTGACATTTCGGTAGTTTGGGTATATGACCTGTTTGACTTCAATATCAACGCAGAATAATGTAAAACTACAATAACAAAGCAACAACAACAACAACAACAACAATAATAATGATGATAATAATAATAATAATAATAATAATAATGATAATAATAATAATAATAATAATAATAATAATAATAATAATAATAATAATGATAACAACGATAATGATAACAATGATATTGATAATAATAGTTATATTATTATTAGTATGTCTCACCTTGATACAGACTTTATTCGTTGATAAAATGCACCTTCCTGCAGGTCGTTGTGGTGGCCAAGGCACCAAGTGTTGCGGCGAGATGAGCTATGACCCATTCTTGAGCATTTGCTGTGACGGAGTGCTCCTTTCCAGGACGTACGGTGATGAGTCCTATTGTTGCGGAGAGTATGTATACACGCCCAAGCTTGCCATATGCTGCGGAGACTACGTCAAGTGGAAGATGGGCAAAATGACGTGGTAAAACACATGGTAAGAGCTGGGTTGTTGTGCACAAAGGTTCTACCTACACATACTATGACTTGCTTAAGATTAAAGTCACAATTTTATAATATTTTTACATTTTAATTTCGAAAGATTAGCAATAAATGCATGGGTAATAACGCAGCTTCTTATGAGCTTACTACTTTGATACCATTTACAATATTAGGCAAAACACATATATGCTAAAAGAATACTTTCAAACAAAAACTTGTACCACAATTCAAAACTAAACTTTTTTTCAGATGTTAGTGTATCGGTGCAGTCGTTTGCGTCCGTCATGCTGTGTCCACTCGCTGTTCCTTGCAACGTGAACATCGTGACATCCTAGCTCTATTTATTTTTTTCGCTGCATTCACACATATAATCACACTTTATTCAACATGTTATATAAATGTTTATGTCTCCAACATATGATTTTTGTATTTTGGGTGTTTTGTTGTTAACTGCATATTCAACGCATGTGTAAATGTTTCAAAAACTTGGATACGAGGTCGTATTAGTTTGTACAGTTAGAGGACACTTGATGATATATATATAGAATTTGATTTGATGATATTAGTTTTGTTTTAATCGTGTCTCGTACTTGCTATACGATTGTTTAAACAGGTCACGTCCATATGTTTGGTAAAAAGCCAATTGATATTTTGAGAGTATAGTTTACGTTGTTTACGTTGTCCTGTTGAAACAAGACAATTTCGGGGTTTTCCACGGGCGATAATATACTGCTTATTGTTATTATTTTAGCCTTTTTCAATGTGCTTCAAATACTTTATTTGCATAAAACAAGAGTTCAAGCTCTTTGATTTTTGGTATTGCGTTAGTTCATTTTTGTGATAAAGGATCAGATTTGACCTTTTATGACTATTCATATTATCTGCATTTAGCATATGTATATTTTTAAGTGGAAATTGTTGTCATGGCAACATACACATTATAAAGATCGGTTCAATTTCATCCTAAACTGTTATTAAATCTAGCCTAAGACAATCATTATAAATAAATACTTGTTTCAATATCTGTTTGCTCTGACAACATTTTTCTAACCTGCTCTCATCAAAATTAGTTATGTATAATCGTGTAATTGTCTAGCGACTAAATATTGAGGGTTGTTCGGTCATCACTGGTTCGAATTTTCATTTATTATTTTATCACTGTCAAGGAAAGCATTGGACATTGTGCTGTACCGGTTTTGGAAAGAATAAAAACGATGTTGAGGTTACCTTTGTGTTTATCTTTTTTGTGACCCAAATCATTATTGTTGATTTTGGTGTGTCGTCTTATGACGCACCCATTTATTGTGAAAAGGAAATGAGTCCCTGTTCATCATCCATTGTGCCAAATAAATGCGAATTTCTTCGGAGCAAACACTTTACATTCAATGTCAAACAATTTACCAAGACATATACAAACCATGCATTGCTATGGTTAATACCTTATTTTATTTCAAAATACATGCATTTGTTGCCATTTCAATAAAATTTAAGGACATTATGCAAGTCTACATTTTCCCGAAATATTTGTTCTTATGTAGCGAAAAATTCATAGTGCTTCGACTCAATGTTTATAGTAAATGTTGTAAACTGCACAAGCCTAGATTCGTCTTTAAAATGAAAATAAATTGCCAAGCTGCATTTAATCAGATAAAATATATTCTATTAACAATTCAAGAGTCTTGGTTTTGAGAAAATGTGCAACAAGGAATTAAAATTGTGTCTCACACAAAGTGCCTGTCTTAAAATAAGTGGGAGCGAATGGCATGTTATTTGCCGGACACGAACATTATCTGCGAATGAACGGACATAAGAGGCCTCACACGTTTGCCATCCAGACAACATTATAAATCCAATGATACACTCGTTATCGTTAAAGTTCCACAAAAGAATGTCTTACAAAATTGCTAAGGAGCTAAATGATGAAATTTCATTAAATTATATACGTCCTTCCAAGTTTTCTTCAAATAGGACAATCATTTTTTACGGGATATCATTATGGCCTGTAAAACGAAACTACTGGGTACTTCGCCATCGCAGAAACCCCTCGCAATTGATTGCCCGTGTCAAAACAAGAAATAAACAACAACAACAACAACAACTCTTCGGAGAAACAAGAGGTACCTTTTCATTCACCGATTGGGCAGAGAGAGCTTTCTATAAATACCTTAAATTTATTGAAACAAATAAATGTACCTGTAAAATAACTAAATTATAACAAATTACGAACCAGCTTAAAAAACGTAATTACCAGGTACGCATTTTTCACATTTATTGTGATACCACTTTTTGCATTTTTCATTGGAAAAATTACACATATTAGTTCAATTTCCGGTTGATTTTTAATTTTAACATGAAAATTTGTTGATCTTTTTTCTTGACATTGTTCATGATTTCACATGATACACTAAGGTAAAAGACATGTAACTGTTAATGACAAAAATAACTTCATTTAAGATAATTTGGTAACCACATTTCTTAGCATTCATTGTGTTTTAGACGGTATAAAGTGTTTTAAATGGTAAATTCTTTAAATCAAACATATAACAGAACAATCCGCTGCATTATTATGTGGTATTTATGAGATATATATTTCTAAGTGTTTAGGAATGTATTTGTTATGAATCTGATCGAATTTAATTGAAATTGCATTTAAAGTGACTTGCTCATGTTTTAGGACCAAAAAAATAGTTTTCCCGGTAATGCAACTGAAAACACTTATTTTATCATGACTTTTAACAAAAATGGTGGATATGTTGACCTGTTAAGGATACATTGATAACATCAACCAATGAGCCTAGACCTCATATATCTGAGCGTGACCCGTGAATTGAATTTAGTTTTTAAATATCCCTGGATATGAATAAGCCGAGACTTTTTAAATGCTCGCTTGGACCTTATCTTTAAACTGCCGGGATCGCTTTTTGAGAAAGCCGGGACTGCTGGGGCCGGGATATTAGCTGATAATGTCGGGATCGCTTATTGAGAAAAACTGGGACCGCTTGTGGTTTCTATATATTTAATACATGATTTTCCGCAATAAACTGTCTAAACAAAGTACCAAAGTAACTTTGTATCATTCTATATCCCAGTTTATCGATCATGGTATATGGTTCTATAAACGGTAAGTTAAAATAAGTAACGATACACAGTTTATATTAAAAAAATCTACATAAACTGCAAAATTATGATAATTATAAGGGCAATTGAACAACAGTTTCTATTTTTGTGACACCTAAATGGTCAACAAACTATGCAGTTATTTGCATCCTGTTGAGTAAGAAATGTCATGAAATCGACATCTACGTAATAATATCACGAAGGTATAAACAGACCACGCAGAACATTAAATGGGAAATAAAGCGGGGCATGTAGTCATAAAGCAATAAATCAATCACTATCCCAATTTTAGTATCTCATTGGTCATATATATATTGTTTGTTTTGTTTTCTGTTGTTGTTGTTGTTGTTGTTGAGTTTATAAAGGTCTGCCCGCGCCCTTTAATGGCTGCAATATGGCTTGACCCCGTCTTATCCCAAGTACGAACTGAAACCAAAGGGAGATTTTTAGCCTCATAGGTTGATCGGATATTCGAGACATGCGATGAATACATATACAGTAGTCCAACAGCTCTGGCTATTGGATATGGTTTCACTTTACTAGTCTAATCTAATGTAATTTAGAAATATTTTAATAATTAGAAAGGACTCGTTCACTATACTCACTCCGCCCATTCTTCATCTATAAAATGTTAATTCATGTCATCTAACTATAACGTAATATCATGTAAATAAGATGATTTCAAACACTTCACTTGCATTTAAAAAGTTCGGCACAGTAAATCCGGGGAAAGAGTACAAATCCTATCCATGTTAACATAACCATTAAAAAACTTCAGTTGATTATGCCCTAACACTTGTGGCATTGCTAGTTATAAAAAAAAACACACGCACGCACGCACGTACGCACACATATAGGCAATTAAAATATATTGGCAGAAATCGGCATGCAAATGCCTCTGGTCAATACGTGGGCATGGTGATAATACAACACATATACAAACACACAAAGTTTAAGTAGTACAGTAAAGAGAAATATACAACAACAACAACATACTAATAATACAGTCAAATTATAAAGCATTTATACTTAATAAACAGTAAACTTAAGAAACAGTTCAAGTTCCAGGATATGTTTTCTTAGTTCCATTGCAAATTTGATAATTTTTTCAGTGATTTAAGTTTACTTGTTAAATTGCTTAATAGTTATTGAGATTTTTAACATATTCATAGAAGGCCAGGAGCTGATGCCTAAGTATACTGTGTATGTATGTCCTAATCTGTTTTAGAGTGTACAACATAGCATATATATATATACATATAATGATACTCGTCTTTTTTCATATTTGGAGAACAAATATTACATTTTCTATCAGCTCTGGAAGTACCAAAATATGTACCAGTGTAACGTACCGGCTGTATGTTCAATCGGTGTCGTAGAGCCTATATGGATCGCTCTTATATCAATTTTCCTCACGCTACCTTGCCTTATAATTAAAACAAATGATTCGAAAAATGATTGGTGAGTTAAAACATAATCAACCAAATAATCAGGGTTCAAAGATTATGCATCGGTTTATATAAGTTCAGTCACTTGATGAATGGCTTTCTCTTACGGGAGCTTGTTTATTGGCGATGCAAAATACCTTAACCTTTGTCAGCGCGCAGATCGCAATGCTCTGTGGCCAACGCAGATGTCAGGTATGAGGCTTACTAGAGTTTCTAGCCACCAGCTCCGTTCACCAGACTAGATCGCAATGCTCTATGTATCTGGCTATTTGAACTGGAACGCTAGATAACCCTGGTGCCTTTTTATCCCACAGATCGCAATGCGCTGTGTTCAATAATAAACAGCCAGAAGGTGAAGACTCTAATTATTTGCCCTCAGAAGACTATTTCCGGTTACTGTTTGATGTTACCTCGACGGCGGTCAAACACAGAATGAATCTTTCGTTTGTTTATTTGAGTTTATCAAGGTCTGCCCGCGCCCATTGGCTGCATTATGGCTTGACCCCGCCGTGACGCCATCACGACTTAAATTGTGTTTAAATGCCATAAGTGACATGAGATAGAAGTGACAGCAATTCGCAGTCAAATCCAGACATTGGAAGACTTGAAGAAACAGAGTGAGATACAAGAAATCCGGGTGCGATACCCTAGCTCTTTGCGAAGTCTTTATGAAAACAACTCCCGGTTAATAAATAATGTTTAACATGATTTCTTTAATTATTATTGTCGTTAATAGAATATTTATTTGGAATAAATAAGTCTAAAATATGAAACTAACCTTTGAAAAACACCGCGAGACATTTAACTTCGTTAACGTAAATGGCCAATTTATAACAAAGGGCGGTAATCGTGTTATATGCGGTTACGCTACACCAGTTTGAATTTCAAGGTTATGTGTTGACAATCTACAACAGATCATACATCTTCTTAATCTATCTTTTTTTTTTAATTTGTACAAGATATAATCTTCAGTTTTCTTTAAGTGAACAATACAATGAAAGTGTCGGCATATCATTTATAGAAGCAAAACCTCAATGGAGATCAATGAAAAGTGTCACGTATTCCATATTTTATTAAAAAATAATTTATATTATAACATCAAAGTTTTGTTTTACATCCATAAAACCTTGATGTTCAATAATATAATTTATTCTCTTTGCCAAAGAAGAATTATTTTCATTAACATTCAAATCATTAAATACCATATTAATTGGTGAATATACATTATATATATTTTTTACCAAAAGTTAACCAAACGTTCCTTGCATATTTGGATAAAGGAAATCTGCTATGCTCACCATAGCAAAGTTAGTTTGTCGCTTTACACCTAAAACATATTTCAGAAATTTAATGTGAAGCTTGTCAACTTCCTTAAAGTTATATACCCCAATACTTCTGAACCATATAATAAGATTGGAACAACCATAGCGTCAAACAAAGACAAGTTAGTTTTAACATCGAGATGAACTTTGTCGTTAGATACTATGTCAAGCCTTTAGAGCTTGATCATTTAGCATTTTTACTGCATGTAACATATTGCCTGTACAATGATATATGAAGTTAATATCAAGATAATTAAAGCTATCTATTATATTCACCAAATCATTGATATTATAGAATTGTACATTTCTAGCTTGCTTCTATTTAAAAAACAACAACATTTTGTTTCGTTTACATTGATTTTTAATCCCCATCGAACAGAATAATGGTGTAACATGCGACGACAAACAAACACCAGCAGATCCATTCAAAGAAAAAAATGCTCGACCCTGAAGGGGTCCGCTGGTCTTTTTATACAGTAAATTCTCAATCCACACAGAGCCCAGGCATTTCTAATATGCATATTACCAACATACGTACTATGAACGTACTTCCGTCTATAACGGAATGTTATACTATGAACGCACATCCGCCGCCTACAGCGGACCCTTACACTAATCCGCCGCCTACAGCGGACCGCTACAAAGGTAAATAGCATTCCCCTGGGCTTAGAAACTCACTAGTGGATCTGTGGTAAATAATACAAAATCATCAAACCAATAAACGCAACCGTTTTATTTATAAATAGGTTGAAATATCCTAAATTCTTTATCACACAAAAATTAACTTCAACTTTCCCCCTTCTACTCCTATATTGAGGCCCCGGCTTTGATGGTGCGAGCATAAAGTGCTTTCTCGGTACGGACCCGGGATCGATATAAACAGTCACTGGTACTGAGGCTGTAATGGATATAGCACTTTAATGGTCCCGTCCTGGGATCGATATAAATAGTCCCGGGGTTTCCGATTCTAGATCCCGGATCCCGGCATATATAAAAAATCCATCTGAAAGTGTTGAGTGCTTCAAGAATCCAACATGGCGGAGTAAGTTTATTTATTTTATTTTTGTTTACTTTCTTTCTTTTCTCCCCCGAAATATATTGAACAGACACTATTCTTTGTGAATATAACTTTTAAAATTACACCAGACCGGAAAATTTCCTCAAAATCCATATACTGTAAACTTGTTCACAGAATGTCAGTAAATTTCGTTAAATCACAATCCTTGAAATTATCGTCACCTTATTAATTAGTGTACCTTGCAAGCTAATGAAGTGGGCTGTTGGTGATAGGGTAGTTCAAAATATGAATGACAACAATCTATTTTCTTATTCTCAATATGAATTCAAATCATTACACACAATGTGCACTGCAGCAAGATACAAGAACCTTTATTTAAAGTCAGTATACAGTACACTCTTGCAAAACTACCACTTTCCTCGGTCACTCTAAGGGTTTTGAAATTTATCGCGGACATCCGCTGAGTACATAACTGATTTTCTTGCTTAAATCCGCCGAGTTTTGCCAAGTTGCTCGTTTTCCGCCGAGGGTTTTATTGCTGGTATCGCTGGTGATGGTGTTGTTTTTTTGGCCTCAAAGCAGAACTCTAAGTTGTATGCTTTGCTACTACCTTGCTACTATTGAAAATAAATAATATATTACATTTGCAGTTATTTCATTTATAAAAATCAATCATTGCCACATTCGTTAGCTATTCCTCGTAAAGAACGAAAGGAAGATAACATATTCAATGAAACAATACATCTATATCTCGGTTGGTTATAAATTAACCTTTCAACGAATATTTGTTAATTGCCTGTCGATATCCACACATTTAAGATATATATAACACCACGTGTTTTTCTGTTTACCATTGTTACATCATGCTCTTTCTGTGTTAAATTGTTGAGAACCATTTCTTCTTAGTTAATAATTTGAGTTTATTTATATGAAATGCAATCTAGTATTTTTGGCAATGTGGAAGTCATGTGATACGTAAATTTCGTAGTGATGTATTGTGCGCTAAATTTAGACTACTTTCGGTTATCTGGCATGTTTGTTATTGCGAAAAAATGCATTTTTGTTTATCAAACTGGAAGTTTAAAATGCCAAAAATCAATTAATAGAAATTGATTGAATCAACATAGCAAACAGAATGTTTACATTACTTTAAGATACTGCGACTAAAGTCAAATGAGTAAGATATTATTAGAACTGGATCAAAAATAAACCGATATATACATGTATATTGAATTTTTCGCGCCATTTAAGGATTACCAGTCGTATTATGTGCACGTGAGTCTGAAAAATATTGAAACAACACAGTAAAAGAAAAGTATTCAAATAAATTAAACAAATTAGATATATGTATAGGCGAAGTAGGAGATTCTTATCAATTTCCTCAGAGTTTCGCTGTGTTTTCACTCCGAGAAATGCGGCGATTGTAATTATACGTTACTCTTCGCTTCGCTAAATTGGATTTTGTGTCCGCGATGAAGAAAATCCGCTGAGGAAAACAGAAGTGGTAGTTCCACGAGTAGTGTACTACACATGTTCAAAATTCACATATATATACTGAACATTCAAGTGACACTACAGTTTTCTATGAGTGACCTCTGATTGGAACATATTCAAAGAAATTATGACAGTGAACTTCTTTCAACCTGCACATATTGTAAATATATGATCTACTGTGTGCACAGCTTTTGTAGAACTTGTTTGACTTTATGTTCCAGCCTGCATGATCGCAAAGTAAAGGATGCTCAGATGCGGGCAACCATCAACTCCAAGCTGGTAGAGACTGGAGAAAGGGAAAGGTAAACACCCATTAGAAAATGATCTGATTTTGAAGCTTTACAATCATTTACAAAATATCTTATTCTGGTTTATGATTAATTGTATATAATTTGTAAATCATTTAATGATTATTAGTTCCAATAAGCATAAGGAGGCTATAATACTCGTGTCTGTGCTTAAGTTTTAGTGCAAGTTGGCCTTTTCACTATAACTCTAATACCCTTCATCTTAATACTTCATACAGTTGTTCAAGACCATCACACAGTTGGTTACATAACTCCATATTATCCTAAATACAAATTATGGCCCTTGTTCAACTTGATATGTTAGGTTTAAGTGTTTGGGCAAATATTGGTTTTAACTCCGATCTCAAATACTGTTCATTCAGTCAGAACACATTTAGGTAACATAACTCCATTTTAACTATTAATACAAATTAGTGCCCTTGATTGACCTCTATATCCTATCTTTTGACAGGCACATTTTATATTCTCACAAAGTGAAACCTGTTAGGTCAATAAAAATTAAAAATTAATTGCTTGATTTTTAATTTGGGGGACGGGGGTAATCTTATTTTCTACGTTTCTTAGATGACTTTATCACCGTTGAATATGTGTTCATGCTCTTTCTTATTGCATAAGGGTCCATATACATGTGCTACGAACAGCATCGTAAGAAATTTCCTTTTTTACATGTGAATGTTGACATCGACACTGGATGGTATACGTCACTCCCTTACAGTACCAGACTGATACGAAAATACAGACCTCAGTTCAACATTTTTAATTGAGTCAATATAATTTAAGGGGTGGAGGAAAAGAAGGTGGTTGGGGATGAAAATCTACCAATTAATTTAAAGTACCATGTAGAATGAGAAGGCTTTACAACTGTCTTGGGCTAAACCTTTGCTATGTATTTTGTACCATTTTGTTTGAAGGAAAGTGTTGAATGAACCTATGTTAAGAAGTACTAATTAGATACCAGTACCCTTAGGGCATGTTTTTTTGTCTTCTCCAATAGCTTTATTTGTAGTATATACTTGTTAATTGCCTGAGCACAATGTGCTTAAGGGTAAGCTACAATGTATTGTGATAGCGGACTCAACTGTCTGTCATCAACATTTTCCTTCAAACAACTGCTTCTCCTAAACCATTTTTCCAACTGCAACCAAATTTCACAGGAATGTTTTTTTGATGGTCCTCTTCCAGAGACCTTAAAATAAAATGGTTCCATGCAGAGCTCTGGTTGCCATGGAAATCAAAAAAGAAACACCTCCAACTTTTATCCATAGCGAACAATAACATCCTTTGCAAACAATGTTTTCTTACGCAACCAATGACAATCTTATCAACCAATTACTTACTAAGCAACCAATTACTTCCTCAGCAACCAATGACTTCCTCAACTTTTTCTAAGCAACCAGTGACCAAATTTGCAATCAATAATTTGATAAGCAATCACTTACTTCCTTAACAACCAATGTCCTGCTTGGCAACCATTGACTTACTATGCGACCACAGACTTCTTTAATGTTCATTGATTTATGGGCATGATTTTGTGTTCATGTATTATTATATTTTACTGAAATAAATCTATCCTCCATGTGTGTCAGGTTGAAGGAGCTGTTGAGGACTAGGCTGGTGGAGTGTGGCTGGAGGGACCAACTCAAACAGCATTGCAAAGGTTGGTTATCATCTGAAACAGCCTTAGATTACATTTTAGATTAATCCTTCAAGACAGTTGTTTTATTTGTAATCAAAGGCAACTGGCCCAAAAAACAATATCTACAATCAATAAAACAACACATAATTTGATAAGCTCACCCAACATGAATAGCACAGTTTAAAGGGTTGACTTTAAAGACTTGGATTCAGGGCTTTCAGTACACTTATATAAATTATGTGAATTTTGGATGCCTGGTTACCACATATTATCATCAGGTCAAAGTTGGTGTGACCTTGAACACAAAAGGCTTGTCCAAATAGATAATGAGAGTATGCTTGGACCTAATGTCCTCAAGCGTAGTAGGGAGCTGGCCAGCAGATGACCTGGATTGATTTTGAGATCATTAGGTAAAGGTCACAGTGTAATTGAACACAAAATCTTTGTTCGTTTAATTTAAAGAGATCACATAGAGTCTATGTGTTTCTCTTTAAAACATTGAATTTTAATTTAAATGTTTAGCTTTAATAATGCAAGAAATTGCCGATTGCCATATTATGTTAAACATATTGGCTATGACTCTAGTTGACCTTTAAGAAGCTATCTTTATGTCTATTTAACTGGCATTGTCCATATGTTTTGCTTATTTTATTGATTTAACTAATTTACTGCTGTAAGTAGAACACATACATGTTTTCTGGAAACTATAAATCCTCTAATGACATTCAGAACTGGTCAGAACCATACCTTCTATCCCCAGGTTGAAGGGATATTGATCATAACCCCTAACTACCCCTCATACTACTTTGAATGCTAGATGACTTCTTGGCTGCCATTTCAACTGACAAGTGTATACATGTTTTACAAATACCTCTTGTTATTTTGTTTCTGCCTACTTCAGAGGTTGTACGACAAAAGGGGCTGGAGCACATCACAGTGGACGACCTGGTGGCTGAAATCACTCCGAAGGGCAGAGGTGGGTTGTTGATTCTGGCAATCGACTAATGTACTATTTTATTAGCTTCTTTGTTTTTTGGAATGTACATTGCATATTTTTCATCGTATTGAAGATGTCTGCATCATGCAAAAACCTAAATGTCGGCCATACCTTGAAAAGCATTTAAGATATAAACATTGTACACATGATAACTTTGACAATATGCACATCTCGTAGCAAAGCCATAATTCTCCTCAAAATATTTGATTGACTTAGTGATTTCACCTGCTTGCGGTGCAATTGTCATAATATATATTGGGCCAGTTGTTCAGAACATTGTTAATGTTAACAACGATTTTATGTCATCATTTTTAACTTTAAAATTATTGCTGCTCTGGTAGTTCACTGGAAAATCCTATGATCTGCAGTGTTTCTAACAAGATTTGAGGCAACTGTTTTGGTTGTACTTGTTTTAAACAAATATATTACCACATCATGAAATATTATACCTAAAGTTAACAACAACGCTGCTAACACTGTTGTAAACTTTGACAAAGTTCTGAGCAATCGCTCCATAGTCTTTTTTAGCCTTTGGCTCACCTGATAAATTCCTCCGCCTTGCCGGATAAACTTTCTCCATCCATGGCACTAACCTAGTATTCTCTATATCTTGTTAGTCTATTATGCTTATAGCAATGTGGTGAAATAGTCGTATTGCTGTCCTTGATTTATTTATTTGATTAAGTTATTAATAACTATTTTGAATAAGGCTGAAACTTCAAACTTGGTATGCACATTCAAAATTATCGGACACTATCATTTATGATTAATTTGTTTTGAACGACTTAGGGGTAGTTGTTTTGAACGATAGGGGTAGATTCTATGGGCAGTAGATGACCCCTTGTTTCCAGGGTCATTGGGTCATGGTGGTGGTGACCTATGCTTAAAATAATATGGCGCTCCCAACAGGCGACACATTGGATTAGTGGAATTCAAGTTCATTAAATAGTCATAACAATGCAACTTAGAATAAACCACAATAATCACAACTCTCCTGTTCATTAAATTTCAGCACTGGTCCCTGACACGGTTAAGAAGGAACTTCTACAGAGAATCAGAACATTCCTGGCCCAGCAGAGCTGAGTGTCCATCCGTCCATGTATCTCTTCATGTAGGAATGTGAACTGTCTGTAGTTTCATGCAATCAATTTTAAATGACATAAATTTATGAAACTCCTTCAATGAAATGTTGGCTTATTTGTGATGAAAAACTCTGTCACTCAAAATTTACAATATTCATTTTAATATTGTTAAAAATGCGTTTTTTTTCTCTGTCTTTTAAACCCTACGTTTTCTGCTAATAAGATGTATATATTTATTGTGAAAATGTAAATATTTGTAATAAAATATGTGTGCTTTAATGATTTCTTTACTTCACATACCTTGCAACGTTTAGTTCTTGTTTATTCTATTTTTAGCTCACCAGATCACGAAGTGCTTAAGGTGAGCTATTGTGATCAGTCTTTGTCCCTTGTCCGTCCGTCTGTCCGTCAACAATTGCTTAAAAAACATTTCATCTGAAACTTCTTGGCCAAATTTAATGAAACTTCACAGGAATCATCCTTGGGTGACCCTCTACCAAAATACGACAAGGGGTTACGATTGATGAACAATAACAAGAACAAAATGGCCGACTTCCTGTTTTTTTTTAAAAACATCTCCTCTGAAATAACCAGTTCAAATTTAATGAAACTTTACAAGAAGCTTCCTTGGGTGACCCTCTACAAATATACAACAAGGGGTCACGATTGATCAACAACTACAATAACAGCAACAACAACAAAATGGCTGTCTTTCTGTTTTGCTTTAAAAAAACATCTCCTCTAAAACTACCACTCCGAATTCAATGAAACTTTACAGGAAGCCTCCTTAGGTGACCCTCTACAAAAAAACAACAAGGGGTCACGATTGATCAACAACAACAACAAAATGGCCAACTTTCTGTTTTGCTTTAAAAAAACATCTCCTCTAAAACTACCAGTCCAAATTCAATGAAACTTTACAGGAAGCTTCCTTGGGTAACCTTCTACAAAAATACAAGGGGTTGCGATTGATCAACAACAACAACAATCTGGCCAACTTCCTGTTTTGCTTTAAAAAAAACATCTCTGAAACTATGGGGCCAAATTCACTGAAACTTTACAGGAAGCTTCACTGCATGACCCTTACAAATATAAAACAAGGCATCATCATCAGTAAAGATATGTTTAAATTGCAACATTTTTATTCATGCTTTATCACATAGTTGTGGCCCTTTGTTTAGGTGAGCATTTAAGGGCTATTCTGGCCCTCTTGTTTGCTGATGCTAGTAGCCAAAAAAGCATAAATCTTCACGTAACTTGGTTAGACTTTTTGCCTTCATGAAGTCTTTGTCAAGTCATTTCTTTGTGTTAGGTTGTTTAGGTTGGCCACTCGGTCAAAAATACTGGCTAAAGCTTTAGAGGTCACCTTTTCTTTAAAATGACCACATATTTTATTTTACAAATGATCAAATAGAACAACTTAAGAACTATAAATCATTCTCCCTAAATTTTTAAGTGGTATACCATTAGGTTAAATATCAAGCATGAATTAATTGTAGAATTGCTGGACTTAATTCTGTTCGAAAGCCTGTTATCTGTGCAATCAGACAATATGTAAACATTTTTAGTCTCATATTTCTTTAGGATGACATGATAAATCTACTGCGTCCTGTCTCTTCAGTTACATTGCTGCAATGCAGATTTATAAAATAACATTTTTCATTGGCAACAAGCCAAGTATTAAATCTCTCAGAAGACCGCTGATGTCATATACGAAATATTTCATATCTTGGTATATCTAAGGTCAGTCTTCTAACGATGGAACACAAGGTAAATTATAGCGCAACCTTTAAACCTTTAGTGGAAGACAACCAAAATTCACCGCTGGAATACCGCTGGCATATCAACGATAAATATGGTGGTATTCCACTAAAAGTTTACAAGAGTCCTTGCTATTCAAAGGATCAATATGCCCTCCATATACAACACCCCTTGAGCTCGAGACCAGGACCCTTTGAGCTATTGGGACCAACACCCTTTGGACTAGGACCAACATCCTTTGGCCTAGGACCAACATCCTTTAAGCTAGGGACAAACACTCTTTTGACTAGGACCAACATCCTTTGGACCAGGACCAACATCCTTTGAGCTAGTGGACTAGGACCAACATTCTTTTGACTAGGACCAACACCCTTTGGACAAGGACCAACATCCTTTGAGCTAGGGACCAACACCCTTTGGACTAGGACCAACACCCTTTGAGCTAGGGACCAACACCCTTTGGACTAGAACATTCTTTGAGCTGGGGACCATCACCCTTTGGACTAGGACCAACATCCTTTGAGCTATTAGGGCCAACACCCTTTGGACTAGGACCAACATCCTTTGAGCTTTTGGGACCAATACCCTTTGGACTAGGACCAACATCCTTTGAGCTAGCGCCCAACAACTTTGGAGCGAAACTGTGGGCCAGTATTCAATATTGATCTTACCGTTATCCTTAGACATGCCTCTGTTATTTCATTGGTCAGCTATATATACAGGCCAATCAAAACACTTTTTTCATAGTTTCTAATCTTAAATCTAAGCTCAATCTAAGTCGCTTATTAAATACGGTCCCTGGACATTTTGCCAGGTGAAATTTTCCAACAACAGGACATTATCTTAATTTAGGCTCTGCATTAAAAATGTTGGATTGCATTAGGTTTGACCTAGTTGGTCTCCAGACATTGAGCAGGTCGAGTGACGGGTAACCTCAATGTGGTAAGTCTTTGCGCCAAGATTTATCTTGAGATATACGTTACAAAACATCCACTCGACGCAAACTTCGTGATTTGGTGCTTTTACCTTAACCTTTGAGATGGAAAGCATGTCTTATCTAGGCGCGGACGTTTGTCTTATCTAGGCGCGGACGTTTGTCTTATCTAGGCGCGGGCGCGGACGTTTGTCTTATCTAGGCGCGGACGTTTGTCTTATCTAGGCGTGGACGTTTGTCTTATCTAGGCGCGGACGTTTGTCTTATCTAGGCGCGGACGTTTGTGCCAAGTTGTTTCTATAATCATGTATGTTGTTTTCAACAAGCTTATATTTTATCATAGTTGCGATGCATTAGCACGACTTTATCCCGTATCTATTTCATTTATAAATTTTCACCATTAACTAGTCCAAACATAACATAAGAACTTGTTCGTTCGCATTTCACAAACCCTAGAATTGACCTTGGCCTTTGATCTAGGCACCGTCACCATACGAGGGAGTGTAACTCGGACACGTCGAGGACGTCCAGGGTCAATGGCCACGTCAAGCAGTGATTCCAGATAAATCGTCAGCCAACCACTTTGAAATGTATATAAACTAGGGTGTATGTATATATATATACTCTGTTTTATATGAGTGTCGTTAATGAACGGCGATTATATACATAAAATTTCGCCAGCAGATGTACCACAACATAACATATACCGGTTTAAAAAAGTTACCATAATTTCTGTACTCTTAGCGCTGCCACACTCTAGCCTTATTTAAGGACAGCATTTCGTAACTTAGTTTAAACCGATTGTATTCAATATATAACTATATATTATATAATATTTACTTTTTCATTAATAATTCACTACAGAGGAACAATACCATAATAATATATGTGTCATATAACTCCTCTTTCGATGTATGCCAGTGAATACAGTTAACTATATAATGTCCCTTAAATGTTATAACAGAAGATGGCAGCAAACTTGAGAAAATGTTTGCAGAGGTTTTACTCTAACGTTTTGTTCAGTTGGGTAGTTTGGGGATGATGTTTAACGACTAAGTTATGTCATAGCGTAAACAAGAGACCATCACACTACAATTGTAATTCTTTTAAACAAAAAGCTTATAACAAGAGTGTGGAGGAGGTGGGGAGGGGGCTTCCTTTGGTGAGTCGATCTGCCGTGTAATTAGTTTTAAAAGGTTTCTTTATTTACAGTGCATATAAAGGGTCTAAACAGTTGTATGCATGTAGTTTACAGACTGTCCCAAAGCATTCTAATTTTGAACTTTATGTTTTTCATTTGTATGTTTATACTAAAACCAGAATCACTTCATACCGGGGAAGGATAATTAAAAATATGAATGGCAACGAAACTACTACCTAGTTGAACTATAATATTTATTTACTGTTAAATGTCAGAATGTTTGGTAAAATATGTCTGGATTGAAAATACTAAGTCTACCTTATGTACACTTTGTTTTTCTGTCATTTGGTAAAGTGAAAGCTTTCTGAATAGTAGCTGGTTAATTAAGGCTTTACATCAACTTACTCAACAATGGCATCCTGTGGTAGAAATCTCATCTGTTGGCAACGTTTATAGATATATTTGAGTTATTTTGTTTCGATGAATCTCTCTATTCAGTCATTCCGTATCACTTGACAAAATAGTTGATACTTTTCATATCACGAAACCATAAACTGCCAGTGGAACTTGATTGCTGGCAGCATTTGCCATGAAAGAAAATGTCCAGTTTTAGATGAGGCTCATAATTTCACTTTCGTTTTGCATGTCCTTTATTTGATAATAAAAGTAATAGAAACTTGGAAACAGACAACAACCCAAATATGTGCAAATATCATTAAGTTTCAAGAACTTTTGTACCGACAATAAGTCTCAACTTCAAAATCTACATCTTGTACTTTTCCTTTGGTGTTTGTGATTACGTATACGTAAGAGTTTACTAAGTAATTTCTGGATGAATGAGTAACCTCAGAGAGCGGAGCCCAGAGCAGTGGAACAAGTTAAACATTCACATGTTGTTAATGGTGTGATTATAAAACCTTTTCAAAATTATTGTGCTATGCCTTTCTCGTTTTGTGATTTCTGTAAATAAGTAACACATTAATACTTTTGAAATTTTACAGTAAGCTGAAGTATTTGAAGAGTGATTTTATTAGTTTTAAAAGTATGCATCAAAATTGCATCTGACTTAAAATGTTAACCATGCTAAGAACCAAATTTCTTTCAATACTGCTACTAAATTGTTTTAAGCTTAACCATGGTGAAAATGGACCCATGCTATTTTAAGTATTAAGTAACTGTGTTGTTATAATGGCTTTACATTATTCATTTGTTGCTTGTTTGATCTGCTTATGTTCACGTAATGGGGCAATTCTTCCACATGAGTCCTCTCATGCCAATGTGAGAAACTGAACAAACAACTTAAGAGTTCAGCGAACACCGTCAAGTAGATTTGATGCTAAATCCATTTCTTTTCTGACGCCTACATTAATCATACTTGCCAGGTAGGTATAATCCGATTTTGCAAATCTTTTTATTGCGCTTACCACAATATGTCGCTTTCTTAATTCCAAGTGAGCTTGTTCAAGAATGTCAAATTAACATAATGTCGATGTAATCGTTCAACAAATCAGAACATTCGTTACAAACCCGATCTGCTCTGCCCCGCCTTTCTAGGAAAACCTCGCACGAATCCCTCATTGTATTGTTTTTTAACCGTCGAGCTCAGTGACAACATATTATAAACGTTGCTTTTTTATATAAAACTCTGCAATCAATTTCATTCTGCTCGACCGACCGACGAACGGCTAAGACGCGCAATGGGATCGCGAGTCTTCATATACGCGGCCCTGTGGCTAATGCTGGCCCTTAGTGCTGGTAAGTGCTCGCCGGTATATGGAAAAGGGGACTTATTGCTGAGAATATTTCTATTATACGTATTGTTTCACTTGTTAAGAGTTAAATATGTTGTGTTTTTTTTTCTATTCGTTGAATGGATGAGTAAGTTTTGTTTTCACGAATTTGACGCAATCATTACTTTTTTGCAGGTTATGGGAAAATGAGTGAGTACCAATTTCAATACTACATTACATGTATTGATATGCATATCGTTTCGAAAAATGAACGCGCATTTTTGCTTCCTTAAATTCACAGCAATGCACCTGACGTCATCCTTAAATATCTGATTAAAGATGGTAGTAATGAAGGTATTTCTTCATTTTTTTCTTTACATTTTTATTTAAATACAAGATGGATTTTTAATGCTATCAGTAACTGTATCAAACCAAAACCATACATGGACACAATAAGACATATGGCCATTCTTGCAAACATGCTGTAACACAATGTTAAGATCTCCAAATTGTTGCAATTGAATTCAATATGAAGTAGAAAATTCGATTCATATGCGTACGTATTTAAGTAAACTGCGGCAATCAGAAGGTGGATAATGGAGAGTTCGTGTGTTGTGAAGGCAATCCACACGCCAAGGCCTGGGATGACGACACCGAGTGCTGCAGTGCCGTATGTAGTGCTTTTTGATATTTTTTCTAAAAATAGCTAATAACTGACGTAGGCGTGTTGTTAGGCTTATCATAGCGGCACCTTGGAACACAACAACAAACACATGCGCCGCGACATTCTCTATTGTCATTATTTGTTTATAGTTAGCACAATAATAACTTTGCCTTTGTCATTGGTAACGGTCTGTTAACACAAAAGCTAATTTAATGACGTCGCACGCAACGATTGACGTCATTACTTTGATCCGTTCAACCACACATGGCAAGCGCTGGAAACGTCATATATTGTTAGAATAAGACAAAACGGATGCACGCCATCTAACAACAACAGGCTAACATCCTATGAGTGATGGCTCGCTGCCATGAACAGTGTTGTTGTAATGCTGAGAAAGCTTGGGTTATTTCTTTGGAACATTCGAGAATGAATGCACTGCACTCCTTTCCGATAACCTTGACCTTATCTAATCATAGAACCGATCATGTGACCATGACCATATCATGTGATTCCTGAAAGTATGTTGATCTTTATATTTCTATATATATATTAGGAAAACACATACTACGTTATTATGCTACGACATCGAAGTATTAATCTGCCAATATCTTTAATAATTAGCCCCGATGACCATGCCCGTTTCTCTATATCAGTACGCGTTCAACCCGAAGCTCGAGACATGCTGTAATGGACAGGTCAACCCGGGATTCGGGTCCAAAAACGAACACAGCCAATGCTGTGAAACACAGAGGTACGAGGTTTCTCTATATACAAGACTATGCCTTTAAATTCAATATTTATTATAGAAACATTGTGAGAAAAAAACCCGGAAAACTCATTTGTTCTGCAATTTTTCTTTGTTATAACAGTGATTGCTTACGATATAATGGAACAGCCCTCGTAGATTCAACTTAACGATTCACGAAAAGTTACGACTACAGAGGTCATGTCATTGAAAAGATTATTCACGCGGGATACATCACCAATTTCCCATACATTTACATACTACATGTAGTATATCAAATTTGTCAACCCCCCCCCCCCAAAAAAAAAAACAAATACCCATAGATGAACCTCAAAGATGTATCTTTATCAAAACCGTAAACAGCACCATACATTGTACCTTTATCGTAATTGTTATAACACATACGGCTTTAATTAGGATTAACACTGAATTATACTCATCAATAAGGCTTTGATAGTTTTGAAAAAAACCTGCAATTTGGTGTGTTGTTTGTTTATCAGTTTCGACAACCGCTGTTTTGAGTGCGAAAAGTCGCGCGGCGTGCGGCCGAGGTACGATTTCCGAGCACAGACGTGTTGTGACGGCGATATCGTGAACCTGCTGCGCAACAAGACGTGTTGCTGTGGCAACAAGGCGTTCGACCCCACCGATCTGGTCTGCTGTGATGGCAAGATCATCAAGCGGCCTAAAGATATACCCGGCGACTGCTGCAGTATGGAATTTTGATATTGCGATTTCGACCTTTTTTTCGAAATTCATTGGAGTAATGTAATACTTCGATGTCTTGAGACTTTGATTTATTTGTCATAAACCTATTTGCTAATGGTTCATTTGTTTAATGATATACGATTTCATTTGAATTTTGAATTTTTTTTCTCTTCAATTAGATATGAACGTTTTGGTAATAAGTATTTAATGAAACAAGAAATTAAGTTCAATATAGAAGCTGTGTACACTGTTTGGGCGTGGCAGTTCCCATTAAATATTGTCTTTGATTATAAAGTAAACAAGATTAATATCAGTGCGTCTATTTAACTATTATGTTCCTAAACTAATGTGAAAATCGCTATAAGGACGAATGTAATTCCATAAACTCTGAAAGACATCGGTCACCTCTTTGGTTGATTCTCGAAATTTCTTAAGTCAATTATTTCACGATTAAGCTAAGCTTACTATTTTTGTTCTTCTTAAGGTTTTGAAATACATGTTGTTACTTTTTGAAGTTTTTTTAGCTATTAATTTATAGCTATTTGTCTGATAATCACGTAAAACTAAGATTTTTTTGAATTTTTTTTTATTTTTTTTTTTATTTTTTTTTTATTTTTTATCAAAATTAGGTTAAAGTACGAAATTTTGCTAAATGAAATAAGCTACTTAAGTCTGTTAAGTCTAAGGAGTGTGCTGGAATCTTTATCATACTGGTAAATATAATTTGTTATTACAAGATCCGTCACCTATTTTGTATTGCTCCGTGAATCCACAGACTGCGGGTTGACACTGGTGGACCTGATTATCGTGCTCGATTCCTCGGAGTCTATCCAGAGCGAGAACTGGCCCAAGATGCTCGACTTTACCGTTTCAATCCTGAAGGATGCGGACATTGACGACGACGAGGTGCGCGTGGGTGTGCTGTCCTACCGCCACAACACGACCGTTGAGATCCACCTCGATGATTACCACAACCGCGATGACCTCTTCAATGCCATACAGAGTGTAAAATAATTGCTTTGTTTTTTTTCCCTTAAAAATCACATACTAGTGTTAACTAATTTCTTGACGAGTCCATTACTCCATTATATTCCAACTGTAGAAGAGACTTTGTTCAACATTAAACTAATAATGCTCGTTTGAAGGGCGGTGCTGCATTTTGTTGTGGTCAAACTACATGTTGATGTTGTCTTGGCTTGGTACCAGAGACACATTTGCCCGGCTTGTAACTAAATTTGCGTCGGACCACATTTGGGATTGTCCAAATTGGGTGACAATAGTGCACAAAACGCTGAAATGGCCGGACACTTGTGTGAAGTGGTCATCAGTCAACGTGAACAGACCGCATGTTAACCTTAACAACAAGCATGCATTTAATCTCGGTTTCCAGATCAGATACGTAAGGGGCAGCACGGCCACCGGTGACGCCATTCAGCGTATGCGCGAGGATATGTTCGACTTCCGCCATGGAGACCGACCCAACGTCGATAACGTCTGTATCGTCATCACCGACGGAGATTCGGACAACTACACACACACTGTCGGTGCGGAGGACCTTTATTGAACCCCTTTGTATTGCTTACGTAATTGCTTTCCCATTTGTACATACAATTTCGGAAAATGTGTGAACAAGTCAGTCATATACACGAACTGGGGGTCGGAGGAGGGATCAGTTATAGGCTGCTTTAAGATGTCCATATCCAGTGATAAAAGTTTAGTTATGAGTTTTTTTGTAAACAACATTCGAAGTATCAGTATAAAACTCAACAATAAAGTAACACTTATAAGTTGTAATGACGTTTAAACATCATTTTCAGACCAAGCCAAATTGGCGCGGGACAACGGTATCCACATCTTCGCTATTGGTATTGCCCTGAAGAACCTCACGGAGCTGAAGAACATCGCTACCCCCGCCCCTGGGGACGGCAACGTCCTATCCATCGACGACTTTGACCACCTTGAGTCCCTCAGGGGAAAGATATTCGCCTCCATTTGTACTGGTAAGTTAATGATTATGGTCCCAATATCATCCAGAATATCGTCAATGGTCGCACAAAGGGACACAACGTTCCCTTCGTTATAAATACTAGAAGTACAAGTAAATTAAAAGGAATTTATAAATCATATGGAAATTCATGTTCTATATTGTTTGTTATGAGTATATTCGTATTCGTCATAAGTGAATGTCTTAAAAGTTTTTCCATATTGCCTAAAACAATAATTATTATTTCAGGGACACCAATCATCAATGTGTATGGTAAGTGTGATAATATGTGTCAATAATATTCTTTGTACTATTTAATACGCTATACAAGTAGATTAACTGTAGGTCGATTGCAGTATCTCACAAATAATGTTTTAATAGAAAATTATTCCATCATGTGTATGGTAAGTGTGATAATATGTGTCAATAATATTCTTTGTACTATTTAATACGCTATACAAGTAGATTAACTGTAGGTCGATTGCAGTATCTCACAAATAATGTTTTAATAGAAAATTATTCCATCATTGTAAAGGCTTCTGGACCCATTAAAGGGGCTGTCTCACGTATGATAAAATAGCGAAAAAAAGAAAATTGTCGAAAACAGACATAAACTTGGCATCGATGTGTACAATGCATTGACACTTACTAACTGAAGTACCACATAGTTTACAATTTATTTAAGTTAAGCAAATATTTTGTATTTTTCCATTAAAAAAGATTACTGGGTATGTCTACCAGGTAGAATTCATTCCTTATGCGTGATTTGCTAGTCGGTGTTATTACGTGATATTACCGAGGTAGGTGTATAGCTTAATTATGTCACCCGTTTAGAATAAGCCTTTGTAGCTCAGTGAGTTAGACTCCGGACTGCAATTTTGGTGTTCGAACCCGGTCTCCGGCACAATTGTTTTTACATTTTGGTACTTTTTTTTTTACAATCATGATATCAAAACGTAAAACATTCTATTAGATAAGTGTCCTGAGATTCATTACAGAAAAAAACTTTTTTGGTGTCAATCTGTGCCACAGTCCCTTTAATAGGCTGATAGATTGCATTTCATTATATATTTGCAAGCTAAGATCTCGATTACGTTCTATTACCCCTATATCTCTCTGTCCATACCCAGAGCCGTGTGGTGAGGACTTCTTCAACCCGCAGAAGGAAACATGTTGCAATGGGAAGCCGCAGCCGCTAGTCGCCGAGAAGACCATTTGTTGTGGCCAGAAGAGTTACGACAACAGCAAGCAAATTTGCTGTGAAGGTAACGTACCTCGCTTGATGATCGTATATATATTTAGAGCTTTTATCGTGCTAAGTTATGCGACAAACTCTCATAAAAACAGAATAATGTTTAAAAAAGACACTGTCAATTTAACAATGTTTGCAACAAATACACAATGTTTAAGCTATTAGCTTGAAAGTCGATTATCTGTTTAAAAGTTTATGATTTAAATAAATTCCCAAATACATCTTGATTAAAATGCCCATGCGTATACATAATATATTGACGAACATGTTTTTAAACATGGTCAAGGTACAACACATTTATATTAGCAACTGAACGACCAAACAAGAATTTAATGATGACAATATTACCTGTAATACAATAAACTTTACTGAATTTATTAGGTTTGTCTACCACTTCAATACCAGTTAATTTAAAAATAGCGTCGATATATGAATCTGTACTTATCATGTGACTTTCACAAGCTAAATATAAACTGGGAAACCGCTATGGGTTAATTTTAAACAGTTACACTCAGCTGAAACAGTGACAAACTATTCATTTAGCTCACGTAAAGTCATATATTATCGGCCTAATACTAGCTCGATTGACACTACTATGCTTTGAATTGAGGAAATACTGTATTCGCATATTTGGAGACCATCTGGTGTCTAGTCCCTTGAACAGCGACTGGATTGTTCGCGTCCATGAACCGTATCTAATTTATGATAGTTTAATACACAAGGGACCGAGAAGTTAGTATTGAAATCACATGTACTTTGTTCGTACATGTGGCTGCAGACGAGCTCAACGACCGTAATGCCAAGGACATTACATGTTGCGGGAAGAAGGCCTTCGACCCGGAGAAGGCGCTGTGTTGTGAGGAAAAAGTGGCCCCGCGCGCCGGCCCCGAGTACACCGAGTGCTGCAGTGACAAGTTCGCCTACAACCCCAAAACAGAAGTCTGTTGTGAAGGTTAGAGTGACTATAAATAATCATGATTTCTGATCATGTCCGGCTTTAACTTCTACCTGGGTTGTCTGTTGTTGTTTGTTTTGGATATCGCCATCATCGGCTTTCCCCGATTAGCAGTAACCCTCAACTTGTGTAATGTAACCGGAATGTATTCCGTTGGTCCGACGATGTTATGATCGTGGGTTTACATGGATCAAAGTTGAATCTATATAATCAGTAATATACACAGTAAATACTCTTCGTTAAAACCAAGATGGTAGGTATATTTCTAACAGTCTAACATTTAGCAATTATTTTATTGCTGCGTACTATGACTTCTCTATGATATCGTCCGCATGGGCCACATCTTAATGCGTTTCATGCTGTTTGCAACATCAATGGAGTTAGGAATGACACTTTTTAGTCTGTTTAGCTTGATTTCTCGACGATAAATGATTTTAAAACAAATGTACAATTGATCCGGACTTCTCCAGGTTTTGTCGCAAAGGCGTTCGGGAATCCGAAAAAAGACACGGGCTGTTGTGCAGAATTCTCATATGATCAGCGCTGCTTCGAGTGCAGCAAGGGCAAGGTCCGACCCATGTTTGACTGGGAATGCCAGGTACCACACAACTGCTTAGAACACTTAGTTTTAACTTGATTATTTTACAACCATTATGAACAAGTTATATAGCAACACTATATTAAACGACCTCGTTGGCACAATTCTACGTTATGTTATTATACAAGCGTTGACCTCATACATCACTGTAGCACTAATTCGTTGTTTCCATGAGACAGCATTACGTCATCGAATAGCAAATTACCCCCCCCCCCCCATGCTTTTTCCAAAAAAATAAACGCATGATATAAGTCGACTTAGCTACGCCACGAGTTGAACTATTTCTATTGCATGTGTTGTAGATATGCTGTGACGGAACGGTGCACAACATGACGCTGGACCCGACCTGTTGCTGTGGGGCCGAGCTGTTCAACCCGAAGGATGAGATTTGCTGTAAGAAGGAACTGAGGAAGAGGCAGGGAGACGAGCTCAACCACGACTGTTGTGGTACGTCATATGAATTCTACTCACTACTGGATTAAGAAGCATGATACTCCTTTCGGACGATCAATGAATAATATGCAAGAACACATCACACATCACATTCATTTAGTGTCATTTAGTATACACAATGTAGCTTGATTTATTGGCAACCAGATACATATCACGGTATAGACGATTGTATGTTTGTGTTTTTCTGCACGCGAACAACTGTATAACGTGATCATTAAATACTCATTTGCAGAATCCTAAAAATAAAAGAACTTCCACAGGCAACTATGTTTTGGTAGCTATTAGTTTCGGTAGATAAAACCGAAATATGACTTTGGTGATTAAATACAAAATTCATTTTATCCAACGAGCTTTAGTTTGGTTTAGTTTGGAACTAAATCACTCTATGTACAGTTTCATAGCATTGGTCCCACTATCAAAACTATATTTTAAAAGAACGGTGTCACGTTCATTACTCGCATTGTCCCTTCTCTCTCAGAATGCGGCAGTGCGCTTGCGGATATCGTGTTTGTGCTCGATTCTTCTGAGAGTGTGGACCTTTCGAACTGGGGGAAGCTGCTCACATTTGTAGAGGATATTATCGCATCGGCCGACGTGGACACCGGGAAGACCCGCATTGGGCTCGAGACATACAGGTTGGTTAATGGTTAATCATAGCTGATGAGTGTAGTCATGATTCATAGTTAATCATAGCTGATGGGTGTAGTCATGATTCATGGTTAATCATAGCTGATGGGTGTAGTCATGATTCGTGGTTAATCATAGCTGATGGGTGTAGTCATGATTCGTGTTTAATCATAGCTGATGGGTGTAGTCATGATTCGTGGTTAATCATAGCTGATGGGTGTAGTCATGATTCATGGTTAATCATAGCTGATGGGTGTAGTCATGATTCATGGTTAATCATAGCTGATGGGTGTAGTCATGATTCATGGTTAATCATAGCTGATGGGTGTAGTCATGATTCATGGTTAATCATAGCTGATGGGTGTAGTCATGATTCATGCAGTCAGTAACATAATATGACCATAAACTTTAGGTTAGAATAAACCACAAAAAAACCCGGACGGGAGCGGGTTTTTTGGTGGCCTTTTAATATCACGTGGAATAAATTCGACATACAACAATTATAATCAAACTGAAGGTTAGTTATATGTGTTACCAACTGTGTTCCCTATTTCGTCCCTCTTCCAGACACAACGTCACCGTGGAGTTCCACTTGGACGAGCACATACGGACACAGAACATGATTGACCACGTCATGGGAATTCCATACGTGCGCGGCTCCACCAACACCGCAGACGCCATTGAGAACATGTTTGATGTTATGTTCTCACCAAAATACGGCGACCGCCCGAATGTACCCAACATAGCTATCGTTATCACCGACGGTAGGATGCACATGTTATAGAGCCTGTTCAGTTTATATAAGGTTACTAGATATTGCACATAGTTGATGCCGACCGGTCAAAAACCCGTAATCGGCGACTGCATGTTGCGTAAAACCGTTTTAGATATCAACCTTAAAGACACGACAAAAATCTACGATACAAACATGATGCAGTATCTAATAGGTATCATTTTTTTAGGTATGTACTGGTGCGTATGGTTTTCTGTGTCTACTGTCGATATTATTTACACGTACGCCCCATATCTTCTGTCCTGTTAGTCGAGCCGGAGTGGACGAATGAGGAAAGCCAATTTACTATGCAAATACAAGTCATATACACATTGTCATGTATTTTCTGTTTCAGGCCTGTCTGACGATTCGGAAAGCACGATGGAAGCAGCAGAACTGGCGAAGGCGGAGGGCATACACATCTACGCCATCGCAGTCGGCCTTAAAGTCAGCGCAGAGCTGCGTGCCATCGCCAGTGACCCATGGAAACAGAACCTCTTCACCCTCGAGAATTTTGACGACCTGGTTTCACTTAGGGCTCAAATGTTTGACGCTATCGCCAGTGCATGTCCACGTAAGATTACATTTTAAAATTTAAAAACCAATTGCACTATTACTTACCGTGTACATTATAGTTTGTGTAGTAAATAAATTATATCATCGTAGTTTAACAATCTACGTTCGAACAGATATATAGATAGAAATCTGGTTAAGTATTGTAAGAGGTACTAGTATGTTATGTTTATACTATTCAGTGGTGATTGTAATCGAGAGCTATATATTTTACTTTCTTTTCAGAGTCGCCACGCCAGTGCCCAACAAGTAAGTCTTACAGTATAGCATCAGTACACCACAGAACACTTGTCTTCAAATATAGAAATATAATGTTTATGCTGCGCACATTGCCAACACATGCAACCTGTAAGTGTTAACGAACTGGGAAGTTAATTTGACGTTTTCATATAGGTAGTTTGCATACTAAAATGGTTTCAGGGCCTGTTATACACTACTGATTGATCTCACGGACACTAAACCGGAGCCCATATTTAACGAATGCGAAAAAATCCTTGAAAAAACAACAACAACAAAACTGGTCGTACCAATACCGATATAGTACCGGCGTAAGACCCGATGTGCTACCGAAATACCACTGTTCTGTAACCGATGCCATACCGAGGCGCCGTTGTTCTGCCGTTGTTACACCGCTGACCGAAGCTATTGACCGGAGTGACACTTGTGCACTGCCGGTGTTCTACCGATGTACGGTCTAATACGGTATTAGTACGGTAGGAGTACGGTATGCACTTGCTTACAACGGTTGTACGTCGTTAGTACATCGACAGGACTATGGTACTTCATCTGTGCCAGTACGATATCAATTGAGGACATCAGCGAACCGCCGATCCATTTCGGGGCGCTACAGTTGCTGTACCGAAATGTTCTTACGATGTCCAGACGATTTACAGCCTTTCTTTACGATGTGATAACGTTGCACTGTCGTATTAGTACTGATTCCGGATGATCTGTGCTCTGGTATAGCTCCGGTGAGCCAAATTGATTGGCAGACAGTATACATTATATTGCAATCAATACATAATTTGACCAGCAATAATCCTTTGCCTCGTTAAAAAGGAGGACATCCCAGCTTTATGAAGCTGCTTGTTACGATTGTATTGCTTTGGCTCATATAGCGAAATGTTCTAATTGCTTCATCATTTATTCTCTCAACCGATCCAATATCACCAGTAACTTTATATACATACCTGTCCGTAGAACCGTGCGGCAGCAAGCAGTACGACCCGCGGACCCAGGTTTGCTGCAACGGAGAACCTCAGCCCCTCTACCAGAACGAGAAGTTCACCATGTGCTGTGCACAGGTTAGCTACGACAAGCGTACACAAATGTGCTGCAAGGACAAGGTACTTTTTCTTTTCAGTTTATATTAAGACCCCCAAAAATAAATGCAGAAATAAATTTCTTGAAATCTCCTTACCTTTTTAACGGTACATGTATGTTTTGCCGGCCTTAAGAAACACTAATACACAGAATAAAATGTGCTTGTACTTCTACGTGTAGTTCTGCCGTACAAGTAGGGCTACAGTTGTTTGTTTCCCCTCTCTTTCCATATACGCTCTACAACTCTCATACAGGATCTACGACTCTCGTACAGGCTCTACGACTCTCGTACAGGCTCTACGACGCTCGTACAGGCCCTACAACTCTCGTACAGGCTCTACGACGCTCGTAAAGGCTATACGACTCTCGTACAGGCTCTACGACGCTCGTACAGGCTCTACGACTCTTGTTCAACCTCTACGACTCTTATACAAAACACGTTACACGTGCCTCTGGCCCCAATATCACAAAATCACCCAAGTGAAATCTTAATCTCAGACTCAATAAAACAAAGAAAAATACCACATTGTTAAAAATCATATTTATTTAAACACCTTTTTAAAAGCGCATTCTCATATAGAATATGTTAACTAAAAACATGGATCACGATTCCAAAGAAACAAAATTCTACAGAATAAAATGTAACAAGTTGAGTAAAACTCAATGTTTCTTTTATACAAAACCTCAAGAATATCTTTTTGCTCTAAATTAGGCTTTTTTATTAACACGTTCTTTAAAAAGAGTAAATCCATACAAGATGTTGAATTATACTATCCTTTTATATGGTAAAGTGAGTTGTGAATAGGTTTTAACCTGAGCATTTTTGTGATATTGTGGCCAGTAGTTGCTATTACCTTTATCATTTTACCTGCATGATTTGTCATGGATATACATCAAACTTTAAATGTACACTAACATACATTAATTTGAAAACATAACGCGCAAAAGGTAGAATGCATGCACACGTACCGGTACGAGGAGCCGCTCGCAACCCCTCCTTACTGTAGTAGATAACACCAAATAAAATGCGTTCATTCTTTTGTACCAAAATAACACTTTAATTATTATTCAGAATTATTTGTGTGCTTTAGTCTTTAAACCGTATTTATCTCTAGTTGAATGGAACGATGCTACACTTCCATTACACACATACATTCTGTAAACAAGCGTGTGTTTTCAGGTTAACAAAATTCCGAGTGGAGCCAAGAAGCCCGTATGTTGCGAAGACAAGGCCATGGACCCCGTGCATGCCATGTGCTGTGCCGGCGATGTCATACCCAAGTCAAGCCCGGACGCCGACGTATGCTGCGGATCGTCCACGTACAGCGAAAAGACGGTATTATGTTACCTAGATTGCCGCTTTGAAATGTTGTTTTAAACCTATCAACAAAATAAATACTCTTATATATATATATATAGTTTAAAATAACATTCATTGTGAAACATCTTTTTGCTCACTGTGTGAATCACTGAAATGTAAGTCCGTTTTAACGCCAAAACAAGTGAGTAATATTAAAATGATTCCTCTTTCATATAGGGAATTTGTTGTGAGGATATTCTTTATCAAAACAAATGGGCTAAGGATGGAGCGTGCTGTGTAATGAAAGACGGTTCCACAGAAGTTTACGACACACGCTGTTACGACTGCATCAATGGCACGCTTGTTCCGAAGTACGACTGTGCGTTCCAGGTAAAATTCAACATCAACTGGATGTGAAGAACAATTTACAACTGTATCATATCCAGTTTAACTATGAGTTGGGACATATGGGCGGGGGTGTTAGTACTCGTTAATCTTTTTAGCGCCCAAATGACCTCTTCCAATGGTTCCACGGCGGTAACCCAAACACGTGTTGTTTCGATGTTGTCATGTGTGTAAAATCTGTGTGTGTCATACGACATGTTTAGTATGTATTAAGCTTTGCTCCACTAAACAATGTAATTGTTAAAATATTGCCTTCTGGACTTGTCCTGTATTTTTGCCATATTTGCTTTTCGATGACTATTTTAATTTATGTTTTCCATGTATCGTTGTTCTGAACATGTTTGGTGTGTATTTGTTTTTTCACGTTCTCGTGTTCCCTTTTTAGCGTTGTTGTGACGGTGTGATCCAGGAGATCACGAGCCCGAGTTCTTGTTGCTGTGGCAAGAAGGCATTCGACCCCGAAGACCAGATCTGCTGTGACGGGAAACTCAGTAAAAGGAAACCATCCGATATTCCAGACTGTTGCTGTACGACTTTCATTAGTTTTGTTCTTCATCAATAACTGTTTATTAACAACGAAAGAGTATGTCATTACTGTTTATATTCAATGTTAATATCAGATAATCTTAAAAATAAACAAGATGCAGGTTGAATAAATAACTATTGTTCTCAAACATGTATATTTATGTAATAATTAGGCGACGACAACTCTTGAATATGTGAGGCAAACAATTTATTTGAAATGATTACCGTGCATCCTTATTTACCATTCAAGGTGAATAAAATAAAAGCGTTTAGGGTGTTTTTCGTAGAAGATTCGGTTCTTGCTTAATAGGAGATTGGTAGATGGAAACAAGTTCTTCGAAAGAAATTTTCTCATATTGATAGGATACCCGGTTAAGGGATTCTTAATTAAAATAGCTATCAGCCGCCGGTTATCTTACAGCATGCGCCAAGAATATCGTTGACATCGTGATTGTGCTCGACTCGTCCGAGAGTGTGTCGGAGGTCAACTGGCGCAAGATGGAAGAGGCGGTCGAGGACATCATTGGGGCCGCTGCCATACCGGAAAGCAGGTGTGTTATAGTGAGGACAAGCCTCATTGATAGTTTCACCACACTTTGTTACTGTCTGTAACCGTTTACAATGTTTTTGTGGCGCTGTAATAGCAGAGATAAGAAATGTGTGTTGGAAAGGAATCCTGCACATAAAATGTGTGTGTACAATTTTATTATTGGCTTGGAAAAGTTGGAAGTTTTTGGATAGGTTTTAGTCTCTAAACCAGCTGAGACAGACATTTTAAACAAGTTTGTTTTAAAGGGATCTTTTTATTTAATGTTTTTTATTCTACGATACATATGTTCGAATGATTGTAGATGAAAATTGATGTATGTTTGTTGTACGGCCGAAGGTATATACAGATATGAATGCATTCTATACCCCAAACCCTTTTTCCTTTTTAACAAGTACATTTCTCCACGCAGGTTCGGTCTGCTTACGTACAACCACTTCTCTACCATCCGGTTCCAGATGAACACGTTCGTCAACAAGCAAGAACTGTTGGACGCTGTAGACAACCTACCTTACATCAGAGGTATAAGCCTCGTCCATTTTAGTATCATTTAGCCTTTAACATTCAATGGCACATACATTCGGAACTCCTCGGCCATTTTTATCGAAAACAACCTCGGATGTATTTAGACGGTTTACATACTCAGAAATCGGTATGTCCGCTGCAAGTAGACTTATTTAAGCAGTTAAACTTAATGGCTCAACTCATGGGAATCTTTATTATGTTTGCAATAATACATTTACTGGCACTTAATTTAAACGTATATCAATAAATACAAGCTAAACACTACATTTAATTAATGATATAATTAAAAAGATTACGAACTACTTATACTGATGTACAGGCAAACCCTCGAGGTTGTTTTGGATAAAAATGGCCGAGGAGTTCCCAATGTGGCACATATTTTCGAAAAGCGTATTCGATTAAGAACTCCTGAAAGAAGTGAATCCAACTTAGAGACGTGTTTAAGTTCGCATCTACATACAACTATTATCCGGTCGCATAAATTGAATGGTTCCCTCTGTTATGAAAACCGAATGTCAAATAAAGGTATAAGCAATAGGAAAACCTTCTGTGACTTGTATGTTTGACCAATAACTTAAATAGACAAGGCGGCACATCCTGATTTTGGATTACAGTGGTAAATTTAATTATTAGTAACTCCATACTGAAATCTCATATTCATTTTGTTCGTTTTCAGTGACTTAAACATTTAAATTTTAATCTCCTTGCGAACATTCATCTCCACCGCATTGCGAACACTGGGATAAGCCGGCTATATTAAACATGTTTAAAATATATCCTTATTTAGTTTTTTCAATAATAAATTTACTATGTACACTATATAACGCTGAAATATTAGTTGTCCTTACCCGTTCCTTCCGCATCCAGGCAGCACAGACACAGGCACGGCCCTGGAGACGATGCGAGGGATGTTTAACCCGAAATTTGGCGACCGACAGGATGCTCCAAACTTCTGTCTCCTCATGACGGACGGAGAGTCCGACGATTACGACAACACAATTGAGCAGGCCAACCTTGCTAAGAAGAAGGGTGAGCAGGAAATACAATCATAAACTATTTATATATATATATATATAATTTAATAGATAGTAGATTCAGAATAATTGCGTGCATATGACATTGTATGGTTCAGAACTAGTCGTAAGCTTGATTAAAACATGTAAAATAAACCATTCAATCTTGATAAAAAAATACATATGGAAATTACCATTACCAAAACTTGTCGAATGAAATTAAGATTTTTAAATATTATGAATGGAACCTTGATAAACCATGATAACTTGTGTGACTAAATAACAAAATTCCTGTCAAACTTTGTTCTATCCAATGCTTATAAACTTGACATTATTTTTTCAGCCTCTTTTCAAACAGAGGTGATTTTTTTATATAAATACTGTCTTAGTTCATGCATGATTTGTTATTTGTCTTCAATATGTGAACACATTTTTTAATATTTACCTATAAATATACACTAATAATACGTTTCACGTTGATAAAGATATCATGATAATATCCTAGAAGCAAGATTCAAAGATATAATTATATTGTGTTTCAATAGTTGCCTGTTGTAATACACGATTTTTGAAAATGACTCATATTTATAAATTTTTATCCATTAAAATGATTAAAATAGTAATGCAACTTCCCTGGCGTTATTGGTTCGCGTTTAGGATTAAAACCTACTTGTCTGTTTAATGAAATCAGCACTTGTCAGTTCATATGCATAAACGACGTACTGATATCAATTATTTTTCTAAAACAATATGTATCTGTTTATCTAAATGTCCAATGTCGTTTCCCAGGTATCACTATCGTGGGTATCGGCGTGGGGCTGAAGAACGCCACCGAGTTGAGGAACATCGCCTCCTCCCCCGCTGACGAAAACGCCGTGCTGCTCAAAGACTTTGATGAACTGAAGAAGGTCACTGACAGAATCTTCAACGACCTCGCTAGCAGCATTTGTCCTCGTGAGTATTATGCTTAGGTAGTCCTTGAATAACAAAAAAATGTCGACGTACTGTCGTAGCTTTGGTATCGTCATTGACGTAGGCATCATCGTCGTAAAACTTTAACAATAATGTTCGCCATGTCCTATATACACATCTTATGAAACGGACGGGAATTTTCCTCAGTTTGTGATACACTTGTTTGTGGATAACGGTAAACTGAAGTAACTAGACGTTTGGATAATGCCATACAATGTGTTACAAGCGTTAAAGGCGCACTATTATTTGGTGCAAAATAAATAAACAAATGTGTTTTTAATTTTAATGCATTATCATGTTTAGCTCATTTGATTTTAATGATACAAAAACACATGAATTAGTTACAAATAAATTGTTTTAGCCTTTATAAATGTTTTATATATATATATATATAAATAACTACGTAGCTACGACGTCCCCAGTTAAAAAATCGCCAAAACTAAAAAAAATCTGTACCCAAGTCATGTGGTTTCTATCGTTATGACCATTACAGTCAAATAGGTTAAACTCGATAATGCCCAAGTGTTTGCAACAACCTTTATCGGGCGCCTTTACTGTACATTTATTTTAAGGGATTATTAAATCACCTTTTTGTTTTGTTTTTTTCCAGAGAATCCAAAGCCACGCTGCCGAAGTAAGTCACAGTTTCCCTTGGACGGGCTTCCAATTCGAACTTTCTTTCTAGAGTAACAACTAAGAAATACTACTATACCAGTTATAGAATCTAAAGATAGTAATTGATTGATTTTGTAATGGGCGCCAACAAGAACAGATATTCGATTGCAGTCATGTACCTGTATTTTATCCAAACAACTTTTTACACGATTGAAAAAATATTCTGTCAAATCGTAAGTGAAAATCGGCAAAAAACATTGCAAAAGTTTAAAAAGAACATCCTCTTTTCTAAACATTTTATTCACTCTGAATGCACGTTTCTATTGGTGGAAATTCAAATAAAAAAAGTGTGTCAACTTATCGCATAACCAGCCGTTATCAATGTTGTATGCAGCTGACAAAATAAACGACAGGGATGATCTAATATAACAACTTTTCAGCTCCATGCGGGAACAGCAGTATCGACGAGGACATGGAGATCTGTTGTCATGGCGTCCCACAGAAGAAGATTGCTGGCGAAGACACGAAGTGTTGCGGTTACAAAGCGTACGACCCCGACTGTTTTATGTGCTGTATGGAGGAAATTCCGGACGAAATGAAGGACGACGGTTCGGACCAGGAAGACACGTCCGGCCGTGGACAGATCAACGTCCTTGTGTCCAGGTACACTAGCTTTCATAGAGTAGATGCGCACCACCCTTAAAGTGCCAGTTACACTTGACTCTGAGCAAAGCGATCGCGTTTTGGTGTTGAACGGTGTTACAGTCAAGCACAGATATATGTTTACATATATCAGTATATGCATAATTTACATACAATACCTGAACGTATTCTTTTACACCGCACGTCTATCCGTTGGAACGTACACGGAGTGTTGATGTAAGGATTTGTTTGACCGCTGCCCATTCATGTGCTGCGCCTGTTATAAAATCACGCAATTCATAGACCGTTCTTCCACAGATACGCTGGCAAATACACGGAATGTTGCTGTAGGGTGGCGTACGACAGCCGCTCTCACATGTGCTGCGGCAACAACATCCTGCCGCTCGTCGCAGGCGACGACACCGCCTGCTGCCACAACACCACCTACGATACGACTAAAGAGGTAGGGAATATATCAATACACGAGGTGTCAGAATACACCTCAGATTGATTTTACAAACTCAAAAGCACTCTTTCCTCCACCAATATACTTTCACGGTCGGCTCAACACATGTACCAGGCTATGGCATTGATGTGCATGGTTGATCCATTTCACTTTTGTCTACTATGAATTCAAACACTAATTTATTACATATTCTACATAAACTAAACCTAGATTCCTAAGCATTACCAAGTAGATAATGTTACTTGGCTAGTATAATGCTATTTGAAACATTAACCAATATAAGTATGTTTTTGTACCAAGCAACTACTTCCACCATGTTTCAGGTGTGCTGTGACAACTTTATTGTCCAGCCGAGCTACGGCGCGAAGAACACCGACTGCTGTAATGGAGTGAGCTATGACACTAGGTGTTATGAATGTGTCAAGGAGGAAATCAAACCCAAGTTCGACACAGAGAAGGAACTCTGCTGCCAGGGGAAAATTGACAAGAAACAGTTCGATGAAAGGTAAGTGCATATTTTATATGGCGACCATTTGCACTAATAATAGTGATTCAGCAATACAACAATGGAACTGTATGGAAATCTATATGAAAACGTCCCTGATTATTAGAGCTTCACTTGTCTCAAAGCACTGCCACAGCCGGAAGTGTGCTTTAAATAAACGTCTCATAACGGCGAGAAGCAAAACAAGGTTTTATATTAACTACATCATCGATATAAAATACAATTAACATAGACTACTGTGACTGAAAGTGGAAAAGGGGGGAAGGGGTCAGAGTGTAACATGGTTACAGAGTCATAGCCTCCTTCAAGGTTATTCACAGCATTTTACACGTAAAACATATCCGGAATGATACACGCCTAAACCAACCATTTTAGAAATTAAGTCCCAGTTGTGTTTAACTAGGTTCATTTACTCATACCAACTGGCAAATAATTAACGTACACATGCGTATGTAATCCTCAGGTCGTGTTGTTGCGGGCCGGAGCAGTTTGACGTGGACAAATCTATCTGTTGCGAAGACAATCTGTTCAAGAGGCCAAAGGGAGGTGAGGTGGTCTGTTGCGGCGGTAAGACACTCAATCCTAAAAAGATGGTGTGCTGTGACGACAAGGCCGCGCGCCGCCGCTGGGGGACGGACACGTGCTGTTGTGGACGGAAATCGTACGACCAGAACAAGTTCCACTGCTGCGAGGGCAAGATCAATGTTAAGAAGTCGGATAAAGACACATGCTGCTGTGGAAATAAAGTGTTTGATGGTGAACGCCAGGTTTGTTGTGACAACGAAGTCAACGATCTTGCTAAATCCGGGATGCGCAACTCCTCTATTTGCTGTGGGAAGAAAGCGTTTGATCCAACTAAGGAAATATGCTGTGACAATGTTGTCCGCGATCTGAATAAGGATAGTAGCACGGCCTGCTGTGAAAACAAAGCATACGATCCTGAAAAGAGCAAGTGTGAACAAGGGAAAGTGCATCCCATTGACGGGGGATGTACTGGACGTAAATACAACCCCAAGGTGCAAACATGTTGTAACGGATGGATCAACAATGAAACATTCTCTGATCCTTACGCTCGCTGCTGCTTTGACCGGGCCTACGACGCCAGAAAACACGTGTGCTGCTGTAACGGGAACCTGGAGGAAGCGTTTGCCGGTATCTATACACAATGTTGTTACAGCTTTGCCTACGACGCTCGTTATCAGACATGCTGTGACGGGCAAATCGTGGACAAGCCATACCCCACGGCCGAATGTTGTTGTGGACGACAGGCGTACGATAGTAACCACGAGATATGTTGTAACGGCGTAGTTAACCCGTGTGGTACCGACAAAGTGAAGTGTTGTGACACTGTCGCTTACGACCCCGTGCTTGAGATATGCTGTGGCGGGAAACTGTATCCCCGTCGCTATGGTGAGGACACGTTCTGTTGCGGGGACGTTGCCTACACACCCATGCTGGCCGCGTGCTGCGGGGATAGAATAGCTTACGAAAAGAAAATTAACATGGAATGGTAATAACGCTTTAGTTTGTTAATAAAACGAAGATCAGCATGTATTGTACAGAAATAAAAGAAGGGCATGGTACACATGTTAATGCTTGTGACAAGGTTAAATTGTCAAAATGGTTAGGGTTCTCAAAAATATTATAATTGTTTATGCTTTGCAAGGTATTTAATTATATGCATTACGAAACATATCTGTCTTTTAAGAAGATGTTTGCAGTCTGTTTCTTTGTTGAAAATCATTTTGTTATTATTATGTGATCGTGATTTAATGTTGCGTTGGTACAATAAATACAAACAAAGGTTGAGTGTGTTTTTGTTTCATAACCTATATTTTATGTATCGTATAACTAAGTAGGGTGACATTAGTTTAAATAGCCCTTCGGTGTAAAATTTATTCAAGAAAACCACAACACAGATAACATTTAGATACTATTGTTATATATTTGTTGGTCATTCGGGACCATTTAATATCAATTAGTGGCTCTGCAAAATCGAATAGCGCTCTATTCTTTAATTGCCGGGGCCAGTGGCACCAACCGTTGTGTTTGTCTCAACCAATAACTGCTGTCAATGAACACCGTTTCTATCAACCCGAGGCTGTATTCATTGAACACTGTCCCGAACAACACAAGGTTGCAGTCATTAAACACTGTCTCGCACAACCGAGGCTGCAGCCATTACACACTGTCTCGAACAACACAAGGATTCAGCCATTACACACTGTCTCGAACAACACAAGGATTCAGCCAATACACACTGTCTCGAACAACACAAGGATTCAGCCATTACACACTGTTTCGAACAACACAAGGATTCAGTCATTACACACTGTCTCGAACAACACAATGATTCAGTCATTACACACTGTCTCGAACAGCACAAGGATTCAGCCATTACACACTGTCTCGAACAACACAAGGATTCAGTCATTGAACACTGTCTCGAACAACACAAGGATTCAGTCATTGAACACTGTCTCGAACAACACAAGGATTCAGTCATTGAACACTGTCTCGAACAATACAAGGGTGCAGTCATTAAACACTGTCTCGAACAACCAAAGGATTCAGTCATTGAACACTGTCTCGAACAACACAAGGATTCAGCCATTACACACTGTCTCGAACAACCCGATGCTGCAGCCATTAAACACTGTCTCAAACAACCAAAGGATTCAGTCATTGAACACTGTCTCGAACAACCCAAGGATTCAGTCATTGAACACTGTCTCGAACAACACGATGCTGCAGTCATTGAACACTGTCCTGAACAACCCGAGGCTGCAGACATTGAACACTGTCTCGAACAACCCGATGCTGCAGTCATTAAACACTGTTTTGAACAACCCGATGCTGCACTCATAAAACAATGTTTTGAACAACCCGACGCTGCAGTCATTTTACACTGTCTTGAACAACCGAGGCTGCAGTCATTTTATACTGTCTTGAACAACCCGAGGCTGCAGCCATTAAACACTGTTTTGAACAACCCGATGCTGCAGTCATTTTACGCTTTCTTGAACAACCCGAGGCAGCAGTCATTGAACACTGTCTCGAACAACACAAGCTGCAGTTATTAAACACTGTCTCGAACAACCGAGGCTGCAGTCATTAACTACTGTCTCGAACAACTGAGCCTGCAGTCGTTGAATACTGTCTCGAACAACCCGAGGATTCAGTCATTGAACACTGTCTCGAACAACCCGAGGATTCAGTCATTGGACACTGTCTCGAACAACCCGAGGCAGCTGTAATTGAGCACTGTTTCAAATGCTGCAGTATAAACACTGTCTCGGACATCCCGAGACTGCTGTCATTGAACACGGGTTCGATCAACCCGAAACGGATCTCAATTAATCTGCGACTTATGTCAATAATCACCGTCTCTTTCAGCGCGAGACATATGTCAATGATGACCTTATTCAATCAAGCAGAGACGGCTGTCATTGAACACGTGCTCAATTATCACGAGTGTGTTGTCAATAAACACTTGCTCAATCAAGCCGAGACTGCCGTCAATAAACATTGGCTCAATCAAGCCGAGACTAGTGCCAATAAACACTGGCTCAATAAAGCCGAGACTGCTGTCAATAAACACTGGTCCAATCAAGCCGAGACTGCTGTCAATAAACACTGGCTCAATCAAACCGACACTGCTGTCAAATACACATTGTCTCAATCAAGCCGAGACTGCTGTCAATACACACTGGCCCAATCAAGTCAAGACTGCTGTCAATAAACACTGGCCCAATCAAGTCGAGACTTCTGTCAATATACAATGGGCCAATCAAGCCGAGACTGCTGTCAATATACACTGGTCAATCAAGTCGAGACTGCTGTCAATATACACTGGGTCAATCATGTCGAGACTTCTGTCAATATACACTGGCTCAATCAATTTAAAACGATTCTCGAAAAATTCATAACAATTTGAGAGGTTCCAATCATTTCATATATTTAAATGTTGTTTTATAATAAGTGGATATCTTAAAAGATTCTGCTTTATTATGAGGGATACCATTTTATCATTCTTATGATATTTTTTTTTATTTCGACATTTAACGTGTCATTATATCAGTTGTTTGTGTACATGTGCCGCACTATATTTAGCAAACAGTAGATCGTAGTAAGATCTCTACGCACGGTGATTCCCAGTGCCCAATCAGAGCGTTGCTTTCATGCAAAACTCCGCCTACAAAGGTCACAAAAGGTCGACCTGTTCATGCAAAATGAACACCAGCTTTATCGTTCAGAAAATCATGTATGTACATATTCTTAAATGAGCAGTACCACAAAAAGAACACAATTGTATTTATATACCGAAAACGATGAAATAATACCGAAACAATGGTTCTTGTGAAGGATACCGTGTTTAATTGGAAAGAAAGCTACAAAACACGGTATTTCCATCTTATGGAATGATATACATTCAAATCGCCCGCCATCTTCCGATCGTGTTCGGAGAATGATAATTTGCATAATGTAAGCCGACCGGAAATCACATAGCGAACCGACAACGCACACGAAAATTACATCGCAAACAGAAAGACATGCAAACATCGCCATGATCGTCGCTATAAAATGTTTGTTTTTGTATTATATTGAATGCATGCAGTTTATCTATAGAAGCGTGTTTATTCAAACATAACGTTGACTTTCGTAAATATTCGCATTCGAACGTGTCCAATAGAGTCACCAGTCCATGTTCACTTCTCGCTTTCATGCGGTTTGTCAGTATATCAACATGTTAAAATGCTGAATTTGTCATAATTCCTAATCGTGTTCCATCCATTTTGATTTTACCCCTATCAGAGTCGAGGGAATTTACGATATAAATCGAACGCTTTTGTTGATCTCCGTAAATCTTTTAAGACTTACCAATCATTTAATATTTCTGCGCTTTCAGCTATTAAAAACAAGGTTACAATCTTTGATATTTTCCATAAATGCACAATTTATAAAATACATGTAGTTAAAGGTTTATCAATTGAAAACTATGTGTGTTACATTGGTTATGAATACGAGTATCGCTGCCGTAACCCTGAACCATATGGAGGCTATTCGTTGCCAAAAGTCCAGACGTGTATGTGTGTATTTTAGGTTTGTATCATTGATGATTTACCAATTTACATTTTACAACCGCCAATTCATCGGTTGTATGTTTACATTTTATACTGCACATTTTGATTGTTCATTGTACCGATTGGAGTTTTATTCTCGTTGCATCTATTCATCAGACGATTCAGTCGTGTTTATAAAGTTGTGTATGTTAAACACACGTCATTCTGTGAAAGTCACATGCCGGTATTTACATTGCGGTGTGTAGAAGACAGATTTCAGTTCGTAGTTCTACAAAATACATTGTATGGTGGTAACTTTTCATTCGCAGGTGAACATGCTTACGAGATGAATTTAATTTTATTGATAGATAGCTCCGCCTTAACCATGTCTTAACTCCGCCTTAACCATGTCTTAACTCATCCTTACGTCTTTCGGAAATTTCCGCTATCAGTCGGCTCTATTTAAACCAATTATGGATACTTTGGACCATGGACATTGCGAACCTTATTATGGACATTACGAATCATCTATATTATGACACTATGGACTATGATTTGGAAACAGGATGGATTATAAATTATTTGATGTCGAATAAAATAATATATGATATTACAACATGTTTTTGTCTATATAATAGTAATTAATACGCACATATGACATGAAATGAGATGTATGCAAAATGATACTTGACTCAAACACAACAAAATGTAAGTCATTAGCATTAAATTATACTTCAAAAATGAAAACGTCCCATTGTCTTATTTTTCTTTTAAAGCTGCACTCTCACAGATTGACTGTGTTGACAACTATTTTTATTTTGTGTTTTGGAATTAGCCATTTTTTGCGTAAATGTCTGGATACCAGTGGTATAAGACTGCTGACAAAAGATCAGATACAGTTTTTCAGTTTTACGTTCGCAAATTGATGTTTTATGGCTAAAAGTGATACTACAGTAACGTTTTAAGAAAAATGAAAAATGTCGGCAGTTTTCCAAACAATTTAGATCCGTTTTATTGTGAGTAATCTTATTATTTGTATAGAAAGCATTGCTGCCAAAATCAGCCGAGTCTGGGACAAAAAAAGGTTGTCAAAACTGTCAATCTGTGAGAGTGCAGCTTTAAATTACTATAAACACTATTTTAAATTCAACCATTAGAGGACACTCTCTTGCCTTTATGCAATGTTTAAGATTGCAAGTAATATTAGATAATTTAGAATTTACGAAGAAAAAAATCTAAATTTTCATTAACTGGAAATTATTCACTAAGATGCCCCAGAGGTTTCTTACCTGGTAGTTGGAACTGTATGGATAGAATACACTAAGATTACAACTTCATATAACTCGTACATTATACTGTAACGAATATTATTTTATAAGTAATTAATAAAGTATTTTAATGATGAAGTCAATTTATTGCTAATAAACAATTATTACTTGCTGCTAGCTTTTATACCCCACCCATACTCAACAGTCAGGGCTTTTTTCACATTTAGGTGAAGCGGACCTAGCCCTTTTGGAGGGGAAAAATCGCGCGTTTGTTTTTCTAATCTAAGACTCACGATATTTTTTTTTCATGTTCTTGAAATCCCCCACTTGATTGTTATGGTTCACAGTGGCAGATCCCGTAATTCATAACTGGGGGACACAAGTGGGTTGGAGGGCTGTTCTTCCATCCACATGAATATTTTGTTTCAATGATGTATTGAAATTACACGTTTACACCATATAAGCTTATTAAGATAGTAAATGTATAACATCAGACAAAACTAGGTGGATATCATTATGATGTCCATCAAAAGTTTCGTGGGTTTGCTGGAGAAGGTTTTGAACAGGGACTTGCGTTAGAGGGGCGTTACTTAAGGGCACAACTTTTTGGACATGATCCCTCGAGTGGGCATGACATTAATATGTTTAAAATGTGGGAAGTGGGGTTAAGGGGTACTCCCCCTAGAATATATCAAATATTTTTAGTCTGAATTGGTGCATTATGGCGTAATTAAGTACTTTTTTCTGAGAAATATTGACAAAAAAAAATAACATTTAAGTTTACTTGCGGGCCAACTGGGGGGCCCTACAGCTCCCCATCCCCCCACTGAACGACCCGCCCATGGTCCACTTGTAAATATAATAAATGAAAATTTTTTGCCTGCTTGGGTATATAAGTAAAAAAAAGCTGACAGTGGCAGTATAAATCTGGGTCCGTTAGCCCAGCTCAGATACACCCAACTGCAATTGATTAAATATTATGGTGATTTAAAACCCATTTAGGAACATTGATCGTCAAAATAAAATAAAAGATGAAGTTAATTTGAGTTTTTATTGTGAAATAAAGAGAGAGTACTCTGACTTACAATCGGGAATTTACAGGAGGTAGGCGAAGATGTTATCTCCCTTGCTTGATTCGACGGAAATAAACGAAAGAAAATCTGATTCGTTAGCTCCGCCCATTCACCTTCGTTTCTTTCGGTGACATTTACCATATAAGGTATAGGCGAAATCGTCTATCCTTGTAATTCTGAACTTGTCAATTGACTTTTGTAAACCTGGAATTGTTGGACTGCAAATGTTCATTTTACGAATGCGAGTGTCGACTGTAGGATTGCAGTTTTACATATGCACGATTCGGCTTTCTAAATTACATCATCATATTGTTAAAGGCAAGTTATACGATCTATGTTTTAGTGAGTTTATACAGGGTCGATCTGACAAATATACATTTTGACTACTATAATGACAAATGACAAATCAATACGGAACAACTGACGAATAGAAACAACAAATAGCATGTCTACATTGACAAATGTAAGAGATATTTAGTACGATTAAGAAGCACATTGTGGGAATAACACGTCTGGACTTTTGGCAACGAATAGCCTCCATAGAACCATGCCACCCTATGCAATATTTCACTTTACGAGCTTGTAGCTTAATCCGACATTGATCATATTTTCATTTAACCATTGTGTTACAATATTGCTAAAAAAGTAAATATAACATTTAAGTGTATGGTGCATACAGTGAACTTAAGAATTCAGTATTTAAAGCTTTATTTTTCATTGAAGTACAAAGAAATATCAGAGACTATTCCAGTGCCTAGCCCCTTATCGCATTGCATGTTTCCACACAATCTATCATCCTCCGGAAGCTGTTTTGGCCAAGTACCTTGATGCCGGGTGCCAGAGTCTGGAAATGGCACCTTGTCGTTTCCGGGTTGAAGAAAATGGCGCCGGCGTAGACAAGGAGGTCATCGTATGTCGTACTGGAATCTCGTTCATATGTCGGGAGACTGTTACACACTGGTTGGTAAACAATATGACGGTTATGGTTAATTCGTTGGAAGTAAATGCCTAAAAATGTTTCGTTATTTAAATGAATTCATTTGTACAGATAAAGGCAATCTGTCATACAATCTTGCTAAAGAAAGTTGAACAAATAGTATATCTAGTATATACCTATAACAAATAGTATATATATCTAGTATATACCTATAACAAATAGTATATCTAGTATATACCTATAACAAATAGTATATCTAGTATACACCTATAACAAATAGTATATCTAGTGTATACCTATAACAAATCCACACGCATTACATATCTAAAAAACAATGTTCGTATTCCATCGTCATAACAGTATAACATTATGATTACGTGACTCAATTAAGTATATTGTATATATAATATACATCTTACACTATCTGCATATTGCTCTATTGTTATATTGTGTTTTCTTTCTATTGTAAATATAATTTATCCTATGTTCATTCGAAATACCTTCTGTTTCGATTCGTAAGGTATCTATAACATTGAACACCTTATATATATGTTTCATATCAACATTTATTTCATATTTAAACGCAATGCCAATATAATTCTAATATATCGCAAATACATGCATTGGATAGCATATTTAATAGGACAAAACATTTTCGTTAATAACTTTGTTAAGGCGTTAGGAAATTACTTTACTGGATACCTACAAGATGGCCTGTCAAAACTTGCACAGCTAAATCCAAGCTTTGCAAACAGCAGCACCAACATTAATGCATTTCCCGCCAGCATATTGACACCAAACATGGCTATTGTCATTCCAATTTATATAATATTAAATTAAGTGTTGACCCAACGTTCAGAATCTCGCAACAGAACTGATCAGCAGACCTTCTCGGCAAGTCTGTGACTGTTCATGGTGTCAGAGCAGCTGTTGCTTAGCTTCAGGCATGCCACATACGTACCATCATTTTTCACAAGTGTACATCAACTATATTTTGCATGTACATACGAACACAATTGATGTGGGTTAACGGCCTACACATAAGCTGATATAGTTCCATTCGTTAACGTGTTAAAGAACCTCAACCATCAGTGACATTGATACGCTTTAAGCTGTTCAATGAAATCACCAGTACGATAATTTGTCAGAGTTTCTGACATTATGAATGATATTCAGCTGCATGCTTGACGCCTGAAGAGCTAACTGCTGACAAGCTGCTGAAGGACGCTTCTGTCCTTTGTGCATGATTTATGTACATAATAAATTATCAAAATATGTTCAGTTTGTCAAAAATACTAGTGACTGTATTCAGTGGATTAAATTAGATAGACAGTTACTAAATACAGATAATGATGTATTATTGTGTCTGACTTATAATATTCCTAAGGGTAGTTGCAGAGAATATTTAACTGATAATTCAGTGTTTGAGTTGATTTTGGATGATATTTTAGATTTTAATATTATATATGAAAATACTTGTGAATATTTTGTTTGTGGAGACTTTAATGCTAGAGTTGGAGAAAGGCCAGATTTTGTCTTAAATGATAATATTCATACTTGTTTGGAAGATATTTTCCCAGATGACTATGTACAAGATGAACATATGCATAGAAGCAATTTAGATAAAACTGTAAATGAATATGGGAATATGATGTTAGATTTCTGTAAAATATCAGGTTTGAGAATTTTAAATGGTAGGATTGGATTAGATGCCAATATAGGAAAATATACTTTTGTTAATGCAGCAGGATGCAGTACTATTGACTTAGTTTTATGCTCAAAAAAGATGTTCTGTTGTGTAAAGAGTTTTAATGTGTTAGATCCAAACATTCTGTCTGTTCATAGTGTTGTTAGTTTTAGCTTGGGATGTTCACAAATTTGTGGTAATAATAGTCTTTGTAATGAAGATGTGAAAATTGATGATACAGTTGATAATATACCATATAAATACATGTGGAGTGATGACAAAAAGAATGATTATGTTAACACATTAAATAATGAAGAGACTACACATATGCTTGAAACACTGTGTGATGACATTGAAAATTCACATAGTAATGATGATATTGATTCCAATTTGAAATCATTCTGTAATATTATAGAAGATATATGTTCACCTTTGTTTAAAAAATATTGTGATAATAATGTTGCACATGTATGTAGAGCAAATGATGGCTTATATTTTGATGATGGTTGTAAAAATTTAAAACACTGTTATTATAAAAATTTAAACATGTATAGAAATTATCCATGTGATGTAAAAAGAAAGAATATGGTAGAATCCAGAAGCTTCTATAAGAGTACTGTGAGAAAAAAGAAATGTATGTATGATAAAATGCAGACTAAGAAATTAGAAAGTGTTAGATTATCAAATGCTAAGATGTATTGGAAAATGTTAAAAGGGTCAGTTGTTAAGGAAGAATGTGGTAATTTGTCAAATGCAGATTTTCTACAATATTTTAAGGCTATTAATGACCCAGATTCAACATTTTATCAACCTGATGAAGATATTTTGTATTTTCATGATAGATATATGAATGAAGAATTGAATATTATGTTTGAAGAATTGAATGTACCATTTTCACATGAGGATATTGTTAAGGCATGTAACCAGTTAAATAATGGTAAAGCTGCTGGGCCTGATTATCTGTTAAATGAGTTTTTTAAACATGGTATTAATAGTAATAATTTCTTTATTGTTGTATGTACTTTGTTTAATAAGTTGTTGAGTTGTGGATATTTTCCAGAGGCTTGGTCTAAAGGGTTTATTGTACCTTTGCATAAGAAGGGTGATAAGAATGATACAAATAATTATAGAGGTATTACATTATTAAGTACATTTGGTAAATTGTTTACTAAAGTAATAAATAATAGATTAAATTGTTGGGCTGAAAAATATCATGTATATATTGAGGCTCAGGCTGATTTTAGAAAAAATATGGGCACAGTTGATAATATTTTTGTACTACATGGTGTTATAAATTATTTGTTAGAAAATAATAAGAGACTTTATGCAGTTTTTGTAGACTTTACTAAGGCCTTTGATTTTTTAGTGAGAGATGTCATTTGGTATAAACTTTTGAAGTTAGGAATTAGAGGAAATATGTTTAATGTTATTAAATCTATGTATGCCACTGTTAAGTCTAGAATTAAAATGCATAATACTATTAGTAAAGATGACTTTACATGTATGCTTGGTGTTAGACAAGGAGAAAGCTTATCTCCATATTTTCTATGTATTTAACTGATATTGAAGAGTATTTCATGTTAAATGGTTTTGATGGTATTGATATAGGTATGCTGAAACTGTTTCTGTTATTATATGCAGATGATATTGTTATTATGGCTGACTCTGAAGACCAGTTAAAAAAGGGTTTGTTGTTACTAGAGCAGTATTGTGATAGATGGAAATTAAGTGTTAATTCTACCAAGACTAAAGTTATGATTTTTAAAAAGGGAGGCAGGTTAAGGAAAAATATTGTTTTTTCCTATAAGGGGGTCAATTTAGAAATAGTTAAACATTTTACATATTTAGGTATTATTTTTACCTGTGGTGGTTCCTTCACCACCACCTTTGATACTTTAGCAGGACAGGCATCCAAGGCTATTTTCAAGTTAAACTCATATTTAGCTAAGTTTCCATATATGTCTATTAGTAATAAGTTAGATTTGTTTGATAAATTAATCTTACCAATTTTAAATTATGGATCAGAAGTATGGGGATTAAAGGATTCTATTGTTTTAGAAAGAGTACATTTAAATTTTTGCAAAAGATTATTAGGTGTTAAAATTCAAACTCAGAATAACTTTATATATGGCGAACTTGGTAGAACTACATTGTACACTAGGAGAGTTGTTAATGTAATAAGATATTGGTTGAAAGTTATAAAATTAGATGCTCATAAATATGTTAAAGGTATGTATTCTCATATGTGTAGTTATATTGAAACAAGACCTAATTGTAAATCTTGGGCAAATGATGTGTGTTCTTTATTGCAATCTCTAGGCTTTCATTATGTATGGTTAAACCAAGGAGTTGGTGATGAAAATATGTTTATATCATTGTTAAAAACAAGACTAAATGATATGTTTATTCAGAATTGGATGTCAGAATTAAATAACTCATCTCGTGCAAGATCGTATACAATGTTTAGTAATTTTATGTTACAACCTTATCTGACAAATGTTAATATGTACAAATTTAGAAAAGACATGTGTAGATTGAGAGTTTCTTCACATAGACTGTCAATAGAGTCAGGCAGATGGCACAAACCTGACCCAATACCATATATTGATAGAAAATGTTTGTGTTGTTATGTATTAGAAGATGAATTTCATTTTATTTTAGAATGCTCATTGTATAGTGATTTAAGAAAAACTTATATTAGTAAATATTATTGGACTAGACCAAATGTACCAAAGTTTGTTGAGTTAATGCAATCGGACAATGTTAAAGTGAATAGAAATTTAGCTATGTATATACATAAGGCATTTAATGTTAGAAACCAATACCATTATTACTATGAATAATATGTGTTTTTCATGTACACAATGATCTCTCGCTGTCATATACATGTACATAATGCTATATTGTGTCTCTATTATGACATGAAACATGAATATTTATTTATATGATCTTTGGTGATTTATTTGACCATTTGATTACTTACATGCATATAATTCTCTATTTGTAAATGTATACTCATGGACATATTGTCTACTGTATTTGTTAATAAAACTAAAACTAAAAAAACTTTGTGCACTCAAACACTTAGTTGAGAAAAGGCGGATGATCCCAGCCTCTAATGCTTTTTTTGAACAAATAACAAATACAAACAAAATGCAATATTATTTTCACACAAATCCGAAGTTTAATTATTTTTAATCCACTTTGTTTTTATTTGTTAACAAAGCGAATACATATCGGACAATAGTCACCTAGAGAGGGGTGTCGGATTTTCAATAGTCTGAACTACCTCGCAGCCTTCATCTGAAATTGACCTACCTACATTTAACTTTTAAAAAACAAATCAGACCAAGAACTAGCCCTTTAATATTCTGTAATGGTTGCCTTTCCGTTCAACTATGAAAACCTCGGGCCGCGTCTAATGAAGTTGGCCGGAAATGGCCTAGTAGCTACGATTCGTAAACAACATAACTGTTAGTTGTTGACAAAATTACGGAATATTTATATTACCACGGACCTGTGTGTTAGAAGGTCCATCATATTATGAAAAAATTACTACATATATACGATTACACCGTTTGGAATACTTACTTCTACTGAACCCAAAACTTTTAACTGTAAAGTGCATAATTAAGCCGTTTGTTGAAGGGTTCCAGCCGTCAGTATCTTAGTTTTAACACTCCTAATGATTAGACACACTTTATGTCGTAATAAAATAAATATTCCGTAAAAAGTGTATTTTGCAATCCATGAAATAGCCCCTTAAAGACCGTTTCCATACACTAACGATACTGCTACATATACAAAGGACTTTTCGTTCGATTCATTGCATTATGATACCGCAAAGAACAATCTTCAACAGCAGTTATTGCTATTGCTGTTGTATACAAACTATTTACCATTTTAATTTTTTCCTCCTGGTTGTACAAGGATGCATATATGATTATTCTATATAAATACGTACCTTCAAACACACGGGATGGCAGCACATACCTTCTCAATTATGTTCTGGAATTAAGCAGTAGCCTTACCAATTCATAGGTTAACTGTTTGCATGTTATAGAAACCATGCGCAATTATTTAAAATAAACACGAAAGAGACGTTTTTCAAAGTTTCTGGTGAAAGGTTAATTAATATGCTTTAAACTTTATCTCAATGGAGACAATTCCGGAAAAGCGGACCACAAAGTTATTGTTCTGGTACTTTTCATACATGAAGCCTGCTTTAATTATAATTATTGACGCTTTTAGGCACATTCAATTAGTTTTCAAAGAGCAAGCAATCTGACAAAAGTCAAGTTTAAGTTGTAATACTTGTCAAATTAAAGAGAGTATGAGTAGGCGGATCTAAGATTTGGCGTTAAAGGAGGCTATAATTTACGGGCGCAACCGTTTGACATGCGCCCCTCCCTCAGAACCGAAAGTATATGGCATAAACAGTTTGCATGGGGATTTGGGGTTACTCCCTCCAGAAACAATTAACGATTTGTAATCGGAAATGTTGCATTATGAGCGTATTTTATACCTTTTTTAATCCAATTTTTATATAAAGAGTACAATTAGACGACCCGGCGCGTGCTCCCCCTCTAAATCCGCTAGTGCGTATTGTTACTGTTTTGAAATGTATGAAGTTTGAATTTGATATCTGAAATGGTTTTGAAGCTAATTAAACAGCAACATGGAATATGTAGACAGACAGCATTTATTGCCAAGAGCTTACACATATTTATATGTTTACTTGCATATTCCATTTCAATAATATTCATGATGGTGTTATTGGTGTAAACTCATGCAGATGAATGTAAATGGTTGGCAAATAAGCAAAATTATTCAACAATACTTATAATGTAATATAAAGCTCATTAGCCAACAATCTAGCGAAGACTGTCAAATCCATTTTTTCTAAATCATGCATCTTACATTCATCATGCTCATGTGCTTTGCCTAAACTATCAAATTTGTTATCAATAAGCGTGCATAAACTGGAACCACAAGTTTTGTGACAATGCATAGTAATTCAATCGTGAGTTGATGGTGCGTAATAAAGATCTCATTTTTAACGAAGAATCTTGAAAACACATTTTCGTGGAGGTTCGTCAAGAACAAGTAATGTTAAATGTTATTTTCTTACTTAAAATGCACGCTTGTTCGGATTAACACTTTTTTCTCTCTCGTTTTTGGAGTGCCTTCATTAAATTTCATTTTGCACAGTACGATTAGGATTATTTTTCTGTGAGTACTGAAAACATATGAAAAACTGGATGAACTTTTAATGTGTATTTTACTTTTGCACCTCTTAAAATCCATTTTCAACACTATTTTAGTGTTATTTCTTAAATCCAATTCATGTGCTATTTTCTGTGGACTTTCGCTCACTAATACTAAGATCCGCGCTCTCGCGTTAATTTGTTCAAATGTTTTCGGTTACTCACTGTTTTGAAATTTCCCCGCACTAAATTTCAAGTCAAACGCCGGCGCGCACATGACTGCGACACAAATTCAACATAATTTCCGAAATAACATGACGTTCGCATACAATTTGGCGCGCTTTTCTGAAAGACAACACTAACCTGTCATTTAATATTCTCTTTAGACATATAAAACAAAGTATACTTGTTTGTTTAGTAAAGATCGCAAACTATTTCAACTCATGAACACCATCAGTAAATATTCACTCGTGGCTAGTTATCCTCTATATAACTGGCATTGTCAACTTACATTGGTCAAGAAAGTACACATGCTATAATATATATTTTAAAATACATTATATATATATACCTTTAAACATGTAGTAAGTCAATATAAATTTAAAGATTTTTTCCCTTTTATTGCAAGCTTAACATCCGCACCACTTGGTATGCATAGTCTGATGGACGTTCGGCCACAAAACCTCTATGCATCTGTGATTCATATTTTGTTCTCTGCCTCGCAGTTCTTTACTGTATCGTCTCTCTGTGTCCCCGTATTTACTAATTCATTCGATTCGTTTTTTACCAAACTGCGAGTAAAATGTATTTTTTTTTACATGAACTCCCTTTCTGAGCATTGGAACCAGGAATGCCGATAAGAATTTCAAGAAAATAGTATCACTTTAATTAAGCCTTTAACAGGCCACAGCCTTGTTCTGTTAGAGGTTGTCTTTATCATTTAAGCATTGCCAAGGTCTGTTTCTTTACCTTTTCGGTCCGTTTCAGTGCGGTTTTTCCTTGTGGTCTTTCGACGATGCGCCAAAGTGCTTATACTTCTTTCTCTCATCCCAAATAAGTAGATCCAAATATTTGGCCTCGCTGCAAATCATAATTTTGCCCACGAGCATAGATAAAAAGTACCAGTATGGAACTTTTTTCCACTACGCAAAACAGAATTCTAGCGATTTTACTTTACCTTGTTTAACTGAGCTGAGAGAAAAATAATCTACCATGCTGGCTGGTTGAAGAATGATTCACCCCATCCCTCGTGCATGGCCTTTTGCTAGGTAAACCACGTTGTCGCGAAAACATCTACGCTCGGATTGGGATGACCCTATATTACATTTTCGGCCATGGCTTAAACTTGTCATCCCATATAGTAGAAAAAATACTTTTCCACATTATAATTTTCATCGTTTCCTGTTTCACACCAGGTTCATTTTCAACATATTTTTTCTCATACGCATCAGCATCATGCTTATTTGGAACTTTCTTGGACATAACTAACAAGAGCACTGCCTATCTCTTCTCCATTTCAGTTAAGAACAAGATCCCTGAAGTCCGCCGCTTTACACTCTACCATGACGAACAGAGAAGATCGGAAGGTCGGAAGTTGATTATCTGCAGCGTTGCCATACTGTATCACATGTAATGGCAACTCAAGTCAATATCTGATTTTTTCATAAGTATGCGACGACTTTGGATGGGTTGCACACTTCCAGTACAGGATACTGATGCGCCCTGGCACATACGGATAATGTTAATCAAGTAGACTTAACCTTAAAATGACTGTATTCGTATTGATTAATTAATATTTTCTTTGATAATATCTGTGATTTCGCAGAATGTGATGCTGTAAACCAATTATTACAGATGCAATGGCTTATAATCTGCAACGTAGCATAGAAAAACTCATGTCGTAAATGTCGTAATGTTCATTATTTTAGTAGATATAATTTCATGTTTGGCATCCACGGATTAAATGTCTCTGGTTTAATAGTGCATGGTTTACTGCAAATCACATTTTTTGCAATTAAAAGTTCACTTCAAACTTATCACATTTAACGAGTCGTAAAATTATTAATTACGCATTTATAAGAGAGATTCACGATTATTGTTGATTGCAAAGCGTAAAGATGCAGACGTGTGATATTTCAGCTAATGATTTCACGTTTTGTTAAGGCTTTAACGCACACACCTGGTAAATGTTAATCCGTCTGACATTGTTTTTGTCACTTGCAAGTCATGGTTTGCATGGCTATTTCTTTCTAAAGGATGTAACTTTTCGTTGTTAAACTCTAGGATAAACAAAGCACTGTTTTGCAATAATAAGGTTGTAAATGGTGTCAGGTATAAGGTATGTGGGTAAAGTAGCATGGTCAAACTTAGTGAAAGGGATAACCATCCTTAGTAATTATTAAAGAGTTATCAAGCGTGCTGGGGCGAGGCAGAGTCGTCGGAAAGCGCGACAGAGGGACGGGCATCGCGCGAGGGGCGAGCCCACACAATACTAAACATATTTTTACGTAAGTATTTTCTCTTAATAAACCGATGGAATTCGATGAATGCCTTTTCACTAAGTGTCTAATGGATAAAAAAATGCGGCCATATATTGGTGATATCCACTCAGTTTCAATGCCCGTAGATATTTGTATCTTTTTCATTTACTCAAGCTTTAAGCACTCCTATTTAATATCTTATATAACCTACATTTTGAGAATAAGGGTGGTTGTTCTTATTGATCTTCATCACTGCACCCATCCATCTCCGAAAAAGCCGACTAAATTCGCATATTCACACAAACTTAGCTGTGTAATAAGTAGTTGGGCCCGCATGGCACCCGGTATACTGAAGTGGATACGTCAATGTATCAATTGCATCGGTCTGATACGAAAATCTCACCAATTAAAGACTGTACATCTTGTCCAGTACTTTGTTAAAAGTCTGTTTGAATTCGACGTATGGTTATTATGCCATCTAACAAGATCTCAGAACATTATTGGCTGATGTTATTGTCCAGTTTCCCTTGCATCACTGGTGCCGAACAACATAATTACATACAATGAAATAAATCAAAATGAGCCTTGACAAGAAATAATACGGTTAATCCATGCATGGCGATCGGCGAGTGAATAAAGCAACGAAATACATTTTAGTATTTAAGAACATACTATGGTCAGTGTGTGAATACCACGTGAAAAATTACGTAATATATGCTACGTCGGAATATTGCTTAAAATGAAGATTAAATAAAAAATGACTTTTCCTTTACTGCACCATTTTAAATGAAACAAAGGGCAGTCTATGCCGCTTAAAGAGCTCCACCTTTGTTTTTAAGCGGAGTTTGATAAGGTGATTAGTTTCATCAAACACTTCGACAAACCTGTGTCCAAAAATGTTTTGACAGTGCTCCGCCAGTAGGCCGTATTGTGAAAATGTTTGTCGAAGTCTTTAAAGAAATTAAACTAAAAATCAATTTTTGGTAAAAGACCGAAGGCGGGGCTCCGTAACGGCATAGACTGCGCTATGTTTCATTTTAAATGGTGAAGTAAATGAAAGGTTATCTTTGTCTTCAATCGAATTAATATATTGGCTTCCGACGTAGCATATATGACGTCATTTATCACGTGGTATACACACACTGATAGTATATTGTAATGAATTTGTTTCTAAAGAAAATGAATGTAAATAAGACCTTGACATGTCAATCTTTATTACTTTTCAGAAGACGTTCACACAATTGAATACCATCTAAAAACATGTTTATGCTACAAAGTAAACCGCTTTCTTTTATCAAAAGCTCTACATACAAATACAGCGAACGATCTTAATGACAAATCATCATTCAAACTGCACACTCATATCATGTGTTCGTTTATACATTTCAGAATAAATTCGACAATAAAGATAAGAGAATTGGAGGAACGTGTGTATATGAAGGACTGTAAGTAAGGAACGACCGCTTATTCGTGTCAACCGTCAAGTCGATGACGTCTAAAAAAGGTAATGTTTTTTTTTTAAATTATTTAGTTTGTTTAAATTAATATAAGGCTTTTGAATAATATACGCGGTAAAAATTGTCGTGCGACATAACGCGTTAAAATGTCTACATTTTAAAAACAAATATCTATCAGTTTCAAGTGACACACATTTGATGATGTTGTGAGTCAAATAAAATGGCTATTCAGGGTACTAGTTATTTATAACGGTACCTATCTTGAAGGGGTTAATAGAGGCTGATAATCATGACTATCTATTCAGAACTAATAAACTTTAAACCTACTAAATAGGATGGATGCATACACCTATTTAATCATCTTAAAACCTTAAAAGTTACAGTAAAGGCCAAATATAGACGCCTCCATTGAAGGTTAATTTAGAGACGACCGCTTAAATAACCTCACTTGAAAAATCTGTACTGTTTTCCGACAGAGAAGAGCATGCATAATATGGAATATATCCCCGCAGTTTTACTGTGTGTAGATATGTGAGCCAACAAGTCACATTGTCAATGTTGACACATGTCGGCATGGTTATCATTTACACAAGTGTTTAGCTTTCTCACTAAATGCATCCTCGGCACCCCAGCGTATCATAACCTATATGACATAGGTTATGATACGCTGGGGTGCCGAGGATCATGACTAAATAATGTCTTTACAACCAATCTTTGTTATTGGTATTTATCCTTAAAAGCCGACTCGAACAAAATTGTCTAACATAACAAACACAGCGGAGTACTAAGTATTCATGGATTCGCATGTGAAGATGAAAATGTAACAATTACATAGATCCGTGACTGGAAGCGCACCAAATAAATACTTTGCATCCTATAGTCTTGTTATATGTCTTTGGCGTTAACCCTGTGCATAAAACAGGTCTTGTCCCTGCAGTTTCCCCTTACACAATACTGCGGAATCAACCCTCTTTGTGGTGATATATTTACCTAGAAATACATACATTTAAGAAAATTATTATTACATTTTGAGGTATTGTTTTGCAGAATATGATGTGAAAGTACACATGTAATTGTATTATGGTTATTTCAAAATGTTTAAAACAAACCATGAACACTAACCATATGCAAACTTTCTTCAGACTAATGTGTATGAGATTATAAGTATATTCCATGGCCGAGAGTGTAAGATAGGTTCATTCCGAACTTAGCGTATGGTGTTTTTCGGAAACGAGGTTTACCGAGTTTCCGAAAAACACCCTGCGCGAGGGTCGGGATGAACCTATCTTACACGAGCGGCTATGGTAGATGCTTTTTCTCCCACCTCAGTTAAACAAAATGAAGTAAAAATGTTTTTTTTGCTGGAACTCTTTTGTGCTTAGTGAAAATAATTACGTATGGATATGCGAGTATTCGTGGTTACCGTGGATATGCGCGCAGTGATTCAGATTATGTTTATAGTCAATTCGGTTATTAAAAAGTTCTAAGGAGAGTTTGGCATTATGTCTTGAAAGGTGCGTGAAAACTGTTTAATGGTGACATTTGAAGCGAGAAATAATTAATAAGCGTTCTAAATATTGCCACAAGACAAGGTTTCCTTGCTCTTACAGACGACAGTCTTCAATAAGGGAGTTAATTACAATGTGGTGACCATTAAAAAGGAGTTCCATACGGGCTTTTTATCTTCGCCCGTAGAATATCTAGCAAGGTTAAATTATTGGATCTACTTATCTGAGGCGGGAGAAAATGCATGCTCATTGAATTAAAAATACATATGACAATATAGTAGCTGCTGATAAAAATACGAACATAAATTAGTATTGTATGTACCATAGTTTACTTGGCCATATAATACATTTATTTATGAATTTGATATTACCAATTGGTATAAGGAAAATTGAAATTTAGCAATTGATACATTTTGAGTATCTCATTAAATCGTTTAAAAATAATAGGAGAACACATGGCGTCACTATCTTCACTTAAATCTCAGTTAAAACGTTTTCTCCATCATCCTGTTCACGTCCAATGATAGTTTTCACTTCGAATGAGTCAATACATATGATCGAATAAACTCTCAACAAATCCTTTATCATCCCCTCCTCTTAAAGAAATAGTTTCAAAAGTCACCTCGACATCCCAGATGGAGCTATTCATTTCACTGTGCATATTATATCATCCGTTTTTAACCAAATACGATCCTCTGAATGCGGTCATTTGTACATTGATTTTGGCTTCACCATGAATTTCACACTCCAATTTCCCTTTCAGTCTCATATATTTTGACGATTTCTCCGATATAACAACATCATTCATAGACTGCAGACATTAAGTCTGAAATATCGGTCGGGTTCGCAGTTGTGTTTTCGCTGCTTGAAGCAATATCGGCCATTTTTTGTTGTGCTCATGCTGTTTGAAGCCCTACACTTAATTAATCCGTTTTCTGCACCATTCACAGAGACAAATGTGTGATATCACATGATGACTGTAAGAAACCCTTAAGCAAAGGCTACTACTGAAAGATGAATGTATGTATTTGATTTTTTGAGAATCGTTGATCATTCCAACAGGATGTTGTCGCATTATGTCTTTCAGTGGCTTTGTCTTAGTCCGATCTTACTTGGCCTGTGGTTCAAATGTGCCCACAGAAACAAATTTGACATTCTTCAAGCTTTAAATGTATGCCCAGTTGCAAAAGTCCTTTGCATATTGAAAAGCAGTGGTGCATTGTCTTATTTTCTCATCTGCCATTCGCTTCACAGTACCATCCAGGTCGTCGCATGGCCCTTTGCCATGACCGTGCCCAATATTTTTTTCCATCTGGCAACTAGATTATAGGTCATCTGATGGTTTCCTACTGTGTGCAAGATGTACTTGTTTCTGTATTGACTTGAGGACGAGTCTGTCCAGTAATGTACCTTCATTTTAGATTAAATTAGTTTCATCAGCGGGACTATATGATCCAAAAAAACACGTATTGTGCTCGAAGAACGTGACATGTCATCACTTACATCAACATTACTGATGTTTTAATTATCCATCGTTCTTAAAGTAGGCCACGATATGGTGCAACGTCACCATTTCACTGATTCCATTAAGCAGTCTGGATTCTTCAGGTCAAACTTTAGCACTGTGGCATGGTTGGTTGTATAACCTTAACAGCCTGTTCCTCGTCTTATTGCTAACATTTTAATCTTCTATCTTTCTTTTTTCTATTGAAGCAGCAGGCGTGTAATTGCTCTTCTGTCGGACTCTCTATTTCCTTAAAAAAATTCGCTGCCTGTTGACTCTGTAAGCCTTCTGTATTATAGACCCTCATTTTGCTATATATGTGTTCAGTAGAAAGGCGTTCAAACAACAGATCGACCTCGAAAAGTTTTTGTTAGGAATGGGCTAATACATGATTCAAGATTTAAATTCCGTTTAAAAATATTGGAGTCAACAGATTCTTGTAAGTCAGTTCTTCAAAGAATAGTCAATCCCGCCCTTCCATTATACAAAACAATCAAACCATTTTCGGAAGGGACAAAGCATTCGCAGAAATTTCGGAAATCTAGTGATCTCGCGTAGAAGCCATATCTATCAACATAACATGTTGTTTGAACATGGCTATTTACCACGGTGTATGTTAAATACAGTCGTTAAATATCTACCAATTTCACCGTTCAAAATACAAGCTGGCATTGACGGAAGTTGACGTTAAGCGTGGACGTCATGAATGCAAAGCATGGTTTTTAAGTCATTAACAATATTCACAATATCTAATTTTGAATGTGGTCACGTAGTATCTGGCTTTGCATCTCCCTTCATATTATATAATACAAAAACAAATCAGACTCGGCAAAGTACGGATATACCTCAGTTATACATCATGTCGCAAGGACTTATGAAGAGTTTATCACACTAAGCTATCATTCGTCGAAGAATTTATTTCTATGCCATTAGAAAATCTTATGTATTTTACCATTGTATCCCTCGTAAATGTGAAAAAATAAATACTGATATGATACGGATAACTGTGATCTGCCATCTATGACATACTATTGCAACATTTTTGCGCGTCACCGAAGCTTCATTTAGATGTAAATAACTTTTTTCCAAAAGCAACACAATAAAGCAAATACCTAGGTGTATGCGACTATATATTAATAAAGCGTTAATGCAAAAGAAATATAACATTTAAAGATTCTATGGCCGTCCAGGCTTGTTGGAGCGTCTTGCCAATGGTGGAACGTTGGTAGTCGCGGAGGGATATATTTTCGAGTTCGAGCGGCGAGGATATCTGCAGGCCGGAGCCTATGTACCGGAAGTTATTCTGGAACATCCGGAAATAGTCCGTCAGGTGTACGAAGAGTTTGTGCATGCGGGAAGTGACGTTGTTCTTGCACTTACGGTAAATACTAAATAGTGTAGTTTTATATTGAACCGTTTACCTTTATTAATATTATCAACTGATTCTATTTGCTTTATTTGCTTACAGATATAACAGGTGTCTCATCACATGTTTAGTAAACCGGTACATTTCAGAAACAAACAAAAAATGGAATTTATGTACATGTATAAATGTTAATGATTATCAACATAACTTAAACAAATAGATCATGGAGAATTTCTTTTTGTCATTAGTACTACACGCACCGGGAAAAGCTGCGAACGATTGGGCGGGAGGGCGACCTTGAGGCTATGAACCGCGTGGCCCTGCAGATGGCGCGGGAGGTAGCGGACCAGCATGACTGTCTTATGGCCGGCAACATTTGTAACTCGGCAGTTTACGTGGCCGGAGACCCCGAGTCACACAAGATCACAGAGCAAATGTTTAAGGTCTGTCCACGCCTCTAAACGCCAGCTCCACACTTTACGGTGGTGCAAAGAAAAAGAGCTGTCGACACTTCCGTGGTGGAGCTGTGCCCTATGTTTTCATGAACAAACGTGAGTATGATTTATATTTTATTTGATAATTTCATTTAACGGACATATTTCGAAAATCGGAGAATGTGGTACCGTGTAAGAACACTTCTACTGTAGGCTGGTTACTATTTCGTTTCAATATTGTGTAAACTGTGGTGCCAGGAGCTTTTCTCCCGACTTGTGCATATTTTGAGATCTGATTGCATAGCAAGTACATTTCGGTGCTTACACACCCCGTAAGAACATTCTCACACATGCAAACATAACTGTTATGTACAGTACCTATGCCTGAACACAACAAAACTGATAAGCACTTCTCAAAAAGGAAAAAATGCACATATTTATAAAACTGGTGGCGCTGTTGCTTATATATACTTATAGATACTTATAGTTCTATGGTAAAATTAACAGCACCTAGCCTTTTGTTTTCAAAATAGTTTTCAGTAAGGTTAAGGTAGTTTGCGAAGAGTTTTGATTCCGCAAGTACAGTGTGTGTATACCACGTGATACATTGCGTCATAAATGCTACGTTGGAAGACAATATTTTGATTTGAAAAAAGACTTTAAACAAAGATAACTTCACTTTTTCTTCACCATTTTAAATGAAACAGTCTATGCCGCTAACAGAGCCCTGCCTTCGGTCATTTACCAAAGTTTGATTGAGAGTTTAGTTTCTTTAAACACTACGACAAACCTTTTTACAATACGGCCACAGTTACTTGGTATTTGGACTGCATTTTTGTCCAGTCGAGCTACCTGATTCGAGCGATTGGTCCCTAGGTTGATCTCTTGGGCTGAGAATCATAAAAAATGTGTTTTAGTACTCTATGATACACATTATTAAATATTTTAAAATTTCATACAATCTTAACATAAGATTGTATGAAATTTTACAATATTTAATATGTAAAATTAACGACCAAAAGTGGATTATTTGTTTATTATGTGTATCATAGAGTACTAAAACACATTTTTTATAATTCTCAGCCCAAGAGATCAACCTAGGGACCAATCGCTCGAATCAGGTAGCTCGACTGGACAAAATGCAGTCCAAATACCAAGTAACTGTGAATACGGCCGTCTGTCAAAGCACTGTCAAAACATGATTTTGGCAAGAGGTTTGTCGAAGTGTTTGATGAAACTAATGACTTTATCAAATTTCGGAAATAAAACAAATGCGGGACTCTTTAAGCGGCATAGACTGCCCTTTGTTTCATTTCAAATGGTGTTGTAAAAGAAAAGTTATCTTTGATTTAAGTCTTCATTTTAAGCAAACTATTGTCTTCCAACGTAGCATATATGACGTAATTTATCACATGGTATACACACACTGATGTAGTATTCATAATCAGCATAATGTTCAATGAATGGTAAACATAGCAACTTTTGTATTCATTCCAAAAGCGTTAACTTTTTTAATACTCGATAGCGCCACCACTACTCGACAGCGCCATCACTAAGGCAACAGCGCTACCACTTTTATAAATATGTGCATTTTTCCTTTTTAAGAAGTGCTTATCAGTTTTGTTGTGTTCCGGCATAGGTACTGTACATAACAGTTATGTTTGCATGCGTGAGAATGTTCTTACGGGGTGTGTAAGCACCGAAATGTACTTGCTATGCAATCAGATCTCAAAATATGCACAAGTCCGATTCGGGAGAAAAGCTCCTGGCACCACAGTTTGCACAATATTGAAACGAAATAGTAACCAGCCTACAGTAAAAGTGTTCTTACACGGTACGATCCCCGATTTTGGAAATATGTCCGTTAAATGAAATTATCAAATAGAATATAAATAATACTATGTTTGTTCATGAAAACATAGGGCACAGCTCCACCACGGAAGTGTCGACAGCTCTTTTTCTTTGCACCACCGTAAGGTGGTGGAGCTGGCGTTTAGAGGTCATGCTGTCGTGTAATCCAATACTTTGGTTGAAAACCGGTTTTAACAAGACAGACAAGTTTTTGTAATTAGCATTGGAAAGTCTAATTTGTTAGGTTCTTCGAAACGAGACGGCTAAATAAAGAAAGGTATGTACGAATTCAAACACGCTTTAAACAACTATATGTGTGTACAAATACTAACCTGTTTCACAGTATGATCTTCCTACAGGAGCAGATAGAGCTGGCTGTTGAGTTGGGTGCAGATTATATCGTGGGGGAAACGTTTTGTTGCTATGGCGAATCCATGATGGCGCTCCGCTGTATACAGAAGTACGGAAACGGTAGGCTACACGAAGTGGATATTACATTTATGCAGAGTAGTTTTTGACAGTTAATGTGTAGTTTCTTTTCTTTATGAACAAACATTTTATAAGAAAAATCGACCACCATTAATAATAATCTTACATCTGGTAAAATGTAGGTCATACAACATGAACTGTGGTTTCGTTATTCATACAACTATGTTTTGTCCTTATCCCAAATTTGCATGCACTCTGATTGTCAGTGCCTGCGGTGATCACCTTGTCCCTGGGGACAGGGGATCTGATGCTGGACGGAGTCAAGGTCAAGGACACGGTGCTAGCCCTGGAGGCTGCCGGGGCCGCCGTCGTCGGCTTCAACTGCGGTCGCGGACCAGAAACCATGCTGCCATTCATACAGGATATCAAGCCGCTGTGTAAGGTACTGGAATGGTATTTATTATACGAAAAAAACTCTATGTGCCATTAAAGTGTAAAACATGACGATTCTGTACGTAGCTACACATACGCGTGAAAATTGTAGTTCAGTGTATCAATTATTTGCGAGATTGCACTTTAAACTTTTATTGCACGACGTAGTTTTGAAGGTAGCCCACACGTTGTCGTATAAGATGTGTTTTGTGACTCTTATAATATGATTGAGCTGCATTGCTAAAGAATGGTCCGATAAGCTTGGTTTTCAGAAATCTAATTATCAGACTTTTATATATATCGTTGGCGCCAACACGCCAGAACGTGATGTTAAAATCAGCCACTATATAAATTAAAAAAGAAATAAAATAAATATTCGTGTTTTTCATATAGGTACCATTCGCGGCCCTGCCTGTGTGTTACCGGACTACACCCGAGCAGCCCTGTTTTCAGTCGCTCACCGTCCCCGGAACAAGTGAGTTCAGTTAGGAAATACAACAGTTTTAATGAATCGCTAATCTCATTATCTGAATTAAGTCACGTACCGTGTTGAAATATAACATGCAAGGCTCAATTTGGTTTTGTACATTATATTGCCGACATAAAAACAAAATACAATAGTTTTGCAAAAGGGAAACAAAGTGCAGTTTGTGTGAGAAATGTCTTTGCAACAGATAATCGCGCATTTCCGCTGGATTTGTGCGCTTGCCAGACGAGCCGTCAACAGATTGATGAATTTGCACATGCGTGCCGGAAGTTGGGCGTCCAGTACGTGGGCCTGTGCTGCGGAAACTCCGCCCATCTAACAAGAATCGTTGCCGAGGTGTACGAACGTACGCCGCCAGCCAGCAAGTAAGTGTAAAAGTTATATTAGCGAGATTGTTTTATAACTAATAAATACCTATAACCATCCGTTGATAGGAAGTAGGTGATTATTATCCATATAGTTATGCCGGACACACAATATACCTCTGTCACACTTGTATGCCACGTAAAGAGTTTCTTCTTGTAGGTATACGCCAGACATGTCCCAGCACTACATGTTCGGGGATAAGTCTCGCTTCCGGAAGGAGTTTACCGAGGGGCTCCGTGCCTCGAAGGGAGGCGACTTCGACTAGATACATTTAGATGCTCTCTCGTTAATGATGGTGTGCTAAAATTATTGCATCAAATAAAAGGGTTTTGCGTGTATACGCGTTCGCCACAATTTATTATTCGATAGTTTAGTGACGATATTTGAGCATTCTCCCGTCAGATAATAGCTCATTGAGCTCATGTTTCTTCTAGACAAATACCCGACTTTAAATAAAGATTCTTGTATCGTGTATCTTTTTGAAAAATAAATTTCTATTACCTGACCCATGCAAATCGTTTGCCTTGATTGTTCAGACCTTTCATGCACGTAGCACCGTTCTGCGCTAAAAACTTCTATCACCATTATTTTGAGCATATATCTCCATCATCGTCATCATCCGACGTCATCGTCGTCGTCATAAAGAACAGTATAAGCAGTAACAGCAGCAGCAGCAGCAGCAGCAGTAGCAGCAGCAGCAGCAGCAACAGCAGCAGCAGCAGCAACAACAGCAGCAGCAGCATCAGCAGCAGCAGAATCAATCAGCGACACAGTAAACAACTTAATCAGGATTAAAATGTGAATAGTTCATCCAAAACATCATAACATACATAATACAATGTCCATATCAGCATTAAATGCAATTCACAATCAATCTATCCGAGGTATTCTTTTTGCGTAATAAATATCATTTTAAAGTTCCTATCGGCCGATCTTAAATTCATTTTGATTGACTGTTAAGATATAACCTTTTCGACGGGTCTTTCATCTTTCGCAAAACGTGATACAATTCCAATTTAGTCAATTAAATGTTTGTATTTAATAGGTTTTCATGGATTATCTGGAATTGCAGCACATCATTGAGAATGAAGTTTATAAAATGTAATAGTTGAAAAAAATCACTGTCGCCGAATTGAGGCTATGTATCACCTTTAAACTAAATTCAGCGATCTTTAAGAGGTGTTTTGTTCAATCATTCTTATTGAAATTCGTTTTATCAAAAATACAAAAAACAGTGAATTATTTGAATCTAGAAAAAAATATTAAATCTAGAATGCTTAGACCAAGTTGAGATTGATATCTCATATCAACACAGTGCATTGACTCTATACACTATATGGATATGCACGATACACCGTGACAGTACATACACTGGTGTTATATTCTATACCAGTATATACTGTGCACGGTATATATTCTATTCATTCTCAGAGGTGTTGAAGCAGTGCTTCAACACCCCTGTCCTCTATACAATGTATACAGCCAGAGATTTTGAAGATTTACTTCAACTCCTCTGTTATAGTCTATATACATTGTGGAAGCGTGCACTATACTCTATTCATTGTCAAGAGGTGTTGAAGCAGTGCTTCAACACCCCTGTTCTCTATACAATGTATACAGCCAGAGATTTTGAAGATTTACTTCAACTCCTCTGTTATAGTCTATATACATTGTGGAAGCGTGCACTATACTCTATTCATTGTCAAGAGGTGTTGAAGCAGTGCTTCAACACCCCTGTTCTCTATACAGCGTATACAGCCAGAGATTTTGAAGATTTACTTCAACTCCTCTGTTATAGTCTATATACATTGTGGAAGCGTGCACTATACTCTATTCATTGTCAAGAGGTGTTGAAGCAGTGCTTCAACACCCCTGTTCTCTATACAGCGTATACAGCCAGAGATTTTGAAGATTTTCTTCAACTCCTCTGTTATAGTCTATATACATTGTGGAAGCGTGCACTATACTATACTCATTCTCAGAGGTGTTGAAGCAGTGCTTCAACACCTCTGTTCTCTATTCAATGTATACAAACGGAGATATTTGAACAAAAAATGGAGAAAACTGCACAAAAATAATTTTGATGAATTTATGTCATATCAGGCAACATATTTAATATACTTAAATCATAGAACAATTATATGCGCAAAAAATGATTTTTGGGGTAAAATGTTAAAAAAAATTAAATGAAAATGACAATTTATGAATTTTGCCAATAACTCTGCCTTATTTTGCAATAAAAACACCAGAACTACTGCAGCTAATATATATCATTTAACATTATTATATATTATATAGAAACACAGTTTTTTTTTAAAATATGATTTTCGGGGTAAAATGTATGAAAAATTAAATGGAAATGAGAATTTCTGGAATTTGCCAATAACTTTTTCAAATATTGCAATAGAATGACCAGAATTACTGTATTTGATAAATAGTACAGTTTAATATATCAAAAGTAAAGAAACTATGTAATTTTGTGAAATGTGAATTTTGGGGAAAATGTTTGAAAAATTAAATAAAAATGAGAATTTCTGAAATCGCAAATTATTAGCACAAATTTTGCAATACAATGACCAGAAATTTTACTGTATTCAATAGATACTATAATACAGTATAACAAACCTAAAGTGTAGAAACCATGTATTGTGTGAAGTGTGATTTGGGGGGTAAAATGAAATTAAATAAAAATCGACACACAGCAGTTATCAAACAACACAAATAAACAAAAATCATTTATGTGCATTTTTCTGAAATTGTCTCCTTAATTTTTGAAGCTCTGCATCAATCCTCTGTCAAATCAATTAACCTTGTTCTCTGTATTCATTTATGATGATCCCCTTTTAGTTAATAAATCTTTTGAAATCATTGAAAATTGACCTTTTTCTCTGTCACCTGTATGTCGATGAATTTTATAATGCAGATATTTGCCAGACTCGCAAAATTCATAACAAACCAAAAGCCCAAGGCATTTTTTCAAGAATATAATGCGACAGTCACTTGGGTGTGGAGCCTTGCCCAGCAACGTCTACATTTTTAAATTGTCATAGCCTAAAATCATAGCCTAAAATTGTCATTTCCCGACATGCCAACATTTAGACATATCCAACATGATAACCCAAACTAAGGTCTCCCTAGGCTAAATACTTTTCCAGCTAGACACTAGAATTGGACCTACAATATCGAAGATGTCCATAAAACCCAATTCACATAACAGGACAGGAGACCAGGACAACCAAAATACATGGTTGTCTATGTTATAAACAAACAAGACTATGCATTTACCATAACTGTATCTATTTTGAACATGAACAGAACATTAGTAAATTTAATCCTAAGAATCTGATGTCAATAATCCCGTACATGTATGTATATCTATGTCCATCAATATGATAAGAAATGGAAGTTTCTTCTAAAACATACACAGAAACAGCTATTGTTCATATAAACCATAACATAAGGTGTCTTATAATTATGTCAACAAGAGCTGTCTTTGGACAGCACGCTCAATTAAATGAGGCTTTGTCTTAAAAATGAATACAATAATGATGTAATATGTGCCTGTCGAAAGCAATAAAAAGAGTCAAATTAAAAAGTTAACTAGAAATGCTGCAATGCAACAAGAACTTCAGCCTTTATTGTGAGATTCAGTTTTAAATGTATTAAAACTGAAGTTATTCAGTACCAAGCATTTTTCATTTTTTAGTTACAGTGACCATGACCCTAGGGACCCAAATCAAATATAAAAATGAATGGAAATTTTGCCTTTAGACAGTTATTAAATGGTAAATAATATTTGACAGTTATCTATGTACATCTACATTTTAACTTTAAAAAGAGTTCCTTGACATTAAATGATCATTTGTTTTTATAAACAAAAAAATAACAAAACAATGTGGCGAACAGATCAAGAATCTAGGTTTAAGAAGTGACATTTCTAGAGGCTTACCATGTGCTCCAATATGTATGGAACTTAATAACCATGGTTTTATTGAATTTATACTGTCATATAGGGTAATGTGCAATATAGTTAACAGAACACTCAAAAGTACAATGAAACATTTAGGTTAGAAGTTAAAATATAATTAGACAATTAGCCATAATTGACCAAGTCAGTATGGAAATTAACAACAGAACAAGGTAACTAAAAAAAAAAATATAGATTAAAAATAATAATATATGATTTGCATTCATTTAATTCAAGTTTAAAACAAACTTTTAATAATGAGCTAGCTCAATTGTTACTAAGCAATGTGCTTTATTGCTCACCTCAGAACCAGACACATTATTTGTTTCAATAATATGTTCACAAGATTTTATTCACTAAAATATGTGCCTAATTATTAACTTTTTACATGTTATGCCTTATTTGTTGAAAAGTCTTGCTGGCTAAGTTGTGATTTATGATGAGGAAACAATACCTCTATGAATAGCAATTTTTAAGGTTTTTAATACTTGACTTAGTGACTCCTGTTTCATATTACCTACATTCATTCTTTAAGGAAAGCTTGGGAAGAGAATATGGCCTATAAAACTAGAACATAGTTTTTTTCTAAAACTTGACCAAATTTCATTCATATAAAGTGGAACTTGAGGCCACTCTAATCAAACACATTTTGACCATTAAACAAGTTTCACCTAATATTATTTAAATGTTGACGAGAATAAATACTGACAAATATCATGAAAAATTATATATATAGTTTCTGAAGCATTTACAGTTTATATTATTAGAACAAACAACCTACATGCTTTTTGTCCAACCTGAACAGTTATCAATCTCTACTAAGATTTTTTTGGTAAACATATTCTGGCCAGTATGAATAAAGACCAAAGAGACAAGAGCTGTCACAGAGACAGCGCTCTCGACTATTCCGCTGCTTTTCAGTGTAAGGATTGAAAAGTTTTGGCGAAACATGCATGGATCACTGTTAGATAAGATTTCAATGCAATACATGATGTGCGGAGATATTAACATAAATGTGGTCACATGCAAAATTTTAACCAGAATTTTTATCTAACTTAATTATTCAATTAGGTTGGGTGGTTGTATAAAGTCTCAATGCAATTCATACAGTAGTTGCTGAGATATTAACCTATGTGTGCTTACATGCAAAACCTTAACCAGAATTTCTGAGTGAAATAATAAAGGCAAGTATTTGCATTAAATGCAAACTATAGTTATATAACTTGGAAAATTAAGTAGGTTGGATGGTTGAGTACCATTGTATCAAGTCTCAATGCAATACCTCAAGCAGTTGCTGAGATATTAACCTATGTGTGCTTGCATGCAAAACCTTAACCAGAATTTCTAAGTCAAATAATAAAGGCTTATTATTTACATTAAATGCAAACTAGAGTTATCTTACTTGTTTAAATAAGTAGGTTGGATGGTTGAGTACCATTGTATCAAGTCTCAATGCAATACCTCAAGCAGTTGCTGAGATATTAACCTATGTGTGCTTGCATGCAAAACCTTAACCAGAATTTCTAAGTCAAATAATAAAGGCCTATTATTTACATTAAATGCAAACTAGAGTTATCTTACTTGTTTAAATAAGTAAGTTGGATGGTTGAGTATCATTGTATCAAGTCTCAATGCAATACCTCAAGTAGTTGCTGAGATATTAACCTATGTGTGCTTGCATGCAAAACCTTAACCAGAATTTCTAAGTCAAATATTAAAGGTCTATTATTGGCATTAAATGCAAAGTAGAGTTATCAAACTTGGTTAATTAAGTAGGTTGGATGGTTGAGTACCATTGTATAAAGTCTCAATGCAATACCTCAAGTAGTTGCTGAGATATTAACCTATGTGTGCTTGCACGCAAACCCTTAACCAAGGGGTGACGCCGACGCCGACGCTTGGGTGAGTAGTATAGCTCTCCATATTCTTCGAAAAGTTGAGCTAAAAATGAGTCCCCATACTAAAGTGTTAACACTGTATGAAACTGTTAATGAAAATGAAGGACAGACTATGATCAATCACAATAGTTCAACATGAGCATTTTGTACTGTGTTGAGGTAAATGTTAATCATCCAACTTATTTAAGGGTAATCTATTTTCAAATCTATAATGTATTTGTCTGTTAAAAGTTAAAATTGGTATATCATTCCAATTTTAGTGAATCTTTATGTGACGGATGTCTTGTCCATTAAGTTGCCTTCAATGAAGATTTTGAAGTCAGACTGTCTCTTGTTGGATGTGGGGAGTTTTCTGAAAGAAAAAGGAACATTAAGCAATACATAAACACAGTTCCATTGTTGGCTTCAAATATTGAACTATTAAGGAGCTTTTCATTCATTTGTGCCATTGGCTTCAATGTTAAAATTTGATAGTTACCCCATATAAGTATCATTTGAAAGGGCTTTGCATACTGATTACTTATATGTAAAATCAATGACAAGAACATATTTTCACCTTGAAAAGTTATTGCTGGCATCCCAAAATCACATTATTGTTCATCAGATACATTAAGTTATTATCCATCTTGCAAAAGCTCTATGGTTGATTTTGAAATATGATAGTTCTTATACATATTATATCTTAATATTAAAAATTAGCCACACTTTTTGTGATATAGATTTTATACATATGCACATAAAAATATGTAACAAAAAATATACAAATAAATAAGAAATGATAAAAACACACAAATCTTAGTTTATTTTACATTGATAGATAGTTCATATAAACTATGCTAAACACAGAAAGAAAATAATTGTTTCTATTACAGGATTTGAACCTGGACAATTAATTTTAATGTGAATGAGCATATTTGAGCATGATCACAACTGTGCATTAAAACAAAGGATAACATTGAAAACTAACAAAGGGCAACTACTACAAAAAAAATCTTGAGTTATGGTTTCTGTGCACTGCACTTCTGCTAAAGGAGATCTATCTGTACATATTTGAAGTTTGAGATCAACACCTCAAAGACTTTTCAAGTTCTGCTGCAGACAAAAACTCAGTATGAAATATAACAAAGGGTTATTACAAAAAGAACTGTAAACAGAGTTATTGTCCCTTAACACTGCACTTCTTCTCAATAGGGATCTATCTGTATATGAAGTTTGAAGTTAATACCTGGGGGATTTATGCTCAAGATTACATTCCGTGCACACGCACACACACGTGCACAATTACACAATTACTGTATCCACTTTGCCTTTTGGCAAGGGATAATCAATAGATTAGTCCTCATCATCACGGTCTTAAACAAACATGATGAACATAATCATAGCATGCATAAAACAGTTTACAGTTGTATCAAATCTGGAATAAAAACTGTACCTAGATAAATTTGTAACAGGTGGCGATCAGTCATCACTTTCCTGTTTCCTGTTTCTCATTGTGTCATTCCTGTATCTCATTGTGTCTTAGTTGGTTTAGTACAACTCTGGCCTGGTCAACAATTGCAACAACTGAAAAACAACTGAACAATTAGCAAAAGAGAACTTATACCTTAAATGTACATAATATATTGCTACTAAAAAATGACTCATACTGTCAAACACTTGTTTCCATGAAAAACTACAGCTATCACCTATTGTAATAAGTGGTTTCACTGAGAGTGATGTTTGCTTTTAAGCATACAGTAACCAATTGGGCAATAATTTTAAAACTGCCAAGCACAAAATAAACATAAGAAAATAATCCTTAATATACCAAAAACAGAATAGTGTTTTGTTAAATTAAAGTAAAAAATGAAAAAAAGTTATGAAGAGAAGAAAAAAAATAAAAAAATATAAAGATAATAATCAAAGGTTTACAATTATTTGACTACCATACACAATTTAATGATTCATATGCACAGCTATTTTTCTTATCACGTCCAATATGTGCATGAAGTTTGAAGTTAATACCTCAAAAACATGGAAAAGTGAAAGAAAAATAATCAAAGACCAATAACTCTAAAATACCATAAACAAAAATGTTTTTTGCACAGCACTTCTCCTCAACATATTTAATATGTGTTAGAAATCTCAGAAGCATTTGGAATTATGGATAAAAGAAGACTTGTCCAAATGAACCCTAACCATCAAGTGGTAGGAGTATAATAGCAGAGACAAATCATACATATATGTCTTTATATTTAATATGTCAATGAATGTTTGAACAGAATAATTATGTTAATTCTCATTTCTTGGCTTACCTCATATTTATATTGTTATACATAGAATTAATCCAAAGAGAACTTACCATTCACTGACAAGATTTCCTCATTATACACAGGAGTATCTTCATACTTTTAGAATCTCTCCATTTTTCTTCTCCATGGGAACTGCAATGCATAACACATAAGAAAGGAAATCAAACAATTGCATTTTTTTCAAACAATTTGTAGAGAAAAATAAAACATGACTTCAGACACAAGCAGAATTATTTGCATTTATTTTAAGCAAGTTACAAGAGTAACTGTACCCTATGCCATCTGAGTAAAATCTGCATGCAACAAACATGTGCATGCAAAATTGCATGGACTTTCATTTATTTGCTTAACAGTTACTGTTTCAATTAAACCTAACAACCTGACCAAATACTTGAAATATCTTACACTTGAATACATTATGTTATACTAGTAAATGACATTGAGTACATGTAAATATGTGTTAAAAATCTACCTTTCAAATCCAATGCTTTCTTTGCATCAAAACGTTTGTCTGTTTGCCCTTAAATTGGTCCCTCAAGAGTATCTGGTCTGAAATAAATATAAAATTCACCTACTTTTAAGCTAAAATTAGCTATAATACTAACTTGGCTGATCTTAGGAAAAATGAGTCTTAAAGCTGCACTTTCACAGATTGACTGTTTTAACATTATTATTATCTCAGAGAATCAATGCCTTTAATTGCTAACAATAAAACAGATGTCATGTATTGAGAAATCATTTTTCTGAAAGTGTTCAAATTTAAGTCACAGAACAACAATTATGAACGTACATATGAAAAACAGCTATCTGATACTTTTTCAGCAGTTTTAAATCATGGTTCGCGGACATAATTTATGCACTAACATTGCATGATTCATTCCATGATGAAAAAAAAAGTTGTCAGAATGGTAAATCTGTGAAAATGCAACTTTAATAACAATCCCCAATAGTTCATCCCAAAGACTTGTTTAAAAGGGGCTGTAATCTGTTTAATGAAATAGCGGAAAAAAAAGAAAATTGACGAAAACTGACATAAACTTGGTATCTATGTGTACAATGCATTAAAACTTACTAACTGAAGTACTACATAATTTACAATAAAAAAAATTCGCCAATATATTACAAGTTAGGTATAAAGATTAAATATTCCAACTGTTTAGGATAAGCCTTCATAGCACAGTGGATACAACACTGGACTGCAATTTTGGCGACACCGGTTCCAACCCATTCTCTGACTTGATATTTTTTTTTACATTTTGCATTTTGGTAAAAAAAAATTACCATTATGATATCAAAGATCAAAAGATTTTTTGAATAATTGTCCTGAGATTCTTTACAGAATATTTTTTTTTTTTTTTTTTTGGGGGGGGGGGGGTGGGGGGGATCCCACCCCCTTTCTGGATCCGCTAGTGTGGGTTACTCCCGTAAAATGAACTGAATTTAATTTGGTGCAAAGCTCTAATAAAAATTTGTGTATTCAATTAAATTCATAAAACTAATTAATGTAAACAAACCATTTGCAACTATCCCTGAATAACTTTTAAATGATAAGTGATTATTTTCATTTGCATGATAACTAAGAAAATATAAAATAACACTTGAGTGTCCTGTATGGTATCCCGATATAGTCAATACTTACAACTTACATGTGCAGGAATCAGGAAGGAGTTCCATTCTACCAACTTAATACCATTCTTATTTGTCGTCTTCTTAACCGGATGCTTGAATTTTTGTAAACAAACCCAATGAACCCTGCATCGTTCCACTAGACTTTCTCGCTTAATATTTACGCTCGGTCGTGCCTGTACGAAGAAAATGAAGACCAGTCCAAAACATTGCGTCATTTAGTATTTAGCACGCGCTAGAGTGATTCAAAACATCGAATTTGACCGACACTGAACAGAGGTAAATGGCTATTTTCTTTGAAAATATAACACTTTCTAGTTCAAAAGGTAAATGAATTTATGTAGATACGTAAACAATTGACAGTTTAACGAGTATATTTTATTGATATAACGAAGTACGAATGTAGGACTAAGTGAACCACTTCCCAAGTGAACCAGGACTAAGTGATCCACTTGGTGGGACTTAGTGAACCATCTAAATGTTATATAGGAAATATTTTCTTAATGTTATATTATGTTTCAGAGTTTATTTTCCTGTTTATAAATGATTTAATAGGTTATATGAATAAATTGTTGATCATATCAAAGTGTTTAATTATTAGAATTTTGTAGTTTGATATAACAATGTTTTGAAAAAAAGAAAGAAATATGAACAACAAAATACCTTATAATGAATTTATTATCAATACATCCAAATACATCCTATTTTGTTGAATTTTATTGCATGTATGTTAAAAAAATTCTCTATGTTTGTTATTTACACCTCAATCATGTCCCAAAAATAAATAAGTCTGGATGTAATTAATGGATAATTGTACTTTAATTTTAATTGGCCTTATTAATTGGTAATTACTAATTAAACAGCTCACTTACAGAAGTTGGAACAAACATAGTGACATTACTGACATATGACTATTCTAAGCATTTTCATTTTGTGTATTTTATTATGTTTTATGCCCATATCATTACATGTTGTGTATCACACAATAGCCACTATATAATGCATATGTGGTTCACTTGGTCCTGAAATGGAACACTTAGGAACTGGTTCACTAGTGAAGTGGTTCACTTCGTCCTGCACCCACGAAGTACTCCTTAAAGCTGCACTCTCACATACATGTATTTTGACAACTTTGTTATTTTTTATTTTTGTCTTGGAGTTTGAATGAGCCAGTTTCTGTGTAAATATATGCAAATAAGTGATATAAGCCTGCTGACAAAAGATCAGATCGCAGATTTACATATTCCGTTAAAAAAATTGTTTTATGGCTAAAAGTGCTACTAACAGTTGGAAGAAAAATGCATAAAACATCATTTTCTTAAAGCTGCACTCTCACAGATTGAACATTTTGGCAACTTTTTTATGTTTTGTCTTGGAATGTACTAATTTTGGCGAAAATTCATGGAAAGCAGTTATATAAGACTGCTGACAAATATAGATCGCAGATTTTTATATATACCAGTTCAAATATTGATGTTTTGTTCATTTTTCTAAAACGTTTATTAACGGTTTTAGCCATGAAACATTAATTTTCAAACGGAAATATGAAAATCTATGGTCTGGTTTTTCGTAAGCAATCCTATATCATTGGTTTGCAGATATTTATACAAAAATTTGCTCTTTCCAAGACCAAAAATAAAAAAAGTTGTAAAAATGGTATATCTGTGAGAGTGAAGCTTTAACTTAAATATATGCAATCCAATGTTTTTTTAAGCAGTCTTGTGTCACTGTTTTTCTTGCACTTATGCATTAATTGGCTTGTATAAAGACAAAAAATAAAGTGCAATATTTATTTAAATATACTTGATGCTTGCCTCAATCATTGCCGCTGACAGATCATCAGATGACAGCACCAACATCCAACAATGCAGCGACATTTTTAAAGTCTCTTTCACATCATTCTGTATCCTAATATTTTAATTTATTTAAGATAGGTGCTTATCAAGATGTTGAATGCATATTTTACAGCCTTTTAGGCTTTAGAGTGTATTCAATGTCATTTTCAGACATGTGTCTTTTAAAGTAGAACAGTAGACATCAACTTTACAATGTACATGAATACATTGCATTCATACTTTAGTTATTTATGTATTCATGTACATTGTAAAGTTATTGTAGATGTAGATCGTAACGCTCAGTTGGTTACAGCGCCATGATAGTGTTCCAGCAGTTGTTGTTGGTTCAAGCTCCACACTGTGGCACTTCTCCTCCCAGGTTTACTTAAATGGTGGCAGCGGTACATGGCAGGACTGCCTCCGTCAGCTTTAAACTACAGTCGAAACTCGATGGCTCGATATTCTAGGGACCAGCCAAAATACTTCGAGCCTCGAGAATATCGAGCCAAGCGGGATTGCTTACAGAATGTTATTTTTTATTATTCGTTACAAAAAGTCTTGTTTACCTCGTTTGTTATTGGCTATGCTATCTCCGCAAGAGAAGAGTATTAATTGGACATAGTTACACGTCGTAAAGTTCGTAACATCACTTATTCGATACTTAGAAAATATTATTTGATTGTTTTTATTAATTATAAAAATTATGCGAAAACAACAAACAAGTAATTTTAAACAGTGGGTAACAAAAACATAGCTTATTAGTTATATCAGGATGCATTGAAATTTATACATGTATAACAATTAGGGAAAGAACTTAGATAAAGTGATGGCATGTTTATTCAAACTGTTAAGTCATTCAAATTTGATAATAATTATAATAAATTGAATTAATTTTTATCGATTAGCGCCGTGTGCTAAATGAAGCCAACTAAACAAATCAAGGTGTGAGGTTCTTACCTGAACCCGCGAAAATGACATCGACCCAAGCAAACAAAATTGTGAAATTCTTACTTGGAACCGCGAAAATATCTTCGAGCGTGGAGAAATATCGACCCTGAGACAATATATCGAGCCATCCGATCAAATTTTATATGAACAAAGAGTTAAACAAAATCAGTTCTTTTAATCTGGTTCAAGCCAACGAGGATATCGAGCCATGAGATATCGAGCCAACGAGTTTCGACTGTAATATATATATAAAGGGTTAATGGAGAGGAGTGGAGTGTATTGTGTGTCACTGTCAGTGTGTAAGAACCAGCCGCTCCGATGTGTATACTTATACTTGTACCATAAGTCATGGTTTTTAAGTTTATTGTTTAAAGTTCCATTTTCTAGTTGTTTTGACCTTAAAGGTGCACTCTCACAGATTGAACGTTTTGACAATTTTTTTGTCTTGGAATGAGGCAATTTTTGCGAAAATCCATGGAAACCAGTTATTTAAGACAGCTGACAAAAAATTAGATAGCAGATTTTTATATTTAAGTTTAAAAAGTAATGTTTTATGCATTTTTCTTAAACCATTAGTAACGGTTTAAGCCATAAAACATTAATTTTCGAACGGAAATATGGAAATCTACGATTTGATTTTTTGGCAGCAACAGGGCTTGACGCTTATTCTAATACTTGGTTGCCCTTTGGGCAACCACCTAGCCATTTTCACCTTCCCGAATGGATTTTTTACTTGCCCATTTTTTTTTTGGCTCATTTTGTTGTTATACTTCACATCAAAACCCATTTCCATATAACAACAAAATGAGCCCCAAAAAATTGGGCAAGTAAAAAATCCATTCCGGCAAGCACATCAGGGCTTGCTGTATTTGAAATAAATCAGTTGTCATGAAATTTGTAACTAATACTAGCACATACATTCAAATTATTAAGGATGAAATAAAAAGTGAATTATAAGAACGAACAGTCAACCTCTTATTATCTTAGCCTTGTAATCTTACATTTATTTAGAAGTAAATTACAATTTATCGCAATGTAAAGTGAAATCGTAAAGTTCCAAAAACCGAGCATCCGAAAATTGGAGCAGTCCGAAAAATAGCCAAAAATCGCTGTGTCTGAGTCCAGGAAAATTGTTCCCCCAAGACTCGACCCAGCGTCGTTTTGGTTTATTTTCATAGCTGGTCTTTTTCTCGGATGACTTAGCCTTTTTTCGTTTGAAACATTTAAAAAACTTGACAGTGTCGACTCATTCGGAACTCCTCGGCCATTTTTTCAAAAACAACCTCGGATGTATATGGACGGTTTACATACTTAAAAAGTGGTACGTTTAAGTCCGCTGCAAATAGATCGCGTAGTAATCTTATTTAGTAGTTAAAATTTATGACTTAACTCTTGGGAATCGTAATTATGTTTGCAATAATACACTTCACTGGCAATCAATTTAAACTGAGAGCAATGAATACAACTCTTAAACACTACAATTAATTAATGCTTTTATTCAAAAAAATACGGACTACTTCAACAGATATACCGGCATACATCCGAGGTTGTTTTTGAAAAAATGGCCGAGGAGCTCCGAATGGTGTCGACTGTCAAAACACCATTTGTGTACATTGTGAGGGCATTAACTGGAATGCTAGCTATATGGATTTGGTGCAGCTCACGCGATTGGCCAACGGATCTAGACGGAATTACTCGAGCTCTATCGGAAAATATTCGGCATTCTTCGCCATCGTAGTTTCGAATGAAAATGTCAGAGGAGCTCCGTTTGACCCGATTTTTCGAGTCAACAACCAATGAGTGCATTAGTTTCGGTTTGATAAATACTCTCCAAGAAGGAGAGTACGGACTACTATTTTTTACCCGAAATGTCGCCACTGTGACAAGTTTTTTTGTTACTGCCCGATCGGGCAGGTAGATTCTAAAAACTACTGCCCGTCTGCAAAAAATTACTTGCCCCGGGCAATCGGGCAGTGGTTAATGTCGAGCCCTGAGCAATCATATATCATTGGTTTGCAGATATTTATGCAAAAAATTTCCTCTTTCCAAGACAAAAAATAAAAAAGTTGTAAAAATGGTATATCTGTGAGAGTGCAGCTTTAAATTTTATGATTTAATGACAACTGCCTTGAAATAGATACCTGATTTAACCATTATGCCAATGTTTATAAATTTCTATTATATTTTACTGTGAAATAATGTAAATATATACATATAATTGTTTGTGTTAGTTTAAATTTGCTTGATTTATCATTAACCTAATTATATATTATTTCATTTTTTTTGTATTAACCCAATATTATGTCATATAATATATCTATGGGTATATAATACCAAGGTAAACACATGTATACAAATCACTTATTATTATGTATAGATAGTTTTTATTTCCATGTAACTCATTTGCCTACATACATTTTGGAAAATGTGGTCCATTACAGATAAAACCCAGATGTATACATGGCCTGGATTTCCATATTATGCTGCCCAGAATAAAAGACGATGCAGTCCAGATAAAAACATTGTATGGCTCAATAATCTTTACCAAACTTGGTAAAAAAAAACTTTGTCATATTATGAGAAATCCCTGTTTTTTTGTTAATTATGTTCATTCACAGTATATGCAATTCACCGCAACACAAGACTTAATGTCCACTTGACACATTTCTAGTATATTTGGCTTGTACATAAACATCACTTTTTCATAAGAGAATAAATCTCATGTAGGACATTTAGATTGCTCTAGAAATAATTGCCAAGATGTTTTGCATTTGAATCATGTTTAAAGCATACCCAACATTATTTGCATTTATTGTGTTCATGATTGTGTTGTATTCTTCCTTTTTAAGATGCATCATGATCAGATGAAGTCTTTGACTATCTAGAAAGGGATTTTGTAAGCTAGTACTGGACATGAAGACAGTCACTTGGAAATGATGATTGTGCAACAGCGGTTAAACATATGCAATACATCATATGGTAATTTCTTTTCACCTCAATGAATATTTAAGTGACCTACCCACAAATAAAGTGATTCTCTAATAGTTCCAATTTTCACTTTGATTTTGTAATCTGGTAGTCTTCATTACTACTACCCGTAACTGGTATCTAAAAATAACATTATAATATTCATCAATAATATCATAAGACCATGTGAATATTCAGTAATTTATATATATAATCAATTTGTTTTTGTGTATGTGGTGTTTATATGTTGGAGTTTGTAGTTCATTGTCAGTGGTTTTTTTATTGTGAAAAACTCCATTTTCCCCAAAATTAAAAAAAAATACATTACATTCCGGATTAAAATAGCAATGAATTTCTTGAAATATAAACAAAATCTTGACAAGTCTTACTCTTTCACAGCATAAGCTATGCATAAAAAAGTTAAAAAATGTATATTTGCCATTATATAAGCAATTTTGGCCTGATTTTGTATTTTTCCCAAAGTTGACTTTTTACCGAATTTGCGAGGTACATTGTACAAGCAGTAAAAAGAATTCATAAAAAAATCACTGATTGTTGTTAAGTGTTTTTTTTATGAATGTTGTTCAAGTTTCGTCCTTGGGGTCAAAGTTGCCCCCACCAGAGTTCCCCTGTTATTGATAGACTTCTAGAACAAAAATTGATACACATTCAAATCAGGCAATGACTTCTGCAGTAATGTATGAATTCCTTAGAAATGATGTCTAAACTAAAAGGTATTTAGTTTCAAAGATTATGAAACAAGTTGTTACAACAATATAATAATCACCTTTTGGCAGGATGTTAAGCAAGGTTTTGCCTTGTTGAGGAAATCGTAGACCGCGTAGTACCCTTAAGGAACCCACTTGTCTGACTTAGTGACTACAATCCAAACTCACAATGTCTTCCTTAACAACCACTTTATAAGCAACCAAGGATATCCTTATCAAATACATCATTTACAGCAGCCAATGACTTCCATAAAAAATGATGACTTCCTAAACAATCCTTGGCTTCTTTATCAACCAATGATTACCTTAGCAACTACCTTCATCCATAGCAACAAATGAATTCCCATTCAACCAATGACTTCCTTAGCATCCAATTCCTTCCAACGCATCCATTAACTACCTTTATAGGCACCAATGCCTTATTTAGCAACCACTTTTTTCCTGAGCAACAGCTAACATCCATAGCAACCAATTACTTCCTTAGTAATCATTTACTTCCATAGCAACATTCTGGTTCATTACAGTAACATCCATTGACCATGGGAACAACCAGCTTACCATACTTCTCATTTCTGTTAACAAAGAGCAGCCTTCTTTGAGGAGTCCTTATCAACCATCAAATAACACAGCAACCACTAACCTGCTAAGCAAATAGCAACACCTTTCATAACCAGTTGTTACCTGACTGACTTGTTCATGGTCATTTTAATCAGGTGATCAATTAAGGGCCATGCTGGCCCTTTTGTTTTGAATGTACATTTCCTTAGCTTATTTATTTAATTCAGCAAATGTATAAACATAGTGTACAATTCTGGATACTTTCAAGTTTTGTCATTATTACATATTATCAATGTTTTAATTTTCAAACAGGTGACCAGACAGGGAGGAAACTAGGGAAATGGTTATCCACCAACAGCCCAAGTGCTTGGTTGATAAGAGGAGCCACAGCATTAAACATTACTGCACAAAGTGGTGTGCTTTGCTAACACTTATGATTGTGATTTGATAAAAAAGCAATGAATGAACGCTCATTATTCATAACTATAACTAAAACATTGATGTCAAAAGTTGTCAATTTTCAACATATATAGTATTTGAGATCCTGATCTATAGTTGTGTGCAATGGATTATCAAAGAAAAACAAAAGAGTGGGCAACAAAATGAATAGCATAATGCAGCAGTCAATTGTAACCACATCCCGCCCCCAGGTCCGGGGACTTTTGACTTTTGGTCCAGCCTACCCCAGGTTAAATTCCCTGAACTGATCCTGAACTAAAATCCCTGCCAAATTCCCCCATATCCAACATACCATAGGTAAGACAAAACCACCGCATTCACACCCAGTATACCCCCGGACAGGGGTGGTGGTGGTCACAATTGACATGTGCATTACCCACTACCCATTTACACCAGTAATTCATAATTATATTTGTTAGACATGCCTCTTGTCAAAGGTTTTGAAGGGTATGAACGTCAGAACTACCTGCCTATGGCCTTTCAAGATTTTATAACATTGTTAAACTAAAGAAATCATTATTAAGTTTATACTAGATCTTTGTTAAGAGTGACCCCTTTGATAATTCTGGAGAAAAACTATTAGGATTAGGTTCTGTATTTGTCCATAATTTGTCATATGACATGTAAGCAGGAGTTCATTCCTTCAAAGAATTGTGAATCTTATATAATTATGTATTTGACATCTTATGAATTTTATCACACTTTAACCTAGAGGCAGTTCAAATAAATACTGCTATGATTGAACCAATACTGAATAAGGGCAAGAATTCCAAACAAGACAGTATACATCTAGTATCATGTTTGTCTGATAATTTTGAAATCATAGTGATTAAATCTAAAAGGATGTTAAAGCTGCACTGTCACTGATTAAGAGTTTTCACATTTGCTTTGAAAAAAATAATTAAAATAGTCTGACTTTTGCATGAATGCCTTCAATCCAGTTATATAAGATAACTCTCAATGAAACAGAATTCAATTGTCTGAAAAACTGCCAAAATTTTCATTTCTTCTCAAGCATTACTAACCATTAAACATAGAGTTTTAAATGGTAATAGGAAAAACTGTGATTTTGTATGCAGTCTCGTATAACTGTTATCAGACATGTGCACAAAAGTTTTTCATTCCAAGTTAAAAATAATAAAAATTCATATATATCTGTGAGAGTGCAGCATTAACAATGAAAACAATTACTAAAAATGGTATTTCCAACTGTGTATAATAATGCAACAACAATTTACCTTCAACTAGCACATTGAATTACAAGTTCTGCTTTTTCAAAGAAAACGGGCATATGGGAAGTACCATCACTAACAGCGATATTTTTGTTGTAGCTTTTTTTTTATAAGAGACATTGGCAAAAACTGTTCATAGATTGTGTTTTAAGGTGTATGTTTTATAGACAGTACTCCAATTCTCTTTAATATATGATATATGTTTGTTTCATTTAAGGCTTTTGTGTGTTTTAGGGCTGTTTCAGACCATTCCTGATATCATATTTTCATATAAACCCGGCAATCATAATTGCATAGCTCTTTGCAAAAGAATAATAAACATTCACAGAAATTAAACAGTAACGGAATTTTTCGAATTTTTCTCAACATAAGAAGAGACTTTTGTATTTTGGCCCAGCTAATGTTATTATATTGTTGACTAACATAAGCTTACAAGCAAATTAACAGGCAGAATAGATAAGGAAAAGATGAGCATGTAGTCTTGTTTTGCATACAGAAGTAAGGGGCTTAGCTAGCCCTTTATATGTGGATTCATAATTGCTAGGTGGGTCTCGGGGCATGCCCCCTCAGAATATTTTGAAAAACATGGTGCATTCTGGGCGTTTTGAGGTGCTTTATTTTGTACTGGAAAATAAAAATGACATTTAAAGGATCATGTAGTCAAGTACGCATACTGCAACTTTGGCTGATTTTTTTATGTTTTTATCAGAATCATGTGGATTCATCCGCATACTAGTGTTATATGCAGCTTCACGCCTGGTATCTCAGACAGACATTTTTAGGCTTATGTAGATGTTTGCAAGGCAAGGCTTGGCAAACCAAAGCGCCTGTCTCATTATATTGGTTACAAAGTGCTTTTGCATGTTGTTTGCAATTGTGCATTTTGCGCGACTGGTAAATATCTGCAATATAAAAACTTAAAATTCATTGATGCCTAGGTGACCAAATTTCAAAAATTTTCATTTCATTTGTCAAACATTGTGCCCCAAAAGCACATTTCACATAGTATGTAGTTTCTTTACTTAAGGTCTATTATTCTGTAATATAAAATATATTTAAAAACAGTAATTCTGGTAATTTTATTGCAAAATTTGACAAAGTAATTGGCAAAATGCAGAAATTTTATTTTTTTTTCTAACAAATTTACCTAAAAATCATATTTTACAAAATACATAGTTTGTATATTTCAAGTATCTTATAATGTTATATAATATCTGTTTTAAAAAGTTATTTTGGTAATTTTATTGCAAAATTTGGCAGAGTTGATGCTAAGTTCAGAAATTCTCATTTTCATTTAACTTTTAAAACATTTTGCCCAAAAATTATATTTTGTACAATGTGATTGTATTATACTTATAGTATATTAAATGCGGTGTCTGATATAACACAAAACCAACAAAAAAAAATCTAAGCATTTTTCTCCCATTTTTCATTTTCACTGGACAAAGAATAAATAGAGGTGATGAGGTGTTGAAACTCTGCTTCAACACCTCTCTATTCAAAATGAGAATAGTGCACGTCACCACCATGTATATAGACTATAACACGGGTTCAAATCTACAGATAGAGAATAGTCCACGCTACCACAATGTATATAGACTATAACAGAGGCGTTGAAGTAAAGTTTCAAAATCTACATTGCATAGAGAACAGAGGTGTTGAAGCACTGCTTCAACACCTCTGAGAATGAATAGAGTATAGCGCACGCTACCACAATGTATATAGACTATAACAGAGGAGTTGAAATAAATCTTCATAATCTCTGGCTGTATACATTGTATAGAGAACAGGGGTGTTGAAGCACTGCTTCAACACCTCTTGACAATGAATAGAGTATAGCGCACGCTTCCACAATGTATATAGACTATAACAGAGGAGTTGAAGTAAATCTTCAAAATCTCTGGCTGTATACATTGTATAGAGAACAGGGGTGTTGAAGCACTGCTTCAACACCTCTTGACAATGAATAGAGTATAGTGCACGCTTCCACAATGTATATAGACTATAACAGAGGAGTTGAAGTAAATCTTCAAAATCTCTGGCTGTATACATTGTATAGAGAACAGGGGTGTTGAAGCACTGCTTCAACACCTCTTGACAATGAATAGAGTATAGTGCACGCTTCCACAATGTATATAGACTATAACAGAGGAGATGAAGTAAATCTTCAAAATTTCTGGCTGTATACATTGTATAGAGAACAGGGGTGTTGAAGCACTGCTTCAACACCTCTGAGAATGAATAGAATATATACCGTGCACAGTATATACTGGTATAGAATATAACACCAGTGTATGTACTGTCACGGTGTATCGTGCATATCCATATAGTTAATAGAGTCTATGCACTGTGTTGATATAAGATATCAATCTCAACTTGGTCTAAGCATTCTAGATTTAATATTTTTTTCTAGATTCAAATAATTCACTGTTAAAATATAAATATTATAGAAATACAGTTTTACAAGAACAGTTTGATTTGAAGAAATGGATAATCTGCGTTTTAAATGGTATCATCCGAGCGGGCGTACACACTCATTGACGTCGCCTGAAGTTTGGAATAGGTTTCAATGTTGTTCCATGGAGGGCCATGTGATGAAAATGGACCAGCCAACATTATTGTTAATATACCGTTATTACAAACCATTGCACATATATAACTGGTATGTAATAACTTATCTCCAAACTCGTAGGCTACAGGTTTGTTTTATAGCTTTGTTCACAAACCGTTGGACCCGATTCATCAAAGCTCAGAAAAGAACTTTCGGAGGATGTTTTGCATATTTAAAATAATCTATTTTTTAATAAATGGGTAAACTTGAAAATTCAATGACAATTGAGTGAGGATTAACACTGTTTACTATATGTTTTACCGATATTTTTGGAAACGACCTTGTGCACAGAATGAAGAGCAATTGCTTGTTTACGATGACGCTTGTTTTAGATGAAAATTATGTCTGTATTGAAATATCTCGTGAAAAAGAAAACACATTCTTACTAGGCTAATCGACTCACTCAATGCCATTCATTCTTCTTAACTAAAACGTCAGCGCTTCATTGAATTTGCTCGCGTGCCCTACTGGGTTCATAGAGCATAAACGCAAGATAAAACGCGATCAATCCTTAATTAAACTATCAATTTAAAATGCGTTACTCGATCTTAAATATAGAGAGTGAATCCTGGTAATTAGCATTTATTTTTAAATGTAGCTATATTACACGGTGCAAAATTCAACGAACCATGTGCTGTAACACCGTTTCCCATCGTTAATTTGGAAGGCGTGTGCAACCAAAAATAGTTGAAATAAGACGGTTGTTTCTTGAAACAAAAACATATGTCCCACTGTGCTTGTCTCATTCTGTTTGACGATATTTGACTATCGGAGATATGGAGTAGATTGTGGGTTATATGTCGATGAGGTAAACATTCCAACAGAGTAACCTGTAAGCAGGTTAATATTGTTATAACGACGCTGACGACGACGACGATGATGATGATGATGATGATGATGATGATGATGATGATAATTATGATAATTATGATAATTATAATAATACTGGCGTTGGTAATGATGATGGTGGTGGGGATGATGATGATGGTGATGATTGTGATTGTGGAGATGATGGTGGTGGTTGTGATTGTGGAGATGATGGTGGTGTTGTGATGATGTTGTTGATTATGATGATGATTATGATTAGGGCTTAGCATATTACTGTCATTTTGAAAAAAATAAGGAAAAGTAGGCAGGCAAATTGGTCAAATTTAAGGTAATATTTTAAAGTTGAGCCAAAATTGAAAGTTGAAAATAAATTATTACTCCCCTTGGAGTGTTCACATCTACATTTTCTTGGTTACAAATGACTAGTCCATAAAACACAATCAATGAAAGAAAGACGTCCATGATGACCCTATTTCAGTCATCTGAGTCCTCTTGTTCAACTGTCCAAAACTAATGTTATGTTGAAATTTTTGGAAACAATATAATCTTCATTTCTTCCTTTTGTTGCCCTGCTAACTAGAAATATACATGATGATGATATATATGATGACCTAGACGTAAATAAATTTCTTGACAAGGAAATAATTCTTAGCTCATCTAAGCACAAAGAGCACATGTGGAGCTGTGAGGGTTGTTGGATTTCTGTTGTTTGTCCGTCGTTAACAATTTACTTTTCTAGAAACGTTTGAATTGACGTTGAAAGTGCGCATTGTCAAGAGTGCATGTCCGTTAATCTGACAAAAAGGCGAGAATATATGATAAACGACGACGATTCAAATTTCTGATTGTCCCAAATGACGGTGCTGTGCGTTGTCGTAACATATATTCCCGCCTTTAGTCGGGCCAAGCGTCATTTCAAACGTTTTCGCAGAAAGATCGATTGATTTGGTTCCCATTTGAACCGATCTTACTAAATCTTTGTCAGAATTTACGTCTCTAAAAGTCTAATTCAAAGCTTGGTTAAGTGGACACAAAAAAAATAAGTCCGATCTTGATGAATCACAATCAACCACTATTGTACAAGTGTGTTTTAATTGTTTTTATGCGGCGAAAGTGTGCCTATTTGCCACATAAGAAAGTCCTGTTTATGCGTTGAAAAACACCGCATAATCGTGGTCGATTTCGTTTATGCGGCGATGCTGTTATGCGTCGTTACAATGCTCTGTAAATATGTAGTAAAAATCTCATGTGTCACAAAGGGTGACTAACTGTGAGTATTGAAGTACAAATTAGACTCTTGAGGACCCAATCAATCATTATTCATGCTGAATAATGACCGTAAAAGCCCAGAGGATAGTGAAAAATGCAATGTATGCATTAAAAACGTATTAATAAACGTTTATACCAAGGGAAGTTTTTTCTCTTTTAATAGATGAATGGTATTTTCGAAGCAACTCTATTGACATATATATTTGCATTTGTATCAAGAAAAAAAACTATTTTACCATTTGTTATCATGCGCATCGTGATTATTCAAGATTCAATGTATAATTATTTTTTATAAATAATCAAGCCTACTATGTCTTGATAACTTTAATGAAACAAGGAGAACATTGGTGCTTAGTAAGACTTAACTATAACTACCATCGGAACGGAGCCTGGATTCATCTGCTTGGATAACGATCCTATCGAAACCACGAACTGATTTTATCTTGTTTAATTATATCGAATGAGCATTGGTTGAACAAAAAGAAACATTTGAAGAAATAACTCATTCTATTTAGTCTCAGTTTGTAATGTGTTGCCTAGCACCGATACCATTAAACCTGATAACGAAGGCACAATGGTTTAATAAGGATCAGCTTAGAATGGATGGACATATAAAGATTGTCGGACAATAAAGGCTAGACGCTAAATTCGTTCATCTAACTGGTCGCATTTCTTTGCAACAGATTGTCTAATTTATTTTCTAACATTCAGGTAACAATTAACAAATGTTTGTGCATTTCCCTGGCGACTGGTCCAATGCGGTTAACCCAACATTCATTAACCATATTTAAACAGCGTGCTTTGTCTTGTGTTTTTATGTGTTTGGCAGTGGTATTTGATGCGGCGATGCTAGTGTGTTTGGCAGTGGCATTTGATTCTAGTGTGTTTGGCAATGGTTTTCGATGCAAGTGTGTGGCAGTGGCATTTGATGCTATTGTGTTTGGCAATGGTATTTGATGTTAGTGTGCTTGGCAGTGGTATTTGATGCTTGTGTGTTTGACAGCGGTATTTCATTCTAGTGTGATTGGCAGTGGTAATGGATGTTAGTGTGTTTGACAGTGGTATTTGATGCGGTGATGCTAGTGTGTTTGGTAGTGGCATTTGATTCTAGTGTGTTTGACAGTGGCATTTGATTATAGTGTGTTTGGCAATGGCATTCGATTCTAGTGTGTTTGACAGTGGCATTTGGTGCTATTGTGCTTGGCAATGGTTTTTGATGCTAGTGTGTTTGGAAGTGGTATTTGATGCTAGTGTGTTTGACAGTGGTATTTCATGCTAGTGTGTTTGGTTGTGGTATTTGATGCTGATGTGGTTGCAATGGTTTTTTATGCTTGTGTGCTTGGCAGTGGTAGTTCATGCTACTGTGCTTGGCAGTGGTAGTTCATGCTAGTGTGCTTGGCAGTGGTAGTTCATGCTAGTGTGCTTCGCGGTGGTATTTCATGCAAGTGTTTTTGGCAGTGGTAGTTCATGCTAGTGTGTTTGGCAGTGGTAGTTCATGCTAGTGTGTTTGGCAGTGGTAGTTCATGCTAGTGTGCTTGGCAGTGGTAGTTCATGCTAGTCTGTTTGACAGTGGTTGTTCATGCTAGTGTGTTTGGCAGTGGTAGTTCATGCTAGTGTGTTTGGCAGTGGTAGTTCATGCTAGTGTGTTTGGCGGTGGTAGTTCATGCTAGTGTGTTTGGCAGTGGTAGTTCATGCTAGTGTGTTTGGCAGTGGTAGTTCATGCTAGTGTGTTTGGCGGTGGTAGTCCATGCTAGGGTGCTTTGCAGCGGTATTTCATGCTAGTGTGTTTGGCGGTGGTAGTTCATGCTAGTGTGTTTGGCAGTGGTAGTTCATGCTAGTGTGTTTGGCGGTGGTAGTTCATGCTAGTGTGTTTGGCAAAGGTAGTTCATGCTTGTGTGTTTGGCGGTGGTAGTTCTTGCTAGTGTGTTTGGCAGTGGTTTTCATGCTAGTGTGTTTGGCAGTGGTAGTTCATGCTAGTGTGTTTGGCGGTGGTAGTTCATGCTAGTGTGTTTGGCGGTGGTAGTTCATGCTAGTGTGTTGGGCAGTGGTAGTTCATGCTAGTGTGTTTGGCAGTGGTAGTTCATGCTAGTGTGTTTGGCAGTGGTAGTCCATGCTAGGGTGCTTTGCAGCGGTATTTCATGCTAGTGTGTTTGGCGGTGGTAGTTCATGCTAGTGTGTTTGGCAGTGGTAGTTCATGCTAGTGTGTTTGGCGGTGGTAGTTCATGCTAGTGTGTTTGGCGGTGGTAGTTCATGCTTGTGTGTTTGGCGGTGGTAGTTCTTGCTAGTGTGTTTGGCAGTGGTATTTCATGCTAGTGTGTTTGGCAGTGGTAGTTCATGCTAGTGTGTTTGGCGGTGGTAGTTCATGCTAGTGTGTTTGGCGGTGGTAGTTCATGCTAGTGTGCTTTGCAGCGGTATTTCATGCTAGTGTGTTTGGCGGTGGTAGTTCATGCTAGTGTGTTTGGCATAGGTAGTTCATGCTAGTGTGTTTGGCAGCGGTATTTCATGCTACTGTGCGTTGCCGTGGTTTCTCGTACTGATAATACATTGAGAACTGCAGGAACTTTCTTTGTCTGCTAGATAATAGATAGCAAAACACTTTCCCCGACAAAAATGCAAGGATGAACGCCAATTATATGCTTCAAACATATCGATTCTCATTTTACGAGAGACACATTTCTGAGGAAACGTGCCTTATGAAGCATAACTACATAAAGATTCAGATTGTTGATCCTGTTTGTTCAGAGTTTTACTAGTTATGAAACACCAAAAGAAAGCAGTTCGGTCGAGTTATTTTTGCAACTAAGTATATTCGTCCAAGACGGGGTTCCTTCACATCGATATGGACTGAATGGTTTAACTGTGATCACCATTAAATAGTCCACTGTGTTTTAGCAACGCGTAGATGTTCATGCAGTGTGTCAACAATGTGATCCATTAATGTGACCTACGTAAAGAAACGAGGTTTTGTACGCACTCAGATTATTTTGTTCCAGCGGATATGCAGAGCATTCTGCATATAATATCGGTATTATTTCAAACAATGAATGTTAAAACTCAACTTTGAGATGCAGTTACTACAATTGCCCGAGTAAGACGGTTTCAGATTTCTTCTCTGCTTGTCATCAACACAATAATGAATTGTTGACGTAAGGTTGCAATTTCCGGCTCTTCCAGATATCTGCACAGTAATGAACAGAAAACACGCATGGTTATGGAAAATGGAACAGCAAATATGGTTTGTAAACATTTTTAACCATGTAAAAACCGAAAAGTTCGCTGTGATGTTTTGCATTTTATACAAGACGTCTGATTAATGCCGTTTATTAATGCAATTTCAATACGCACAAACAAGAATGTGGTCCATATTGTTTAATGAACGTTTGATATTGTCAAATACTGCTCTAGAATACAAAGTCAGAAAATCAAATCATGCTTGTTTTGTTGTTAAAAACTTTATACTAATTATCTTGTGACGTTGACGTCAGATATCCAAAACAGATTAGATTCAATAATCTATAGCTGATGACGAACGTGATGATGATAGCTGTAATATGTTTGCACTCTAAAGGCGCCAACAATAGTAATATTTAGCTAAAATACGTTTTGTTATACATTAAATACATAGATTACAATTTTTTGTGTCAGTGTAAGATCGTTATAAATTTCATCGCACTAATATATATATATATGTCCACGATGTTAACTGTATTAGTATTTTTTACTGAAATAAACAATTTTGCTTTTATTATATATCTAAAATTGGAGTAAAATGTCATTTTCAGATAGGTAAATAAAAACCCAATTTTTCAAGCAGAAATTAAATTGCAGTCTGTTTTTCTATCTCATGAGACAATTAAGAACACACCATTGGTCTTGCAAGTCATCTTCCGGCTTTTAACCTTTAGTAGGTGTATTTTATCTTTTTATTTACTATCTTTTTGTAATTGTTTTTAAATTGAGGGTGAAAAGTGTTCTGCGTTTCTTTTTGAAAGGGTCTCGTTTATGGTTCGTAATTGAAGTTCACACTTTTGATAAGCGTTAGTAATGGGATTCAACAAAAGGCTTGTTGATTGGTTGTTTAACATTATCAGAACAGAACAGAACAGAACAGTAAAATAATTTTGACTTAAGCATATAAACAGCTCATAGTCACATTACACAACATACATAATACGCATACGCATACAAATAAATAATAAATAGATGAATAAATGTATGAATCATTATTCAATTTCTATATATAGCGATAGAGAAAAAAACAACAACAAAAAAGCAACAACAAAAGCTTTCATCGCGCCTATAGTTACCTGTGAGAGTGTTCACTCCTTACTCTCCATAGAGGAACGTTTAGGCAAATGTTAGGCAAGGGTACTTTAAAAGAATACAGTGGTTTGATCACTGTGCTAAAAAGTTATAAGCGCAAAGATAACAGTACAAATACAACTAATCTAAAGACATATACAAAACACATGGTATAACATCCAGTACAAGGATATAAATATTTCTAGAAAAAGCATATATGTATTCAAACATAATCATTTCTTTCTTTGAAAGCTTTTAAACAATAAATAGCTAGTTTAACCAGAAGAGATTTATCATCTGTTTGCAGTAGAGTAATAAAATTTTCCATACTAGGGTGTCTTGAATAGTAATTTGGCAAATACCTTCTACGAATATCAGCCTATAGTGGACATCTTAAAACGAAATGGTACTCGTCTTCTATATCGCTAAGGTTGCAATAGGTACATTTTCTATCATGTCTTGCAATACCATTATGTCGGCCAACTTCAATATTTAACCTATGGGAAGATAGCCGTAATTGTGCAAGCACTTGTCTGTATTTGATATTGTCTAATAAAGAAATATAATTAGAAAATTGGTAATTACATTTAAATTCTTTATATATATTTAATGAACTACAGCTATCCATACCCACTCTCCATTCTGAGATTAGAAGTATCTAATAATTATCACAATAATTAATTAGCGTTCTAAATATTACCATAAGACAAGATTTCCTTGATGCTACTGAAGAGAGAATTCAACAAGGGAGGGAATTACAATGTAGTAAAATGAGTTCCATACGGGCATTTTATCTTCGCCCGTGGGCAAGATAAGAATATCAAGCATGGTTAAATTATTGGATCTACTTATCTGAGGTGGGAGAAATAAATATCTCGTAATCTATTTCTTAGCAGAGGTACAAATGCAGACATATTCCCTGATTCGGGGAATAACCAAACATCATTCAAACCTGAGCGTTGTAATACATCTCGAACATTCGAGGCCCAATTTATGACAACAGGATTTAGTTCTACTTCACTCACTTCCTTTAAAATGATAGTTCTTAAAATACAATTCTTAGATTTGCATGTAAACAATTTAACAAAGTATTTAATGCATCGCATGTATCTTTCAATATACAATGGAACCGGCCCAGCTCGCTATATAGCGAAAGAGTATTTGTCGACCTTTTCACTTTTGAGATCCATTTACAAAACCTTTTTTGCACTCTTTCCAAACATTCATACTTACCAAATCCCCATACCTCAGATCCATAATTAAGTATAGACATAACATATGCATCATACATGTTAAAAAGAATATGGACAGGGGCGAGTGTATCTTTTATAACCGCAAACAAACTATTCATAGACCTTATAGCTTTGCCAGCTAATATTTTAGCTGCTTGAGCAAATGAGCCACCAGATGAGAAAACAACACCAAGATAATTAAAGGAATTAACGATTTCTACAACAACACCTTTATATTTCCATTCAACATTTTGCGACAATCTACCGCCTTTTCTAAATACAACTATTTTAGTTTTTTCAACATTTATAGTGAGATTCCAGCGATCACAGTATGTTTGTAAGTTATCTAATGACGTCTGAAGGCATTCTTTCGACTCTGACATCACAGCATCGTCTGCAAACAACAACAGAAAGATATTTATTTCATCCAGAGAGATCCCGGCATAAGTTCCTTGTTGCATATGTAACTCTATATCATTTAAAAACAGAGAGAAACAAATCGGGGAAGTTATTTCCCCTTGAAATAATTCGACATTACTATCAAAGAAATCAGACAATGTTCCAACATGTTTAACAGAAAGCTTCACTTCCTCGTACATTGAGCGTAAAAGGGCCAGTAATTTACCATCGACGCCGGATTTTATTAGTTTATACCATAGCCTGCTCCTACTTATACTGTCATACGCCTTTTTAAAGTCCACAAAACAACAATACAACTTCTTTTTAAAGTTTAACTGTCTTTGGATCAATGATTGTAATATAAATATGGGATCTACTGTACTACAATTGTACTTAAAACCAAATTGTGCATCCGTGAGAACATCGTACTCCATCGCCCATTTCTTAATCCTCTCATTTAATATACCGGTGAACAACTTTGCAAAGCAACTGGTCAGTGTAATCCCCCTGTAATTGTTCGCCAGGCCGCGAACTTCACGCCGCTATGCCGCTGAAGTGCTCGATCGACTTTTTGAAAAAAACAATAATAAAAAAAACGCTTTAGAGCAATAATTTGTGCATAAAACAGTAAATATAGCATTGTTTTAGAAGATCAGGCATGTTTAATGCTTTGAAATAGCTAACTGCTTTATCGACGTTTTTGAAAAAAAACAAACCTGTTGATAATCGCTAATAGCTTCAAGTGTTAATTTGTGCATAAAAACAGTTAATATATCATTGTTTTAGAAGAAAATGCATGTATACATGGTTTGAAATAGAAAACCATTTTAGGCCGTCAGGCCGCGAACTTCACGCCGCTAGGCCGCTGAAGTGCTCGATCGACTTTTTTGAAAAAAAAAGAAAAACGCTTCAGAGTGATAATTTGTGCATAAAAACAGTAAATACATCATTGTTTTAGAAGAACAAGCATGTTTAATGCTTTATCGACGTTTTTGGAAAAAAACACTTTGATAATCGCTTCAATGTGTTAATTTGTGCATAAAAACAGTTAAAATGCATGTACAGTCGAAACTCGATGGCTCGATATTCTAGGGACCGGCCAGAGTACTTCGAGCCTCGAGAATATCGAGCCAAGCGGGATTGCTTACAGAATGTTATTTTTTACATAAAGTCTTATTTAGCTCGTTTGTTATTGGCTACACTATCTCCGCAAGAGAAGGAAGAGTATTTATTGGGCATACTTACGCACCCTAAATTTCGTAATATGACTTATTCGATTATTAGAAAATATCATTTTATTTTTTATTTATAATAAAAATACATTTATGCGAAAACAAGCAATTGTAAACAGTGGGTAACACAAATATAGCTTAAAAGTTATATCAAAATGCATAGTAATTTAGGAATGGATAACAATTAGAGACATAACTTAAAGTGATGGCATGTTTATTCAAACTGTTAAACCATTTAAATTCGACAATAATTATAATATCAGTCAAGCAATTTTAATCGATTAGCGCCTTGTGCTAAATGAAGCCAATCAAACAAATCAAGGCGTGAGATTCTTAACTGAACCCGCGAAAATGACATCGACCCAAGCAACCAAATCAAAGTGTGAAATTCTTGTTTGGGACCGCGAAAACCATTTCGAGCGTGGAGAAATATCGACCCTCAAGATATCGAGCCATCCGATCGAAATTATTATGAGCAAAGAGTAAATAAAAATCGGTCCTTTTAATTTGGTTCGAGCCAACGAGTTTCGACTGTATACATGCATTGAAATAGGATTCAATTTAGGCCGTTAGGCCGCTAATTTTACGCCGCTATGCCGCTAGGTCGCTGAAGTGATTGATCGACTTTTTTGAAAAAAAGTTGAAACACGCTTTAGAGTGATAATTTATGCATAAAACAGTTAATTTAAAATTGTTTTAGAATAAAAGGTAAAGAAAAATATTCTGAATAGATAACAATTTAAGGCCGCTATGTAACAATATGAATATAAAACCTTGATTTATCATTGTTTTAAAAAAACGCATTAACAAACTTCAAAATTCAAACTTCAAAGTTTATTGACAAATCGGCATATAACAATACCTTTGGCCATTAAACATATTTAACATTGTACAGACGGCCGAATGATATTTTTACAACACAATTACATATATAGTTATAAGGAGTATATGTTTTTAAAGAACATATAGATGGATATTAAGCACAAGTTAAGAAGCAGGTATATTATCAAGCTGTTCTTGTCTATTTAGCATACATGTAGCATGATGAATGTATTTGGAAACAAATCCAGAAATACACGTAAAGGACGTGCGAGTTGTGGATTGACAATTTATTATAAACAAGAACTCAAAACAAAAATATCGATTGAAGAACTGAATCAAAGTGGTATTATTTGGTTTAAAATTTGTAAAACTTTGCTTGAAATAGAAAAAGATGTATATATTTGTGCTGTATATATTCCGCCCAAAAACTCTCGTATTTGTTTGAATTGCTAGAAACAGATATAGAAAAATATCATAATAAAGGTATATTGCTCTTAACAGGAGACATGAACAGTAGAACATCGAACTGTAAGGATTTTATTGCATTTGATAGATACCTTGATGTCGATAATAATACTTTCTTGGATACAACAGAAATCCCAAAACGAAGTAATAAAGACGTAATTATTGATGACTATGGCAAAAAGTTAATAGCATTATGTAAGTCAACAAACTTATTGATTGGCAACGGTCGCCTTGACAACGACGCAAACGTTGGCAACTACACTTTCAACGGTCTAAACGGATCAAGCACTGCAGATTATTTGTTGCTAAACAGGAACGACTTTGACTTTATACATGACTTCGAAATTTCAGCTCCAAATGAATTTTCAGATCACTGTGCACTCATTTTTACATTGAAGAGCAACATAAATTCAAACGAAAATATTAATGATGATTCCGTGCCAGAAACATACATAAAATACGATGTGAATCAAACAGAACATTTTAAAAACGAAATCAACTCCAAAATTAACGTAATTACACAATAAAGATTAAACTTAGATGATAGGCAAATAGATGAATCAGTGAATAGCTTTGCTGAGATAATAAAATCATGTGCGGCTAAATCTTTTGGTAAAATAAAAACACCAAAAAGTAAAGAAAGTAAAACAACCCACCGAGCCAGAAATCCATGGTTCACTGAGGAATGTAACAATGCAAGGAAAGAATATAATACCCATAGAAATAAATTTATTAGAAACAAATCCCATGAAAACAGAATAGCTTATATACGGTACAAAAATATTTATAATAAAATTAAAACTAAGCATAAATTAAAATATAGGAGGGACGAGGGAATTAAAATAACTAAACTAGCAAAAAAAGACCCAAAACAGTTTTAAGACTAAAAAAGCAACAGAAAAGCCACCGCCAACAAATGAATTATTCGATCATTTCAATTCGCTCTACGGAGACGAACCAAACAGAAACAACCAACAAAATGAAAATACAACAGAAGGAAATATACAGAATGAAACACTCGATAGTCCTTTTTCAATCACAGAACTAAAAAACGCAGTATTTTCACAAAATAATTCAAAAAGCCCAGGGCCTGATCAAATTACTGCAGAAATGTTTAAAGATACGTTTGAAATACTATCACCATTTCTGTTAGATTTATATAATAAACTATTGCGCGAAGGAGAATATCCTAAATCTTGGGGGGTTGGCATTATTGTTCCAATTTTTAAAGGGGGGAATCCAGACGAAACCAAAAATTATCGTGGCATCAAGCTTATAAACATAATTGCAAAAATATACTCAACTCTATTATCTGATAGATTATCCAAATGGGCAAAGGAAACACACAAGTTTATCGACAATCAATTTGGATTTAAAAAAGGCAAGTCAACAATCGACTTTATCTTTATTCTACACGCATTAATTACTCAAACGCTTGAAAAGAAGAAGAAATTATATGTGGCCTTTTTGGACTGGGAGAAAATGTTTGACAAAATTGATAGAACCTTCTTATGGCAAAAACTACTGAAAGAGAATGTTAGTTCAAAGTTAATTAAGGCACTAAAATCAATGTATTCATCCATAAAATCGTGCGTCAAAATAAACCAAAACGAACATACAACGTATATAACTTCAAATATAGGGGTTAGACAAGGGGATCCTGCAAGTAGCATTTTGTGTTTATTTTTTCTCAATGATATAATAGATAGCATTAATGTAGAAAATGAAAACATCATAACATTAGACCAAACAAAATTATATATGTTACTCTTTGCCGATGATGCAGTGGTATTCGCCCACTCTCATCAATGGTTACAGAACATACTTACACAAATACAGGATTACTGTGATATGTGGGGATTAAAACTGAATACAAGCAAAACTAAAGTAATGATTTTCGAAAAAGGACGACAAACAACACATGATTTTGTCATAAACAACCAACCCATATAAATCGTACAGTCTTTTAAGTATCTTGGAGTTCACCTTTTCAAAAATAATAATTGGTACAGAACACAGAAAAGAATAGCACAGCACTCATCACACTCTTTGCACAATCTATTTATAATTTATAATCAAACGGATTTACCAATTTCAGAAAAAATAAAATTGTTCAACACATTAGTTGCACCAATACTAAACTATGGCGCAGAGATAATTGGATATCACGAATGTAAAGACATCAAACTAATCCATAACAAATACTGCAGACAACTTCTATGTGTAAAAAAATCAACACATATAGACGCACTAAATGGAGAACTTGGGATTCTCCCAATGGAAATACAAAGGAAAATCATTCTAATTAAATACTGGTCGAAATTACTAAACAGTAACCCAAACTCTTTATTATTCAAATCGTATAGTATGCTTAAAAATACAGTGGACGATGGATCAATTAATAAAGCCAACTGGGCATTTCATATAAAAAGCATTCTACAAAAATGCGGAATGAATGACTTATGGGTGAACCAAGCCAGAACTCAAATTAACACCACATTAATTATTCAAAGAATAACAGATATCTATAAACAGTCATGGAACTCAAGAATAAACAACTCTAGTAAACTTGAAACATACTGTCTATTTAAACACGAATTTGTACTTGAAAATTATCTAGAGCGAATTATATGTAAAAAGTACCGAATAGCATTAACCAAATTTAGAACCAGTTCTCACACACTACAAATAGAAACGGGGAGATATAACAATATACCAAGAACACAGAGAATTTGTACAAACTGCAGTCAAAACCAAGTAGAATCAGAATACCATTTTCTTTTAGTATGTCCAAAATTTAGGGATGTACGTAAACAATTCTTTAAACCATACTATTGCCACTGGCCTAATATACACAAGTTTACAAAATTATTATGCGAAGAAACCATTAACACAACCATCAATATGGCAAAATATATATACCATGCAAATAACCTAAGAACTTAAAATAAATAACATCATTATTCAATCTCACCAGTTGGACAGTCTACATATGAATAATACCATACAACATATTGCAACTTACCATACATTGCTGCAACTAATTCGCTATATATTCACGGTTGGAATGTCATTCACAAATGTATAATACTTTTCATTCATAGAAAGTTGGTTGTAGTACCACATAGCACGTGGGTGTCAAGTCATTGAGTACTTACAAAAACACGAGTTAGCTCAAGATATTCACGACTGGATAAATACTACTACATCTAACTTCTGTTAAACAAACACTCGGACTTTGGTAAATTAATTTTTGTTCTATAAAATTGTTAAAAACAAAATGTTCTATTTAAGCATTCTAGATTTACCTTTAATTGCAAAATAATTTACTACTACTGACTAACAATCATTTATCTTTATGTTCACATTTTATTTTTATGCTTCTCACTAAATTCTACCTGATTGCTCATAAACTGTTTGTATGCTATAGGCATTATTGCCTGAATGCATTAAAAGTTGTTGTTGTTGTTGTTGTTGTTGTATTTAGAAACATTTCTAATTGTTTTTGGTTTTTCACACGACATTAACTTAATAAACTTTTGTATAGTCGGGAATGCTACATTTATACAATATTTTAGTCTTAAATTACGATAAAGTGGGCAGCATAAAATAAAATGGTATTCGGATTCTACTACTCTCAAATTACAACATTTACAAAGTCTAGCATTTCTATCAATATTTAGATATCTGCCCGTTTCAATTTCCAAAGAGTGAGAACACAAACGTAATTTCGACATTTCTTTTCTAATATAATCATTATTAATAACATCAATATATTTTTCAAATTTAAGCTCACTTTTAAATAGTCTATAAAAATCTAGTTTTGACTGGCTAGCTACAGTTGTGTTCCACTCCTGTTTATACTGGTCATACAATCTTTGTTTGAACAGAGGTAAGTAATTAACATCATTATTGAAAGCTGTGATGGTATCACTGAATCCCATGTTGTCTAACAATGTTTTTAAAGCAAAAGCCCAATAATTATTTCTATTTAAGTGTACAACTTGTAACTGTTCTGAATAAAACATATATATAGGGTTATCAGTATTTTTCATTATTTTTAACCAATACCTTAGTGCACGTTCCTTATATTTAACAAACAATGGATATCTACCCAGTTCTCCAAGAACTGCTGCACTAGAAGTCTGAGGTTTGACACCCAGCAGGTGTTTGCAAAATTTAAGATGTAATCTATCAACTTCTTTATAATTATAAATGCCCCATATTTCAGAGCCATACATCAGAATGGTGGAAATGAGTGAATCAAATAGTTTTAGTTTAGATTTAACATCCAGATGAACTTTGCTAAATATAGACAATAGACTATGATAGGCTTTGAGTGCTTGTTCATGCAATGTTTGTACAACATATTTCATATTCCCAGTGTAATGGAATTTAATTCCAAGATATGTAAACGAGTCAACACGGTCAATGATTTCACCGTTCACTGTCCACACAAACATGTGTCTGGATTTACGTTTTTCAAATATACACACTTTTGTCTTATTTACATTAATTTTCAGACAACATTTATGAGAATAAGTATAAACATTATCTAACAATGCTTGCAAGCTATTGGGGTCCGTAGTGAAAAGAGCAATATCATCTGCAAACAGCAACATATATACAGACAACAATTCTATATCTTTAGCGGTCAAGTTTTCAAAATCAATTGACTCACTAATATCATTGATAAATAAAATAAATAATAATGGAGAAAGTGGTTCACCTTGTTTTACACCAAGAGAAACATAAAAAAATCAGATATTTCCATATTTCTACAGTTGCGTACACACGATTTGACATTCATATATATTGATTTGATCATTCTTAACATTTTGCAACTCACACCAGATTTTAATAGTTTTATCCATAAAGCCTCGTGATTAACTGTATCAAATGCCTTTTCATAATCAATAAAGGCACAATACAACTTTGATTTATTCATTAAAACCTTCTGAATAATACTATGCAATATAAATATACAATCTGAAGTGCTGTGGTTATCTCTAAATCCGAATTGTGTGTCATTAAAAATATTTCCATTTTCACAACAATCATTTATTCTATTACGTAGAGTAAGAGAAAATATTTTAGCCATTATATTGACAAGAGTGATACCACGATAGTTGGAGGGATCGGTTCTATCTCCTTTCTTAAAGATTGGAACAATTATGCCCTTTGTCCACGACTCAGGGTATTCGCCCGTATCATAAATATGGTTAAATAATTGAACTAAATATGGTGCAATAAAATTTTTGCTATCAATAAAAAAAATCAGCAACATTGTTTGTGATATCAGCACTTTTATGTCTGTTTAACATGGATATAGTTTTGCATATTTCCTCAACGGAAAACGGACAATCTAACATTTCAATATTCACTTCTTCATTTGAATAATCGTCATCCTCATCACCAAAAGTGCTAGGATGCGGGGAATTGGATACATTCGTAAAATGATCAAAAAATTCATTGATTTCTATCTCAATAGATTTAGCACTTTTTGCCTTTTTATATTTCTTAATATATTTCCAGAATTTACGTGGATTCTGTTTACTTAACAAAGATAACGTCTGTTTTTCTTTGTTGTAAAAATCATACTTTGCAGACCGTTTAGTTTTACAATACAATCTGCGAGCATTTAAAAATATAATCTTATTTTCAGCAGTCGGGTTTGAATTAAATAAACGTTTACATCTGTAGAACTCATCTTTATATCGTTTACAGTTACCATTGAACCAGCCCGACTTTTTAACTTTTTTAGGTTTCGATGAGTTATTATAGAATTGTCGACCATGAAGACGGGACGAACTATCAAATATAATATCTGACATGTTATCTATACACGTCGTAACATTTATAGTATTTGAAAGTAAATCATTTACTAATTTATCAAAGTGAATTTTGCTATTGTCTAAAGCATCATTCAAAGAGTCTACGTTACAATTTTCCCAAACAATTTTATCGTACACAACATCTTGGACATTATTACTCATACTGTTATAGTTCAACTGTAACGTAAACGAAATAGGACAATGGTCCGAAAATTCTGATAACTGTTTAACAACCATGTTATTAAACAACGAATACAGATTACTATTGCATAGTCAACAACACTTGCTGATACATTATTACGGATTAGATTATAGCAAGTAAAATGCCCAGGTTCAATACGACCATTCATAATGTATAAACTAGATTGCTTGCACAGTGATAATAATTTAATTCCAAAATTATTTGACGATTCATCAAATGATTGTCGTAACGGTAAACCAACGGGTACGTCATTATCGTCAGGCAAATCAACATAACGGTGAAGATTAATATTTTCAACAGAATCTAATCTTAACAATCGATTGGAAATAGAAAAAAAATAGGCCACCAGACCGCTAGGCCGCCAACTTCACGCCGCTAGGCCGCTAACTTCATGCCGCTAGGCTGCTAGGCCGCTAACTTCACGCCGCTAGGCTGCTAACTTCACGCCGCTAGGCTGCTAACTTCACATACATTCTTTTTTGCCCTGTAAAACTCTCTCTCTTCCTTCATTACCTGATGCCTTTTTAAAATTTGTCAAGTATTCTTTATATACTAATAACTTATGTTTGCAACTCTCATCATACCAATCTTTTTTATTCTTATTACCATCACTGAAATAAGGACGGGCGGGCCTCTTTGACCTCTTAGAAAAATATTTATCACCCTTACTGCAAATATAATTTGTAAAAATAGACGTCAATGTATCAATATTGCAGGTCCCATTGATTTCTACGTTTAAATCCCGCTCGAGGCAATGTATATCAGTCGACAAATCATCAACCAAAACAGTCTGGAAATATGACATTTATTCCCGCCTTTAGTTGGGCCAAGCGTCATTTCAAACGTTTTCGCAGAAAGAACAATTGATTTGATTCCCATTAAAACCAATCTTACTAAATCTTTGTCAGAATTTACGTCTCTAAAAGTCTAATTCAAAGATTGGTTAAGTGGACACAAAAAAGTAAATCCGATCTTGATGAAACTAAATCAACCACTATTGTACTAATATGTTGTTGTTGTTGTTGTTGTTGTTTTTTTTTTTTTTTTTTTTTATGCGGCGAACGTGTGCCCTTTTGCCAATTAAGAAAGTCCTGGCTATGCGTTGAAAATCACCGCATAAACGTGGTCGATTTCTTTTATGCGGTGATGCTGTTATGCGTCGTTACAATGCTCTGTAAATATGTAGTAAAAATCTCATGTGTCACAAAGGGTGACTAACTGTGAGTATTGAAGTACAAATTAGACTCTTGAGGACCCAATCAATCATTATTCGTGCTGAATAATGACCGTAAAAGCCCAGAGGATAGTGAAAAATGCAATGTATGCATTAAAAACGTATTAATAAACATTTATATCAAGGGAAGGTTTTTCTCGTTTAATAGATGACTGGTATTTTCGAAGCAACTCTATTTACATATATATTTGCATTTGTATCAAGAAAAAAAACTATTTTACCATTTGTTATCATGCGCATCGTGATTATTCAAGATTCAATGTATAATTATTTTTTATAAATAATCAAGCCTACTATGTCTTGATAACTTTAATGAAACAAGGAGAACATTGGTGCTTAGTAAGACTTAACTATAACTATCATCGGAACGGAGCCTGGATTCATCTGCTTGGATAACGATCCTATCGAAACCACGTACTGATACAGTCCTTTTATCTTTTTGTTTAATTATATCGAATGAGCATTGGTTGAACAAAAAGAAACATTTGAAGAAATAACGCATTCTATTTAGTCTCAGTTTGTAATGTGTTGCCTAGCACCGATACCATTAAACCTGATAACGAAGGCACAATGGTTTAATAAGGATCAGCTTAGAATGGATGGACATATAAAGATTGTCGGACAATAAAGGCTAGACGCTAAATTCGTTCATCTATCTGGTCGCATTTCTTTGCAACAGATTGTCTTATTTATTTTCTAACATTCAGGTAACAATTAACAAATATTAGTGCATTTCCCTGGCGACTGGTCCAATGCGGTTAACCCAACATTCATTAACCATATTTAAACATCGTGCTTTGTCTTGTGTTTTTATGTGTTTGGCAGTGGTATTTGATGCGGCGATGCTAGTGTGCTTGGCAGTGGCATTTGATTCTAGTGGGTTTGGCAATGGTTTTCGATGCTAGTGTGTGGCAGTGGCATTTGATGTTATTGTGTTTGGCAATGGTATTTGATGTTAGTGTGTTTGCCAGTGGTATTTGATGCTTGTGTGTTTGACAGCGGTATTTCATGCTAGTGTGTTTGACAGTGGTATTTGATGCGGCGATGCTAGTGTGTTTGGTAGTGGCATTTGATTCTAGTGTGTTTGACAGTGGCATTTGATTATAGTGTGTTTGGCAATGGTATTCGATGCTAGTGTGTTTGGCAGTGGCATTTGGTGCTATTGTGCTTGGCAGTGGTTTTTGATGCTAGTGTGTTTGGAAGTGGTATTTGATGCTAGTGTGTTTGACAGTGGTATTTCATGCTAGTGTGTTTGGCTGTGGTATTTGATGCTGATGTGGTTGCAATGGTTTTTCATGCTTGTGTGCTTGGCAGTGGTAGTTCATGCTACTGTGCTTGGCAGTGGTAGTTCATGCTAGTGTGCTTGGCAGTGGTAGTTCATGCTAGTGTGCTTCGCGGTGGTATTTCATGCTAGTGTGTTTGGCAGTGGTAATTCATGCTAGTGTGTTTGGCAGTGGTAGTTCATGCTAGTGTGCTTGGCGGTGGTATTTCATGCTACTGTGCTTGGCGGTGGTATTTCATGCTAGTGTGTTTGGCAGTGGTAGTTCATGCTAGTGGGCTTGGCAGCTGTATTATGCTACTGGGCGTTGCAGTGGTTTCTCGTACTGGTAATACATTGGGAACTGCAGGAACAATTTTGAGTTTTCTACATTTTTATATACGTGTGTTTATAACAATAAAAAATATGTAATTTTATTTTTGATATCTTGTAAACTTTTTGAGATTTTCCACTTTAAGTGGCACAGGGGTAAACGTCGATTTTTTGAAAACGCGTGACGTTATGACGTGAAATACCAACAACTGACGTAAAAAACTTTGTGATAATGAAGCGAACACCTGTCTTCATGAGTAAATATATTTATAAGAATATTACTGACATAGATCGTTTTAATTGTTTTATTTTCAATTTTTATTTCGTTGCTTAGCAACATAAGAACAATTAAGAATAACATGAATCATGAATATATATTCAAAATATTGACCGTTTTGGCAACTTTTTCATTTTTCGTCTTGGAATGAGCCTTTTATGCGACTTTAAGACTGCTTACAAAAATCAGATCGCAGTTTTTCATTTTAAAGTTCGAAAATTGATGTAATATGGCAATAAACTCGTTTTCTTGCTTTTAGCCGCAAAACATCAATTTTCGACCGCAAATATGAACAACTGCGTTCTGATACATTGTCAGCAGTCATATATCACTGGTGTCCAGAAAATTACTTCAAAATTGGTTAATTCCAAGACAAAATGATTTTTTTTTTCAAAACGGTGAATCTGTGAGAGTGCAGTTTTAACATGCAAACAATAGAATTTTGTTGCCTATTGAACGTGTTTTATACACTAATCGTTTTATTTTATTCATTTACTCAGGATTTTGAGCGTCTTGTGATCTTTAAACGCGTAAACAACTTTATATATGTACTTTTAGGGAGTGTACGCCAGATTGGCACTAAACTATTTTTTTTCTGTAACGAATCTCAGGACAATTATTTAATAAAATGTTTTACTGTTTGATATCATAATTGTCTAAAATACATTCCAAAATGTAAAAAAAAATCGAGTCGGAGACCGGGTTCGAACCGGTGTCGCCAAAATTGCAGTCCATTGTTGTATCCACTGAGCTACGAAGGCTTACCCTTAGCATTTGGAATATTTAAGCTATATACCAACATGGTCATATCATATGATAACACCGTCCAGCCAATCACGCATAAGGAATGAGTTCTACTAGTTAGACATACCTAGAAATCGTTTTAAATTGAAAAATACGAAAAAAACTGCGAAAACTAAATAAATTGTAAACTATGTGGTACTTCAGTTAGTAAGTTTTAATGCATTGTACACATCGATATCAAGTTTATGTCAGTTTTCGACAATTTTCTTTTTTCCCCGCTGTTTCATAATACGGAGTAGAGCTCCTTTAAGGTACCTCATACACAAAACGTCATGTGAGTTGTTTGTAAATCAGGCATATAACAAATAGCACATACTAACACATGGACACCTGACTTTAACAAGAGACACTTGAAAATAGTAAATGTCGACCCCTCAATTAATAAACTATTTATTTTCAAAGTTCTTTTGTACTAATATAAAACTCGTGTTTCAAATATAAAGAATTTACGTAAAAAAATCTCTAATTGACCAGCTATTCTCTGTCTGTAATACAAACTCACAGGTTTCACTGTAATAACTCCTACGGGATTCTTTTAAATCAATGTCAGATCATTAACATCATTAACAGTGTTTAGCATCAATATTCTGCATTGCCTTAGGATGCCGTATAAAGAGTTAAACACATTTCGTATTTTAATGAGGATATGTTTAGACTGAAATACATCAACAATGGAAATTGAAAGGATTACGTGCAACGACAGGAGATAGTATTTACTGATGAAAACGAGTCGCAATTAGCAATTACATTTTCTATTATCTCAGACTGAATTTTGTGAAAAAAACGTTTTATCACTGTATAAGCGGCTGACCTCAACTGTCTGTTGAGTATCAAATTGAGCACCGGGTTCACTGATACGGTCAACGCACTGATAGCACCAGTAACGAGCATTATCGCCACATCCGATGACGTCAGATCCGGTTTGTTCGACATAAAGAGCGCTGTCACTGGCAAGGGTAACCACACACAGACAAACGAACCAATCAGAACGGCGATCCTCTTAGCAGCGCGCATCTCAACCTTGCGACGTCCAGCCACCCTGTTAGAAGTGTTCATGACACAGACGGCTCCCAAAACCGTCCCCTCCACCAACACCTCCTTGTGAACCGTTCCGTCAAAATCCACAACGTCAACGCTTACACTCTTATTAGCCGTGTCTTTAGGTGAACTTTTGTCTATATCACCTGTGCTGCCTAGTTTAATTAAATTGTTCGTTTCACACTTAGTGGGGTTTGTAACGTGATCACCTTGCTTATTGTCACTGGACAGTGGTGCTTCGCCTGTGTGATTTTTGTCCGGAGTTGCTGAAAGAACCATTTCAACTTCGCCTTTGTCGTTTCCTAACTTATGTTTATTTTCAGGCATACACTCCGGTTCATCTGGAACGTCACCAGGGCCATTTGGTTGTTTACATTCTTGTGTTTCAACCGATTGAGTACTTTCTATCTTATCATCATTATCTGTCTTTTCAGACAAAATATTGTTACGTGCATCTGTACCTTGTACCCCTTCTGATAAGTCAATGTGATTTGCGTGCGGTTTACACATACACCGGTCACCATTTGCGCTTAATACGTTTTCAAAAATACTGTTTTTACCAGAAAGAGGTACGTTATCATGGTTGCATAGATCAGATTCGTCTTCCACTTTTAATGACATATTCAATATCATGGGAGGACTATCGTCACCTTGACCATCTAAAGCTTTCTTCGAAGCAGATATATGTGATTTACCTATAGAAACACATGCGGGTTGTTTCACGCTAGGTACGGACACGTGGCTGCTATGAATTTCTTCTGTGGTAATTATATTTGTCTCAGTGTTTGTTTTTTCCTCGGGAGTAAATTGGTTTTGGACAATTTCATTGTTATCTGGATTGGGATCAACTAGACGACTATTTACCCAGGAATCCACTGTGTTGACATTCTTGTTGATGGTATTAAGCGAACCATTTTTTCTCTGACTGATCTGCCAATTAAAGTGCGGCTCTGAAGATAGATACTCTTTTTTTTCACGAATTTGTACTTGAAAATTATCTAGACCGAATTATATGTAAAAAGTACCGAATAGCATTAACCAAATTTAGAACCAGTTCTCACACACTACAAATAGAAACGGGGAGATATAACAATATACCAAGAACACAGAGAATTTGTACAAACTGCAGTCAAAACCAAGTAGAATCAGAATACCATTTTCTTTTAGTATGTCCAAAATTTAGGGATGTACGTAAACAATTCTTTAAACCATACTATTGCCACTGGCCTAATATACACAAGTTTACAAAATTATTATGCGAAGAAACCATTAACACAACCATCAATATGGCAAAATATATATACCATGCAAATAACCTAAGAACTTAAAATAAATAACATCATTATTCAATCTCACCAGTTGGACAGTCTACATATGAATAATACCATACAACATATTGCAACTTACCATACATTGCTGCAACTAATTCGCTATATATTCACGGTTGGAATGTCATTCACAAATGTATAATACTTTTCATTCATAGAAAGTTGGTTGTAGTACCACATAGCACGTGGGTGTCAAGTCATTGAGTACTTACAAAAACACGAGTTAGCTCAAGATATTCACGACTGGATAAATACTACTACATCTAACTTCTGTTAAACAAACACTCGGACTTTGGTAAATTAATTTTTGTTCTATAAAATTGTTAAAAACAAAATGTTCTATTTAAGCATTCTAGATTTACCTTTAATTGCAAAATAATTTACTACTACTGACTAACAATCATTTATCTTTATGTTCACATTTTATTTTTATGCTTCTCACTAAATTCTACCTGATTGCTCATAAACTGTTTGTATGCTATAGGCATTATTGCCTGAATGCATTAAAAGTTGTTGTTGTTGTTGTTGTTGTTGTATTTAGAAACATTTCTAATTGTTTTTGGTTTTTCACACGACATTAACTTAATAAACTTTTGTATAGTCGGGAATGCTACATTTATACAATATTTTAGTCTTAAATTACGATAAAGTGGGCAGCATAAAATAAAATGGTATTCGGATTCTACTACTCTCAAATTACAACATTTACAAAGTCTAGCATTTCTATCAATATTTAGATATCTGCCCGTTTCAATTTCCAAAGAGTGAGAACACAAACGTAATTTCGACATTTCTTTTCTAATATAATCATTATTAATAACATCAATATATTTTTCAAATTTAAGCTCACTTTTAAATAGTCTATAAAAATCTAGTTTTGACTGGCTAGCTACAGTTGTGTTCCACTCCTGTTTATACTGGTCATACAATCTTTGTTTGAACAGAGGTAAGTAATTAACATCATTATTGAAAGCTGTGATGGTATCACTGAATCCCATGTTGTCTAACAATGTTTTTAAAGCAAAAGCCCAATAATTATTTCTATTTAAGTGTACAACTTGTAACTGTTCTGAATAAAACATATATATAGGGTTATCAGTATTTTTCATTATTTTTAACCAATACCTTAGTGCACGTTCCTTATATTTAACAAACAATGGATATCTACCCAGTTCTCCAAGAACTGCTGCACTAGAAGTCTGAGGTTTGACACCCAGCAGGTGTTTGCAAAATTTAAGATGTAATCTATCAACTTCTTTATAATTATAAATGCCCCATATTTCAGAGCCATACATCAGAATGGTGGAAATGAGTGAATCAAATAGTTTTAGTTTAGATTTAACATCCAGATGAACTTTGCTAAATATAGACAATAGACTATGATAGGCTTTGAGTGCTTGTTCATGCAATGTTTGTACAACATATTTCATATTCCCAGTGTAATGGAATTTAATTCCAAGATATGTAAACGAGTCAACACGGTCAATGATTTCACCGTTCACTGTCCACACAAACATGTGTCTGGATTTACGTTTTTCAAATATACACACTTTTGTCTTATTTACATTAATTTTCAGACAACATTTATGAGAATAAGTATAAACATTATCTAACAATGCTTGCAAGCTATTGGGGTCCGTAGTGAAAAGAGCAATATCATCTGCAAACAGCAACATATATACAGACAACAATTCTATATCTTTAGCGGTCAAGTTTTCAAAATCAATTGACTCACTAATATCATTGATAAATAAAATAAATAATAATGGAGAAAGTGGTTCACCTTGTTTTACACCAAGAGAAACATAAAAAAATCAGATATTTCCATATTTCTACAGTTGCGTACACACGATTTGACATTCATATATATTGATTTGATCATTCTTAACATTTTGCAACTCACACCAGATTTTAATAGTTTTATCCATAAAGCCTCGTGATTAACTGTATCAAATGCCTTTTCATAATCAATAAAGGCACAATACAACTTTGATTTATTCATTAAAACCTTCTGAATAATACTATGCAATATAAATATACAATCTGAAGTGCTGTGGTTATCTCTAAATCCGAATTGTGTGTCATTAAAAATATTTCCATTTTCACAACAATCATTTATTCTATTACGTAGAGTAAGAGAAAATATTTTAGCCATTATATTGACAAGAGTGATACCACGATAGTTGGAGGGATCGGTTCTATCTCCTTTCTTAAAGATTGGAACAATTATGCCCTTTGTCCACGACTCAGGGTATTCGCCCGTATCATAAATATGGTTAAATAATTGAACTAAATATGGTGCAATAAAATTTTTGCTATCAATAAAAAAAATCAGCAACATTGTTTGTGATATCAGCACTTTTATGTCTGTTTAACATGGATATAGTTTTGCATATTTCCTCAACGGAAAACGGACAATCTAACATTTCAATATTCACTTCTTCATTTGAATAATCGTCATCCTCATCACCAAAAGTGCTAGGATGCGGGGAATTGGATACATTCGTAAAATGATCAAAAAATTCATTGATTTCTATCTCAATAGATTTAGCACTTTTTGCCTTTTTATATTTCTTAATATATTTCCAGAATTTACGTGGATTCTGTTTACTTAACAAAGATAACGTCTGTTTTTCTTTGTTGTAAAAATCATACTTTGCAGACCGTTTAGTTTTACAATACAATCTGCGAGCATTTAAAAATATAATCTTATTTTCAGCAGTCGGGTTTGAATTAAATAAACGTTTACATCTGTAGAACTCATCTTTATATCGTTTACAGTTACCATTGAACCAGCCCGACTTTTTAACTTTTTTAGGTTTCGATGAGTTATTATAGAATTGTCGACCATGAAGACGGGACGAACTATCAAATATAATATCTGACATGTTATCTATACACGTCGTAACATTTATAGTATTTGAAAGTAAATCATTTACTAATTTATCAAAGTGAATTTTGCTATTGTCTAAAGCATCATTCAAAGAGTCTACGTTACAATTTTCCCAAACAATTTTATCGTACACAACATCTTGGACATTATTACTCATACTGTTATAGTTCAACTGTAACGTAAACGAAATAGGACAATGGTCCGAAAATTCTGATAACTGTTTAACAACCATGTTATTAAACAACGAATACAGATTACTATTGCATAGTCAACAACACTTGCTGATACATTATTACGGATTAGATTATAGCAAGTAAAATGCCCAGGTTCAATACGACCATTCATAATGTATAAACTAGATTGCTTGCACAGTGATAATAATTTAATTCCAAAATTATTTGACGATTCATCAAATGATTGTCGTAACGGTAAACCAACGGGTACGTCATTATCGTCAGGCAAATCAACATAACGGTGAAGATTAATATTTTCAACAGAATCTAATCTTAACAATCGATTGGAAATAGAAAAAAAATAGGCCACCAGACCGCTAGGCCGCCAACTTCACGCCGCTAGGCCGCTAACTTCATGCCGCTAGGCTGCTAGGCCGCTAACTTCACGCCGCTAGGCTGCTAACTTCACATACATTCTTTTTTGCCCTGTAAAACTCTCTCTCTCCCTTCATTACCTGATGCCTTTTTAAAATTTGTCAAGTATTCTTTATATACTAATAACTTATGTTTGCAACTCTCATCATACCAATCTTTTTTATTCTTATTACCATCACTGAAATAAGGACGGGCGGGCCTCTTTGACCTCTTAGAAAAATATTTATCACCCTTACTGCAAATATAATTTGTAAAAATAGACGTCAATGTATCAATATTGCAGGTCCCATTGATTTCTACGTTTAAATCCCGCTCGAGGCAATGTATATCAGTCGACAAATCATCAACCAAAACAGTCTGGAAATATGACATTTATTCCCGCCTTTAGTTGGGCCAAGCGTCATTTCAAACGTTTTCGCAGAAAGAACAATTGATTTGATTCCCATTAAAACCAATCTTACTAAATCTTTGTCAGAATTTACGTCTCTAAAAGTCTAATTCAAAGATTGGTTAAGTGGACACAAAAAAGTAAATCCGATCTTGATGAAACTAAATCAACCACTATTGTACTAATATGTTGTTGTTGTTGTTGTTGTTGTTTTTTTTTTGTTTTTTTTATGCGGCGAACGTGTGCCCTTTTGCCAAATAAGAAAGTCCTGGCTATGCGTTGAAAATCACCGCATAAACGTGGTCGATTTCTTTTATGCGGTGATGCTGTTATGCGTCGTTACAATGCTCTGTAAATATGTAGTAAAAATCTCATGTGTCACAAAGGGTGACTAACTGTGAGTATTGAAGTACAAATTAGACTCTTGAGGACCCAATCAATCATTATTCGTGCTGAATAATGACCGTAAAAGCCCAGAGGATAGTGAAAAATGCAATGTATGCATTAAAAACGTATTAATAAACATTTATATCAAGGGAAGGTTTTTCTCGTTTAATAGATGACTGGTATTTTCGAAGCAACTCTATTTACATATATATTTGCATTTGTATCAAGAAAAAAAACTATTTTACCATTTGTTATCATGCGCATCGTGATTATTCAAGATTCAATGTATAATTATTTTTTATAAATAATCAAGCCTACTATGTCTTGATAACTTTAATGAAACAAGGAGAACATTGGTGCTTAGTAAGACTTAACTATAACTACCATCGGAACGGAGCCTGGATTCATCTGCTTGGATAACGATCCTATCGAAACCACGTACTGATACAGTCCTTTTATCTTTTTGTTTAATTATATCGAATGAGCATTGGTTGAACAAAAAGAAACATTTGAAGAAATAACGCATTCTATTTAGTCTCAGTTTGTAATGTGTTGCCTAGCACCGATACCATTAAACCTGATAACGAAGGCACAATGGTTTAATAAGGATCAGCTTAGAATGGATGGACATATAAAGATTGTCGGACAATAAAGGCTAGACGCTAAATTCGTTCATCTATCTGGTCGCATTTCTTTGCAACAGATTGTCTTATTTATTTTCTAACATTCAGGTAACAATTAACAAATATTAGTGCATTTCCCTGGCGACTGGTCCAATGCGGTTAACCCAACATTCATTAACCATATTTAAACATCGTGCTTTGTCTTGTGTTTTTATGTGTTTGGCAGTGGTATTTGATGCGGCGATGCTAGTGTGCTTGGCAGTGGCATTTGATTCTAGTGGGTTTGGCAATGGTTTTCGATGCTAGTGTGTGGCAGTGGCATTTGATGTTATTGTGTTTGGCAATGGTATTTGATGTTAGTGTGTTTGCCAGTGGTATTTGATGCTTGTGTGTTTGACAGCGGTATTTCATGCTAGTGTGTTTGACAGTGGTATTTGATGCGGCGATGCTAGTGTGTTTGGTAGTGGCATTTGATTCTAGTGTGTTTGACAGTGGCATTTGATTATAGTGTGTTTGGCAATGGTATTCGATGCTAGTGTGTTTGGCAGTGGCATTTGGTGCTATTGTGCTTGGCAGTGGTTTTTGATGCTAGTGTGTTTGGAAGTGGTATTTGATGCTAGTGTGTTTGACAGTGGTATTTCATGCTAGTGTGTTTGGCTGTGGTATTTGATGCTGATGTGGTTGCAATGGTTTTTCATGCTTGTGTGCTTGGCAGTGGTAGTTCATGCTACTGTGCTTGGCAGTGGTAGTTCATGCTAGTGTGCTTGGCAGTGGTAGTTCATGCTAGTGTGCTTCGCGGTGGTATTTCATGCTAGTGTGTTTGGCAGTGGTAATTCATGCTAGTGTGTTTGGCAGTGGTAGTTCATGCTAGTGTGCTTGGCGGTGGTATTTCATGCTACTGTGCTTGGCGGTGGTATTTCATGCTAGTGTGTTTGGCAGTGGTAGTTCATGCTAGTGGGCTTGGCAGCTGTATTATGCTACTGGGCGTTGCAGTGGTTTCTCGTACTGGTAATACATTGGGAACTGCAGGAACAATTTTGAGTTTTCTACATTTTTATATACGTGTGTTTATAACAATAAAAAATATGTAATTTTATTTTTGATATCTTGTAAACTTTTTGAGATTTTCCACTTTAAGTGGCACAGGGGTAAACGTCGATTTTTTGAAAACGCGTGACGTTATGACGTGAAATACCAACAACTGACGTAAAAAACTTTGTGATAATGAAGCGAACACCTGTCTTCATGAGTAAATATATTTATAAGAATATTACTGACATAGATCGTTTTAATTGTTTTATTTTCAATTTTTATTTCGTTGCTTAGCAACATAAGAACAATTAAGAATAACATGAATCATGAATATATATTCAAAATATTGACCGTTTTGGCAACTTTTTCATTTTTCGTCTTGGAATGAGCCTTTTATGCGACTTTAAGACTGCTTACAAAAATCAGATCGCAGTTTTTCATTTTAAAGTTCGAAAATTGATGTAATATGGCAATAAACTCGTTTTCTTGCTTTTAGCCGCAAAACATCAATTTTCGACCGCAAATATGAACAACTGCGTTCTGATACATTGTCAGCAGTCATATATCACTGGTGTCCAGAAAATTACTTCAAAATTGGTTAATTCCAAGACAAAATGATTTTTTTTTCAAAACGGTGAATCTGTGAGAGTGCAGTTTTAACATGCAAACAATAGAATTTTGTTGCCTATTGAACGTGTTTTATACACTAATCGTTTTATTTTATTCATTTACTCAGGATTTTGAGCGTCTTGTGATCTTTAAACGCGTAAACAACTTTATATATGTACTTTTAGGGAGTGTACGCCAGATTGGCACTAAACTATTTTTTTCTGTAACGAATCTCAGGACAATTATTTAATAAAATGTTTTACTGTTTGATATCATAATTGTCTAAAATACATTCCAAAATGTAAAAAAAAATCGAGTCGGAGACCGGGTTCGAAGCGGTGTCGCCAAAATTGCAGTCCATTGTTGTATCCACTGAGCTACGAAGGCTTACCCTTAGCATTTGGAATATTTAAGCTATATACCAACATGGTCATATCATATGATAACACCGTCCAGCCAATCACGCATAAGGAATGAGTTCTACTAGTTAGACATACCTAGAAATCGTTTTAAATTGAAAAATACGAAAAAAACTGCGAAAACTAAATAAATTGTAAACTATGTGGTACTTCAGTTAGTAAGTTTTAATGCATTGTACACATCGATATCAAGTTTATGTCAGTTTTCGACAATTTTCTTTTTTCCCCGCTGTTTCATAATACGGAGTAGAGCTCCTTTAAGGTACCTCATACACAAAACGTCATGTGAGTTGTTTGTAAATCAGGCATATAACAAATAGCACATACTAACACATGGACACCTGACTTTAACAAGAGACACTTGAAAATAGTAAATGTCGACCCCTCAATTAATAAACTATTTATTTTCAAAGTTCTTTTGTACTAATATAAAACTCGTGTTTCAAATATAAAGAATTTACGTAAAAAAATCTCTAATTGACCAGCTATTCTCTGTCTGTAATACAAACTCACAGGTTTCACTGTAATAACTCCTACGGGATTCTTTTAAATCAATGTCAGATCATTAACATCATTAACAGTGTTTAGCATCAATATTCTGCATTGCCTTAGGATGCCGTATAAAGAGTTAAACACATTTCGTATTTTAATGAGGATATGTTTAGACTGAAATACATCAACAATGGAAATTGAAAGGATTACGTGCAACGACAGGAGATAGTATTTACTGATGAAAACGAGTCGCAATTAGCAATTACATTTTCTATTATCTCAGACTGAATTTTGTGAAAAAACGTTTTATCACTGTATAAGCGGCTGACCTCAACTGTCTGTTGAGTATCAAATTGAGCACCGGGTTCACTGATACGGTCAACGCACTGATAGCACCAGTAACGAGCATTATCGCCACATCCGATGACGTCAGATCCGGTTTGTTCGACATAAAGAGCGCTGTCACTGGCAAGGGTAACCACACACAGACAAACGAACCAATCAGAACGGCGATCCTCTTAGCAGCGCGCATCTCAACCTTGCGACGTCCAGCCACCCTGTTAGAAGTGTTCATGACACAGACGGCTCCCAAAACCGTCCCCTCCACCAACACCTCCTTGTGAACCGTTCCGTCAAAATCCACAACGTCAACGCTTACACTCTTATTAGCCGTGTCTTTAGGTGAACTTTTGTCTATATCACCTGTGCTGCCTAGTTTAATTAAATTGTTCGTTTCACACTTAGTGGGGTTTGTAACGTGATCACCTTGCTTATTGTCACTGGACAGTGGTGCTTCGCCTGTGTGATTTTTGTCCGGAGTTGCTGAAAGAACCATTTCAACTTCGCCTTTGTCGTTTCCTAACTTATGTTTATTTTCAGGCATACACTCCGGTTCATCTGGAACGTCACCAGGGCCATTTGGTTGTTTACATTCTTGTGTTTCAACCGATTGAGTACTTTCTATCTTATCATCATTATCTGTCTTTTCAGACAAAATATTGTTACGTGCATCTGTACCTTGTACCCCTTCTGATAAGTCAATGTGATTTGCGTGCGGTTTACACATACACCGGTCACCATTTGCGCTTAATACGTTTTCAAAAATACTGTTTTTACCAGAAAGAGGTACGTTATCATGGTTGCATAGATCAGATTCGTCTTCCACTTTTAATGACATATTCAATATCATGGGAGGACTATCGTCACCTTGACCATCTAAAGCTTTCTTCGAAGCAGATATATGTGATTTACCTATAGAAACACATGCGGGTTGTTTCACGCTAGGTACGGACACGTGGCTGCTATGAATTTCTTCTGTGGTAATTATATTTGTCTCAGTATTTGTTTTTTCCTCGGGAGTAAATTGGTTTTGGACAATTTCATTGTTATCTGGATTGGGATCAACTAGACGACTATTTACCCAGGAATCCACTGTGTTGACATTCTTGTTGATGGTATTAAGCGAACCATTTTTTCTCTGACTGATCTGCCAATTAAAGTGCGGCTCTGAAGATAGATACTCTTTTCCAATCGTTGCTAATGAAATAGGTTGCACTGTTATTTTAGACGAGTTTGCATTGGTATCTTTATTGTAAGTGTTGCCATGACAGCTCAATAGTTGTGTGTTACTCGAACGATTTAACTCGGTAAATGGTATTCCGAACTCTTCTGTTCGACTAGATTTCACTATTATTTGTTTTGCAGCCGACTTAAACGTTCTTCTACTTTCCGAAGGACACAATACGTTGCGTGTCTGTCGTATTGAAAGTTTTCGTATAGTAGAGCATTCCGAAATTTCGCTCGCAACGCTATTTCCATGGGGATGTGTATTTTGGATAGCACTATTAACACATCTTGAATGTTGACTATCCGAATGAATGCCCGTTGACACGGTTGGATGAGTATACAATGTACCATCGTCGGGCGATTTGCTTGTTATTCCAATCGTTCGGGTAGTTGGTTTTTGTTTTACACTGCTTGGTTTTATCTTGTTTTTAAACTTACGAGATCTCTTACTCATGGCGTTGGTATGCTGGTGTAACACTTTAATCATAACAACATACAGTGAGACAACACACAATATGCAAAACAAACCAAACGGAAACGTCAGTATGCCTTCGCGAAATACTGACGTGTAGAGATCATCGAGGTTGCTCACGTTTAGTATGTGGCATGGGTAGTGGGTGGCGGCGTCATGGAAACCAACGACGCTGATACCTCCGATCACAAGACACACGCACCACGTTCCGGTGACGAATATGGCCACGCGCCCACGATTCCCTTTGCTCTCCAGTGGCTTGGCAATTGACTTGTACCGCTCGAAGCTGGTGACGACGAGCATACACGGCTGGGCGTAGTCGCACACACCCTTGATCATTGTGTCTGCCTTACAAAGCGCCAAATTATGCTCACCGGTGGTCATGTTGTACAGAAACATCCGGGCGGGGATGAGTACGCCGCTCACCACAATGTCCGCTACGGCCAGCGATACCAGCCCGATGTTCATCGGCGTCCGTAAATACTTGGTTTTCAATATTGTAAGAATAGTTATAAAATTTGCGCCCAACCCACATACCATGTTAATGCTGTAGATAATGTTTATTGTATGGAACACACTGTCCGCCGGTACGTTCTCTGTAATGTTGATGGGATACATATCCATTATACAGATGGACATCACAGTATTGCAACACGGCACATCTGTCCTCAAAAACATGGCATTTTTAGCGCATCCAGAATATCCATTGAAGTTTTGTTTGTGGTTAAAATAAAATTTTCAATGTTGTGAAACCGATATATCAACTGCAATATTGTTGAATACTGTTTCAACTTGAATTAATTCTTCAGAAACCATATCTGAAAGAAGACCCTCTGTATTTTATTAATTTCCTTCCACTGAAAGATGCAATATGTTCCGATATTTTTGTCTGTTGAAATTGCTCGCAGACGACATTTAACTACGAGTATTGGAATAATGCATTCGTAACTATGCGGTTTATTGGTGTGTTTCTATACAAGAAAATGTCAGCACTACTGATATACAAAAGCAACTTGATATTGTTTAGTTTAAGTATGTTATAAAGAACATCACAGAGAAATAAATACGAAGCTAGGCCTCGTTTCAACATACGTTAGCTGCTTCACGGTGCCCAGGTAAACCTGTAAAGGTTCGATCGGAATCAATGCCATACATGTCCATACGATATCTGTTATTGAAGCACCGTTAAGAGATGCACTCAAGATTACTCCCAAATAAAATTCACCACAATTAATGCAATTGTTTTTATTTACCAAAAAGGATTAATAAATATCGAAAACAATGGTTCTTATGATGGATACCGTTTTAAATTCGAAAGAAGTGTGCAGAAAATACGCTATTTCTACCTTATGAGATTAAAGTTGCACACTGTAAATCTTTTAGCACTCACCAGTCATTTAATATGTGTGCGTTTCAGCTATTAAATACAGGGTTACAATCTTGTTATCAGTAATTAATATTATCCATAAATGCATTATTTAGTTAGTAGTTAAAGGTGTATTACTCAACGTATATGTTTGTTATAAATGAATGTGTTAATTTTAAATAAGAGTGTCACTTTAAGCCAATTAATTAAGATATTCTTTTACATTTTGTAAGAACAAAGGCAAACAAAATCACCTTATTGATATCAATTAGAATAGTAAGATTCAGGATTTTTCTTTATAACTTAAATCATAATTCCTCGGTATATACTTGTTTTATTTAAAACGTGAAATAAGGCAGCTTCTGTGAGGCTATAGAGCTTGGAGAGAAAGGGTTACTGATACCCATAATGCACTTTCGACAGGTTATTAAGTCAATGGCGTTATTGCTTCGTATAGGGTAAACTTTAATATTTGTTGAATTAAATGAAACCTTTTTTGATTATTTTCACTTGGTGGCGTGCTTTTCATGTTCATGCCAACACATTGCCGAACTGATTTATCAATGTAAACACGTCAATATTTGAGATAGTTCTAAGCTTTTTAAGCATATCAGGGACAATATGTTTGCTTTAAACGCCATCTTTATAACTCGCCTGACAAGTCCACTTTTCCGAGGTTGTTTCATTACATGCCTTTCTTAATTTTGAATAAGTAAATATAAAACAACCAAATCTTTCACGGTATGAAGTACTGAATGTAATGTTTGATATAGTGGTGTTTTCATACTTCGAACCAAAGAAAAACATAAACGCAAAGGTTATGATTTCAGTTGTGGAAAAATTATTTCATTACCACAGTAACCAAATAGGAAGCACGTTTCGATAGCCATTTGGCTTTTCTGTATTAGATTGTGCAGAAATGAATTTTTAATCCCAAGAAACCCGATGCTTTTTAACTTTAATTTTAAGTTATTATGAAAGATGTTTGGCAAACGCAAGCGCAGCTAGTGATGGAATGTATTTCAACTAAATACATTCATTTTAAATATACGTGCAAACGAAAATGCTTACAAATAACGCTCACAGAGTTACCGTTTCGGCAACCTTTTTTTTAAATTTTTTGTCTTAGAATCAGCCACTTTCTGCATAAATATGTGAAAACAGGTGATATAAGCCTGCTGACAAAATATCAGATAGCAGATTTTCATATTTCCATTCGAAAAATATTGTTTTATGGCTAAAAGCGTTACTTACCGACTGAGATAAATGCATAAAACATCGTTGTTTTAACTTAAATATAAAATATGCGATCCGATGTTTTGTCAACAGTCTTTTATCGCTGGTTTTCTTGCACTTTCGCATAAATTGGCTCGTTCGAAGACAAAAAATAAAACAGTTGTCAAAACGTTTAATCTGTGAGAGCGCAGCTTTAAGTAAAACACACCGAAAATTGGTGTTTGTACGGAAACAAGTTCAGAATATCTACGTCATATTAACGCTTTTTGGCCTTACATTCAAAAGTTTGAAAGCGCCTAAGCTGCCCTGTAATAGTTTAAGCCCGGAATTATAGAAATTCTGGTTTTTCCAACCTAATCCTCCGGTACAAACAAAATTAAACCGTTGTAATATACACACGTTACTTCGGAAACAATAGAGTCATTGGACCGTTACATGAATTTCAATAGCTCGAAATTCACCTTTTATTTGTACCGGCATGGGAAAACCCAGTTATGGTAATTCCGGGCTATATATATTTACATCGTATTATTAACTTTAAAATATTACTGTTTTGTCTAATACTGTCGACTTTCATGTTCAACACAATATAGTAAAATCAGCTGAACAAAACATTGAATGAAATTGCCTGTCACGTGGATTGACTTGTGAGAAATAATGATAATGAATGAATGATATTAAAGACCGCGTTCACGCCGTAATGAATTGCTTTATTCCCGTCGGAGTAGTTCAGCTGCTTTTCATTCATGATGTTCTGGTATGTTTCAAATGCATAAGTCGATTACCCGCCTTGAAGACGTATTTTGGCAATTTGTTTTTGATCGACAGTACATGATTTGCCAAGAGTTGTCTTGAACCTAACAACAGAAACATCAACAGTGCAATTCAAACAAACTCATTATTTTCTGGCGATTGGATACTATAGAGCTACCTTAATAATCTGCTGCTTGTTCTGTTCATGGTGAACATGAGGGGAATGAGTGACGTAACATTTTCTTTCCATGATCCTATCATAAGTAGGTGTAATAAATCGAGACCTCGAACAGGATAAGGTGGAAAACAGGTAATACTTTATTAATCATGCTCTTTGTGAACAGACGCTTAACAAAAATATAAAACTAAACAAACCTTTACGTCAGAAAAGTTGGTTCTTCTCAGTTCATTCCCTGTCTCTTATTATTAATTAGACGAAGTCAGGGTAACTGAAAATATTGCTTCATGCTATCTTGGACTCAATATTCCAGATAAATATAATACGATCTTAATAGCTAAACACGGAAACATCCAGGCGGGATGGCAATGAACAATGGAACCATGGAGGGAATATACTTCGTCAAGTAACTGCAACCTTTGAACGTTATCTATCAGACATGATTTTGATTATCTTTATTTTAAGGATAACAGATGCAAATTGAGAATAAAACACAAAGAGTTTTCCATTGTTTACATATAAAAGTATGGGTTCTTTTGTAACCAAAGTTGCTGCTACATTTCCATAACCGCGCGTGTCCTCCAATCGCATGATGATGACGTATGGAGGAGCGCCGGAAACTGTTGCCACAATGCATCCATTCATTATCGTGTTTACGAAAAGCCTGGACTGATTTCTGGACCCGCCTTCCTCAGGTAACTGCCTCTCGAAGCGAACTTTTACCATTAATCACAAAACATTGAAAACTAGAATGCATGTTAGATACGAGTGTCTAGTATGTTCTAAAACCAACAGCAAGTGCATTTGTACTTCTGTCAGTTTTTGGATAAGAAAAAATAAAATTGCATCGAACTATTAAAGCAAAAACTATTTCTACTAGACTGTACATATAGTACGTTTTAATCACACATAAAACAATCAATTTTTACATAGCTTATAAACATAACTCACATTGTACGGATCACTTCGTTCTGAAATGACGTTAACTGTTAACATTCACTAATGGAATTACGTCAGTGTAGGCGCTTGTATGCTAATCAATGTTTTTCAAAGTATATTTCCCTTGTTATTCAATACAATTTCTGTGTCAATCTACCCACTTATAAAAAATCCTGGTCACCACTTTTCGTAGCTGCTTACCGCCGACCTGACGGCAATTTTCATTTCGTCATCAGATTCAAATCTGCGACCTCGTAATCGGTCTTTAATCTTGGAAATACACAAAAGTTCAAAGTCGCTAGGGCGGGCCTAAAAGGCGGATAATGCAGTCTCCCAAAGTTTGTTGTTAGTAATGTGTCTCTATATATCCTATGGCACGAAATTGAAAGAGTACAACAACTGATGTCGTAACTCAATAATTTTAGACAAAGAATAGCATTGAGTCTCTGGCCGAATCAAAAACAAATTGGTGCGAAAATGCTGAACATCATGTACCGATATCATATGTTTAAGGTGATATCTCAATAATGCAATATACTCTACACAGACAAGCCCACCTTCAATTTCGCATACCTAACAGACGTGTTGGGATCTCTAAGACTTTAACACAGTCCGTTGAAACATTAGTTCTATCAGCTAAAACTATAAAGAACGTCATTGCCGTTTCCAATTTATTACCAGCTTAAATATCTCTGCTGGGACGAGTTTATTTCGTATTAGAAGGTGGATGTCGTGTTAACCAGGCTTTTGTTTGACGTCACTAGACCGCCCGCGGGCGCCTCCGGGCGTCAGCAGGGCCACAAAACGAGATATTCAAGACAAAGAACACTGTATAAATATAGTCGATGAATGCTAGTGTTACAATATTGGGATGGTCAGGACATTCCGAGGACCACACCATGCGGGTTATACTAGTTTCAGAGAGCCCGACGTCAAGGACCTCACCATGAGGGCCATACTAGTTTCAGAGCACCCGACCTCGAGGACCACACCATGAGGGCCATTCTAGTTCCAGAGCGCCCGAACTCGAGGGTCACACCATGCGGGTCATACTAGTTTCAGAGCGCCCGAACTCGAGGACTACACCATGCGGGTCATACTAGTTTCGGAACGCTCGACCTCGAGGACCACACCATGCGGGTCATTCTAGTTTCTGAGCACCCATTCTCGAGGACCACACCATGCGGGTCATACTATTTCCAGAGCGCCCATCCTCGAGGACCACACCATGAGGGTCATACTTGTTTCGGAGCGCTCGACCCCGAGGACCACACCATGCGGGTCATGCTATTTCCAGGCGCCCATCCTCGAGGACCACACCACGCGGGTCATACTAGTTCCAGAGCGCCCGACGTCGAGGACCTCCCCATGAGGGTCATACTAGTTCCAGAGCGCCCGACCTCGAGGACCACACCATGAGGGCCATACTAGTTTCAGAGCGCCTGAACTCGAGGACCACACCATGAGGGTCATACTAGTTCCAGAGTGCCCGGTCTCGAGGACCACACCATGCGGGTCATACTAGTTTCGGAGCGCTCGACCTCGTGGACCACACCATGCGGGCCATACTATTTCCAGAGCGCCCGGCCTCGAGGACCACACCATGCGGGTCATACTAGTTTCGGAGCGCTCGACCTCGTGAACCACACAATGCGGGTCATACTATTTCCAGAGCGCTCACCCTCGAGGACCACACCATGTGGGTCATACTAGTTTCGGAGCGCTCGACCTCGAGGACCACACCATGCGGGTCATTCTATTTCCAGAGCGCCCATCCTCGAGGACCACACCATGCGGGTCATACTAGTTCTTGAGCGCCCGACCTCGAGGACCACACCATGCGGTTTATACTAGTTCTTGAGCGCCCGACCTCGAGAACCACACCCTGCGGGTTATACTAGTTCCAGAGCGCCCGACCTCGAGGACCACACCATGCGGGTTATACTAGTTCCAGAGCGCCAGACGTCGAGGACCACACCATGCGGGTTATACTAGTTCCAGAGCGCCCGACCTCGAGGACAACACCCTGCGGGTTATACTAGTTCCAGAGCGCCCGACCTCGAGGACCACACCATGCGGGTTATACTAGTTCTTGAGCGCCCGACCTCGAGAACCACACCCTGCGGGTTATACTAGTTCCAGAGCGCCAGACGTCGAGGACCACACCATGCGGGTTATACTAGTTCTTGAGCGCCCGACCTCGAGAACCACACCCTGCGGGTTATACTAGTTCCAGAGCGCCAGACGTCGAGGACCACACCATGCGGGTTATACTAGTTCTTGAGCGCCCGACCTCGAGAACCACACCCTGCGGGTTATACTAGTTCCAGAGCGCCCGACCTCGAGGACCACACCATGCGGGTTATACTAGTTCCAGAGCGCCCGACGTCAAGGACCACACCATGCGGGTTATACTAGTTCCAGAGCGCCCGACCTCGAGGACAACACAATGAGGGTTATAATAGTTTCAGAGCGCCGAACCTCGAGGACCACACCATGAGGGTCATGCTAGTTCCAGAGCGCCGAACCTCGAGGACCACACCATGAGGGTCATGCTAGTTCCAGAGCGCCCGACCTCGAGGACAACACAATGAGGGTTATAATAGTTTCAGAGCGCCGAACCTCGAGGACCAAACCATGAGGGTTATACTAGTTCCAGAGCGCCCAACCTCGAGGACCACACCAAGCGGGTCATACCAGTTTCAGAGCGTCCGATCTCACACTTCACTCAACATGTATTGACAATTGGTTTAGAAAGCGATCCAAGAACAAGAATGTAACAACTAAAGATTTGGTTGAAACTAGATAGACTGTGCAGAAGTCAAATACTAATTTAAGCATGATAGGGTTGTTCTGAAAAAGGCATGCTTTATAACCTGTATAACGTCTGCCAGCATGATAATTTCTATAGTGAAGTGACAAAACCATTCAACAATGGTGTCATATTGCTTTAAACCTTTAATAATTAAGCTTGACTGTATTTGGACGCTCTGCAAATCATTATAAATCTTTTTGACACCATAGTATAATCACAATCACGCCTTTTGTCAACGTGCTCGTCGTTTTTTAATTAAGGATTGGAAGCGTAAACCTAATCCAGGCTGTGATTGTATCTAGGGTGTTTTAATTATTCTTATACGGCATAAAAGCACTAACGGCATTATAAACGTACTTATCAATAGAGTACGCAGAGTTTTGATAAAAAATAATTAAACAAAATGGTGTGATTTAATGATATCAATCCCATGATACGAAATCAACGTTGAATGCGAACTTACCTACCAATTCAGTTGCTTTGGAAATACCATTCGTTTCTTCTGGGGGCTAACATTTTGGAGCAATACATTTTTGCAACCAACAGTTGATTTTAAGCGTGAAAGGTGTATTGTAACAAATAAAAGAAAAAGAATCTTACAAATGTCGTCTGCCGAGAGGTCTTTATTTATAAAAAAACTTCTGAGAATCACCATGTGATCAAAGAGTAAAAAACTTGCCAACCACTATAACAATAACTGCTGAATTCATATGACATGTGAAGTCGAATTAAGAAGGTAATTCTCTTCATATACTCTGCCTTTGTAAACTCATAAATTTGGGAAATTGTCTCTATCGGCTAGCACACCAACATTTAGAACAAACAGATACATAGAACTGTCTGATACCATACACTAGCATTGCAAACTATCTATCGATTCCTACAGGTTAGACCTTACGAATGATTTCCCTACAATCCGTTACAAAATATCAAAACAAACGTCCTGAATGGCGAATAATACAACACTTCTACACACTAGTCAATCATCATTTGGGAACAGACACGAGGCGATTTCCAGTTAAACACGTACATAATCACGCTTAATAAAATCAATAGTTTGTTTCAAAGATGGTCAATAGCTTTAAGGTCTTTAATGCCATACGTCAAATAGATTCCGAAACGTAAATGGTATTATAAAGTTGTATGCAAAACAAATAAGAAAGTAAATTCATACAATATTACAGGATGTAATCACTGTAAAATTCCAATTCATCGATGATGTCAGACAAAAAAACTGCCCCGTATAAATTAAGTGTAGGTTTTTTTCTGAGTAAGGCTTTACTTGGAAGTAGTGTGGAATAAAACCATTACAATCTGTCATACTCGAACGAAAACCCATTCATTCACAATATTCTATATCCCATTGTTTATTTTTCCCCCAAACTTGGACCAAATAGCTGCTACTACATCGGTCTTTGAAGGTAGAACTGATTTCCAAGTAAGTGAAAGTTGTTGCTACCAAGTGCCGTTTCAATGAAAGTGATTTCTTCTTCCGAGTCTTCTATAACAGGCTTGGGTCTGTTTTACATTCCCCTCTACATGACCGATACGTTTTGGCTATGCATATATTGTTATGGCCACTTACAATTATTCGCATGGTTGTCCGGTTAGCGCAGTGGTCAGTGCACTCGCTTCTCACCTAGGCGACCCGGGTTCGATTCCCGGTCTGAGCGCATGTGGGCTTTGTTTGTGGTCACCAAGCCGGACAAGTGGGTTTCCTCCGAGTGCTCCGGTTTCCCACCACAACACAAGACCACACTCTCGCACAACACTGTGCCAACGAGAGTGATTTATATAAGTTGCAATAGCTTGTTTCACACTAATTGTTATCATCTTTATCCCTGACATCATAAAAGTGAAACTTAGGAATATAACAGAGGAGATTGCGTTCCCTGCTGCGAAACGGTCATACATGTATAAAGACAGTCTCATTTCTCAAAATGGCGGCGACAACAATATAGAAACAACTGTGTTACGATAAATGCAGGAAGGACTATGCTGAAATATTTATTATTAAGTTATTGAACTTGTTAAAATGACTTTTATTGAAAAACTTACTTTTAAGGTTACAATATTCCATTTATAAAAAAATTAGTCAACTGATTGAACAACAGCTATGACAATACATTAGTTTATCTGGATATTCTATATGACTGAAATTGACACAGCTATTGTACTGGGCAATAGTCATTGGCAACACCAACAATGTTCCTGAACACGCTGGCAATGGTTATTATTTGTTTCTCTAATGATGAAACTCGATACGGGTACAATCTATTTGTTTATGAACTTATTTTACCTTATAAGGAAGAATATATCTTAACGAGAATGCAGTACTTTCAATTCTTATGTCACGTGGATGATTATAACTGACATTTCTACTAATTGCCTCTTTAAATCATAAACTTTGAACTTTTTTTTGAACTTTTATTAAAATACTCATGACCTATTACAGGCATATAGAGTTAACAAACAAAATGCAATAATAAAATGGAATGACGAACAATGGATACACATAACATACAAAATATGACATGGAAATTACTCTCTACAACGCTACAAGACATAATTATGTACACTGAAAAATGACAAAATAGTTTGCATGAGAAGAAACAAAAAGAAAAGAAAAAAGGAAGGTGGAGTTGGAACTAAATAAAATTTGAACAAAATATTTTTTATGAATTTAGCTAATCTAATTATAGTAGAGGTGTCATTGCCACACATTAATTTCTGGAACTTTAGTGTATTTGGAAACTGATAGTAATATTTATCAATAAACTTTTTCCTATCATCACCAAAAAAGAACATCTCAAAAGATAATGAAACTCATCACCAAGGTCTTTTATATCACATATAACGACCACTTACAGGAATAAAATTGTTCAAACATCTAAAAAGATGCGACAGTATAATGATTGTCTAAGCAGAATAGATAGAAGGTATAACGAAGCAAACACTGTTATTTTTAGGCATTGAAAGAAACAAAAAACGAAAACCACAACTATAACAACACAACATAAACAACAATAATTAAAACAACAGCAACAACAACACGCCTATTAAAAGGCAGACACTTATACATTTATTTGCATTCGGGAAGTGTGAAGAAAGTGATTTTTAATTGCGGCAATTGAAATGGAATTAATTTTTACCAACAAAAAAGGAAAACACCTACATGAAGAATAGTTTGATTTCTTTTGTACCAAGAAGAATATATTGGACTAATAAAATCACTAAGGTTTGTAACTTAACAATATTTTTTTTACGATAATGGCGTTGTTAATGTCTCTAAAACATTGATGCATTGTTCCTTTATGATAATCGATCTATTTACATTTTATAATTAAATTTTGTTTGGTTGCTCGTATAATGTTTCAGCAAATACAAAGGGCATTTACAAGTAAAGAAACCGGTGTTGACCGACACAATCCTTCGCTAATGTCTTCATTGTCTTGGCTCTTATACAAACAAAGATTTACACGAACAATTAAAATATGCGCAACTGCTATTGATCCACAAGAAAGTTAAATTACTTGTTGTCGTTGACCCCATCATCTGGTCGGAAAGGGGTTAAGCCAAAGTACAGCCACATTGAAAATACATATATGTCTCAACAGAACAATATTTATTATTTTATTTTCAAATTAACATGTGTTTCATATTTGTTTTTGTAAACTATGCGTTGCCAGTAAGTTAATGTTTATAACATCATTAAAGAATATTGTCTTTTTTGTTTTTACAGATAAGGTTAATATATGACGATTTTGTGTTTTATTACATTGCAATAAGATACCGATATTTGAACAGATTCTAGAGGCAAATACACCGAGATCTGCGTGACAGCACGCACCTTATATCAGCACCGTACTCCGTATAAAACTGACTGTACGTTAGGATTGGATTTGACATTTAATGTATCACAGTCATAACTTAACGTTTTAAATGTTTGTATAAGTGCTCATAAACTAAATAACTTGTTACCAGCGCCCGTGTTTTTGTTAAAGCCAGGGACATTTCTGAAAATCTATTTAAATGATTCTACATTAAACGGTTTGTTCAAAAATTTCAAATCATCGTTTAAGAGCGGGGGGGGGGGGGGTATTTTTAGAGTATTATTCTTAAAAGTTTATTTTCAGCTTAACTTTGAAAACATTCTCAATATAGTGAATAATAATATCTATGGCGAAAGCCTCACATATAAAGTCTCTCATAAACTTTATTAATACCTGTCGCCTATCGGTCGTATATATAGTTGACTCATGTATGAATGTGCCTGGTCCTCCACTCGCCCGCCCAGATACTGTAAATAAACCTCCTTATCATCCTGACGCCTCGTTCATACAATATTTAGGGTCGTTTATTGGTACTCAAGCATTAGGCGTATGAGTTTAGTGTATGCTTGAGTCAGGTTTGTCGTTATTTATGAAATTATATTGTGTTGCAGTGATAAATGAGAAATTAAGCTGAATGTGCAGTGCAGATCTATAAAACGTGGTTTCTACAGACGAGTATTCAAACAGTGGTGAGACAACATTCAGATTATCAAAGTGTTATCAGTATATACTTATAATGGCGTCGGCTTTAGAAAGTGCGTTTACATGGAAGTTATATCAGAACATTGCTAAATCCCCTGGAAACATTCTGTTATCACCGCACAGCGTGTGCTCGGCGCTGATGCTGGCCTGCCTTGGGGCGCGAGGTGACACCGCAGCCCAGATAGCCGCAACATTAGGATTGCCGGGGACCGACCCTGCCGCCTGGCACCGGCAGTTTAGCGATATGTGTGAGCAGTTGAAAGGAACTGAATCTGATAGTGGTGTCTTGATTGCTATAGCGAATAAGCTGTTTGCAAGGTTAGACATCAAAGTTATAAATAATTATTCATCTGAGGCGACGAAGTTATATAGTTCTGGTACGGAACCGATGGATTTTGCGTCAAAACCTGATGAGAGTCGAATTGCTATAAACCAGTGGGTAGAAGAGCAAACGAGTGAAAAAATCAAGGATCTTCTGCAGGCAGGCACAATCAACGGCGCGACTGCCATGGTCCTAGCTAATGCCATTTACTTCAAAGGGAAGTGGGACAAACCGTTCGACGTTTCTGAAACGAAATCGATGGACTTTTACACTACTGCAACAAATAAGGTGAAGGCTGACATGATGAGGAAGAAGTTTGACCTTCGATACATATCAGACGATTCGCTAGGCCTTTCCGCTGTTGAAATCCCGTACCAGAATCAGACAATGTCCATGGTTATAATCAGACCAAACGATGTAGATGGACTGTCGTTTATCGAAGGGACGCTTCAATCCGATGCATTGCATGACCTGATAAGCAGACTTTTGCGTGAAATGAAGATGAAAGTTGATCTTGGTCTCCCCAAGTTTACGTTCACGAAAGCTTCTGACTTATCTAGAGTCCTTCCACAAATGGGCATAACCGACCTGTTTGATCCTGAGAAAGTTAACTTAAGCGCAATGACGTCATCTGGAAACCACGCAATCAGTAACGTCATTCATAAATCGTTCATCGAGGTGAACGAAGAGGGGACGGAGGCGGCAGCGGCTACAGCGATGATCTCGCGGATGATGATGATGCCGACGGGCGAGGCGACCTTTATCTGCGATCGTCCATTCCTCTTCTTCATCGTCAAACCGGAAACAAATTCTGTTCTGTTTGTTGGTCGATTTTCATCACCTTAAGACAAAACCAGAAATGATGGTTTGCGTTGTACTTTAATAACGATATCTTTTATCTTGCTTATATGAAAATTATCCTAATAACCTTTGGCTGTGGTCAATCAATCATGTTATGAACGTTCTCATGGTTGCAGACGTTACTGAGTGCTTAATAATGTACTAAGATGCTCTGTTACTCACAAATCCACCACTTACATATTTAAATAGAAACCAACCATTTGAATGTCTGTACATTTAATGTATAGTATAAAAGAGCTTGCGTTGCTATATTATGACATTGATTTAATATTCAGAAACTTTGCGAATAGTTCTTATTGTTTAATACATATCGTCGATTGCTTGTACATATATGTATATGCTTTCACCTTTTCGTGATTAATCTTGTGTTTTCATGTTGTTTGACTTTAAGCGCGCGCTTCATTATCATTAGTATACCTAGCAAACATACCAATGCGAAGCTCTTATTATGCTACTTATGAAACCAGGAAGCCCGTTCGGATTGAAACCAATGTCGATTTCTTATGAAGATTACCGCTTGCCAATTGTATACAGAAATGGCAATTTATAGATTTTGCAGAAAATATTTGTATATAGCATTGCTTGCTCTACTTTTGTGGCCGCTATTTCCCCAAAATCCTCTCTGTAAAGCTTGATTTAATTGATGGGACATTTATGCGTTCTTGAATACCAATTAAAGTATATTCACATCTCATTGTGTTTTTGTTTTGTAACCGCCTAAATAGCTTACCCTTTAACAGATCAGAACAGAAAGAATGTTTATAATCTTATGTATATACAGCATATCGATGATTCAATAGAAAGTTTAGGCATAACGTCCAGAAATGTACAAATAAATATACACGATAATGAATGCATGTACAGACGTAACGAAAACATTCAAGTCAGTGCATGATAGTAAACATACATAAAATAAGCTGAGGGCAATATGTCATTGCATTGCCTAGTAATGATTAGCGGGTAGCGGATAGCGGGTAGCGTCCGGTCTCTCCATAGGCCGCTGCGTTCACTGTTGACATCTTGACACCAAGAATTCGTTTGAGGAACTTCCTGTGCACCATTACCGCCTTTTCGGCTGCTGAGAACCCCCATACTTCTCCACAGTAGTACAAAATTGATGTCACATATGAATCAAACAGTTTATCATAATGTTTAACGGCACTTTAATTCCCTTTGTTATGTCAAACAACGAGTGCAAAGATTTTTTCGCTTTAGACGCTAAGACATCTATCCCTTTTTAAAAGACCCGTTCGAACAGAACATGAACCCAAGATAAATAAATTCGTCCACCACGTCGACCGCTGTGTCATTATAGGTCCAAATGAAATTGTTCAAAGCTGCTCGCCCCCTCTTTTTGAAAACAACTATTTTCGTTTTCTCTACATTGAAATGTAGTTTCCACCTGTCGCGATAACGTGCTAACGAGTTGAGGTGGTCTTTGAGCCCTTCCGGTGTTTCACTCAGCAATAAACAGTCGTCGGCGCAAATATAAGGAAAATGTTTATTTCGTTTACTGATAATCCAGATAACACGTTATCTCGAAGTGAGTGTTCCAAGTCATTTAGGAAAATGGAAACCATTATGCAGGAAGTTATCTCCCCTAGAAAGCCCATTTTTTAAACGCTCGTGTATAACAGTAGTGAATAACTTCGCAAGACAACTTATCAGAGTTATCACCCTGTAATTGTTGGGATCGTCAGCAGGTTGTTTCTTTAAGAGTGGAATAATAACTCCGATTGACCATTTTTTTGGGTACACACCGGTGTCAAAAATCTGGCTTAACAGTTCTGCGATTAGATGCACCATAATGCCAATACCAGAACCAAGCTCCTATCACTCTTGGTTCCGAAGATACCTTCGAGATTAGCTCCCCCTTAGTAGCTATATGGGAGCGCGTTTTGTGTACGAAATGTCGCGAATTTGCGCCAACTGACGCTGTTTAAACCAGTCAAAAACTATCATCCCGCACACCCCAAGGGGTGCATCTTGAAGGGTTTAGCGTCCCCTACAAGGTAAAATTAATCCCAGCCTGATCACGTGTAGGGATGCTGAGATATCTTCGAGATTGCCGACTCCATTTTAGGGCATTTTGTGCTGCATTTTAGTGTATAAAATAACGTTATAGGCGAATGAAAACTGTGACGTAATAACGCCAGCGATGCACCGACGTGTGCGTGACGTAGGGTACGGTGAGACGTAAATTTCAATACCAGAACCAAGCTCCTATCACTCTTGGTTCCGAAGATACCTTCGAGATTAGCTCCCCCTTAGTAGCTATATGGGAGCGCGTTTTGTGTACGAAATGTCGCGAATTTGCGCCAACTTTGACGCTGTTTAAACCATAGTTTGTAGTCACGTTTGTGTTGTAGAAATTTACGTTTACAGTCGTCATTTCGGAGATATAGAAAAGTCTGTAATGACTGCTTATACAGCTTTTCGCTTTTGATGTGATTATTTCACTAAAACTCTTGTTATCGTCATTTATTACGGCATTTACTTTGTTTGAATCACTTGTAATATCGCCACGGAAACGATCTCTGTACTCTTCATCCCACTTATAAATAACTTCTGTTTTTAACTGTCGATCTGCTTTATGCGATCTTACTTTAATTATAAATGTTAGTGGCGCATGGTTTGAGAATTAATTCATTTACTTTTAAGTCTGATATGAATTCAAAGTTACTGTATTTTGTCAAAAACAGATCTATTTTGCTATTCAACGTTATGCGATATGCACGTGATTTTCCCGTTATCACCCTGGGTCTCAGATTTAACGTAAAGGAAGTAACACTGTTTTGGCCTTCGGAAAAAGGCGATCATAGCGTTTGTTTATTGTTATGATAGGAAGTGTGTATTGCACATGCGCATACCTATCACAGTAGCACTACGCCGTAATTTGATTGAAAATGAAACGCAAAGGACAATGAAAATGTTTCTTTTCATTTTAAAATTATGCTATAACTCAAATTATTCTACAAGATTGACCATATCGTTACATTTGCATATAGGAAATGGTCTCAACGTGAATTGTTTTGTTTTAAAAATGTTTCATGTGATCAAAACAATTTTCATGTCAAAAAAGCTCACACTTGAAAAAAATCCAATTGCAAAATTGTTTTCTCTTTCAAATGTTCTTTTGTGTTTGTTGGACGATTGTAATATCTTGTACGATAGTCGGTGAGAATTTTGCACCGGTTTTGTCACAATAAGTATCGACTCGAAATATTCTAGTATTCTACTAGAAAGTCAGACGGACAGTTCACGACCCGAAGAAGCGAAATAACGAGGGACTCTTCAATATAATGACATAGCCCTCGTATTGTGCTTTACGAAAACAACAACTGACAACTACTTAATTACCTTATTACATTAACAGTGATACCAATACCATGATATTTCTATTATACCGACACAAAATTGCAGGAAAGCGGGGTTTCAAAGACAGGAAGACAGGTCAGAACTTTCTACAAACATAATGAAACTTCAACATGTATGTATGGGACGTTAAAGGAATCTAAATTTGGGTTTAAAATGGAAATAGAAAGGCTAGGCCAGGGAGCACAGACAATGCAGCGAAGTTAATACAAAATGTTTATCATTAAATCCGTTGTACGGTGACTGGTGCATAGCAGAGATCATTGCCATTTTTTTCCCAATTATCCCATTTTTTGATGCTAAGCTTAAATATTAACTCTTTCGTGTTTTATTATTTTACACATGAAGAATACAAACTGGGATTCAAATTGATTGATATTCGCTTCACAAAGTTGTATTCACCAAAACAAAAGGAAAAACAATCAAGAACACTGATGACAGTTTCTCTGGTGATAATACCCTGATCAAAACGAATCATGTAGTCCATCACCACACTATTTACACTAGGGATGCAAACGAATGGCAAAACTGATATTCGAATATTCAGTAATTCTTTCGATCGAATATTCGAATAATCGATTTCCAAAATACATATTTTAGAAGATGTAATTAACAACTGTAATTAATACTACTAATTATTCGCTAAAGAAATAGCCGGGGCATTTTAACCTTCTTTGTCGTAGGAAGTACGCACGACGGATTCCGATTTTTCCCAAATGAGCCTTTGATTTTTTTTTTTCATTTTCAGGAAGAAAAAAAGCAATGCATTATGAACAAACAAACAACAAAATCGAATAATTTCAATTCTGTAGCCTTTATATTTCTAAACAATGTGAAATTAGATTCCTAGTCAAGTAGCGTTTTGCACCAATGGAGCCTTTCCACAGGACGAGCAGTGAGATTGACCTCTAAATTAACTAAATATAACTATTGAAAACCAAAACCAACTCGGGAACTAGTAAAATAATAAAACGAAAACAAATGTGGATTTGACTCATTTACAGTACTTAAGAAATATAACACACCACTGAGGGTCATAAGACATTATAAGGACCGGCCAGTCAGCCACCGAAGATGTATATGAACCGAGGCGTTAGCCGAGGTCCATTCACCTTCGGGAGCTGACTGACCGGTCCTTATAATGCCATATGGCCCGAAGTGGTGTGTTATATTTCTTATATTATACCGAATACTTTTCATTACAATTCAATATTTTTAAAGCGATTTAAATGTGTTTTAATGAACAAAGCTAATAATGTATACTTGCGACAAGTTTTCGCCGTTGTGAAAATAGCAAGCTGCACTTACCAATTGTATGACGTAAGCGGTCCATATTACATTTTTGGCGAGGTCCGGACCGGCCAAAAAATATGGACCGCTGACGTCATTAAACTAGATTTTCATAAAAATATAGTGATATACGGACCGATCGAGTTTATATATACAAAGAAGGGACAAATTGATGTGAGGTATAATATAACAATATAGGAAATGTATCCTAAAACGCCATATTATACATTTACGTTTCAATGCACGAACATTGTAACGAATCATGGAAAACCGTTTATTTTACAACATTATTGTAGCAAATGGCATTCATATCATCACGGCGATTTGAGCTATATTGCACAACTTAATTTGCAGCCAAGACAACACATTGATGTTAAAGCCGATTCCTAGCGCGTTATTGTAAAATTATGGGGACTCTTTATAGTACCCGACGATATGTCCCTAAATGACATATGACGCGTGTTTAGTGTATTGTCGTCATATTCACACCTCTGGCATTAGGGGTCAATCGTTGTAAAAACAAGACAAACGAACTTTATAAACTGAAGTTCGTTTGTAGACAAACGTTTGATCGAATATTCGAATATTCGTTTGCATCCCTAATTTACACCCATCTCATGAGTTGTTAATATTTTATCAATTAGTTATAAAGTAAAGACTCCAGACGGACATGCATTAGCTTTTTAATTTTATTAAAGGGCAATACTAGTTACAAGGGAGTTATTAGTTACTCTTGAGCTACCCTCGATCAACGAATATCTTCAAAGGTATCACAATTGCTGGATAAACGTGTGAACATTGAACTGAACAGCATACGCATGGACGTGAACGATTTAAAAGGAACTTTTTCAAGGAAACTATGCGTATTGACGATAGCGTGAAGATTACGGAACTTAAGGCTAAAGTCGATTCGTGGCATATCAGAAATACTGAACGAAAATACCGAGTCTAGAGTAAACACGCTAGTGAAAGACGTTCTCAAACTCCACGGCATTACTTGTGAGTCCACTGAGCGCAAAACCTCAACAAACCAATATAATCCTGCTGTTATAGTTGCCTGAATGAGGTCCTTGGAAGATAAGCGTAAAGTTATGATAAAGAAACCCGAACTTCAGCGATATCCACACTTCAATAAAGTGATCATTGACCGTGACCTCTCATATGCAGACCGTGTCATGTCCAGCAACTTTCATGCAGTACTTAAAGCACTGAATAATCATGGGCTAACCATGAAAGGCTCACGTGTCATACGTTCGCGTGATTGTTCCGGTGACGTCAGTGGTCGGGGTAGATGGCAACGCCCGCCCCAGCAAGACCAGCGGTCCGATGACCGGGTCTCCCGAGGAGGGAACTGGAGGCAGAACTCCGGAGGTCGAGGCGGTCCTGGTGGTCGCGGTGGTCCTGGTAGTCACGGTGGTCGAGGTCGCAACGGCGGCTTCGGGTCCCAAGGTCAACGCGGAGGTAACGGGGGACACAACTCCGGGCCTTTCTAGATATCCGCCGGGTTTTGGAACGTTAGTGGATGGAACATTAATGCTGACTCTGACAATTATCTTTTAAGATCGGCTTGTGTTTTTAACCAAAATAAAGATATTTTAGATATAGCCGAATCGCCGGTTTCAGGTAGTAATATTTTGTCAGTTGATGATTATACATGGTATGGTTTTAATCGTAATAATATTCATAGAAATGCTCCGAAACGGCTCTGGCGGGGTCTTTTTCCTTGTTAATATTTATGCAAAAAGTTACAGAAACAAGCTCAGTAGCAATAAGTTTAAACATAAACCCGGTTTAGTGGCACTGGAGAACTCTAGAGGCCGACGATGTCCTGGTAGCCGCGATGGTCCTGGTAGTCATTGTGGTCGAGGTCGCAACGGCGGCTTCGGGTCCCAGGGTCAACGCGGAGGTAACGGGGGACACAACTCCGAGCCTTTCTAGATATCCGCCGGGTTTTGGAACGTTTGTGGATGGAACATTAATGCTGACTCATCTTTTAAGATCGGCTTGTTTTTTTAACTTAAATCTAAATTTTCCCAAGAGTTTAATATTTCAGTCTTAGAGGCAAAACATGAAGGTATTTTATGGATAAAACTTGTTCATTAGAGTAATAATTATACGTTATTGCCTTGTGACTGTTATTAACCACCTGAAACTCGTCAAGATATTTTGATGTTAACTCCTCTTATGATCATTTGTTAATCAATATTTATCAGTTTCAAAGTGATGGTTTAATATTTATTTGTGGATATTTTAATAGTAGGTGTGGTTACCTTGAAGATTTTATAGCCGAGGTCGATAATTTACCAGAGCGTAACGTTGTTGATTTTACATTTAATGCATATGGGGATTTGTTGATTGGCTTCTTGATTAATACTAATCTCTGTATTCTTAATGGTCGAAAGTATACATCAAATTATTTTACCTCAGTTTCCACGAAGGGAAGATCGGTAGCAGACTACTGTATCGCCCCGCACGAATGTATTGATTCATTTGAAAGTTTTCAGTCATTCATGTTACAGATATGATTAATAATCAAAGCACTGAAAGTGCTGATGGACGGTGACATTGTTCGGTCTGCAGAACTAAGTCCTTCCTCTTATAAACACAGAAAATCATCGGAACCTAATCTTGAATAAAGAAGCATAATTTGAACACTTTTAAGTGAGGACAATTAGACAATGCTTCAAACCAAATATCTGAGCTTGATATTTATTTTCCAAACATAATTATTCATCTTAATGCTGTAGCTTTGAAAAGTTGATGAAAATGTCACCTGGCAATATCATCGTTAATGTTTGTTTGCAGAACTACTTCATAGTCAAAATTTCATTCCAGTTGCATAACAAATACGCATAACATTAACAGATGTTTTTTAAAACAGTATACATGGTCCAAAGTTCAATGTTGTACTCAAAATTAAAAACGTAGGCCTTAGCTGAAGCAACTGTGCACAAGATGATCAATTTGCAAGAAAAACAATTGTCGAAAACTAACATAAACTTGGTATTAATGTGTAGAATGCATTGAATCTTACTAACTGAAGTACCACATAGTTTACAATTTATTTTAGCTAAGCAGTGATTTTGTATTTTTCCATTAAAAATATTACTGAGTATGTCTACGAAGGTATATAGCTTAAATATACCACCGGTTTGGAGTAAGCCTTTGTAGCACAGTGGATACAACACTGGACTGCTATTTTTTTACATTTTGGTCCTTTCTCTATAATTATGATTCAAAGCATAACACATTCTATTAAATAACTGTCCTGAGTTGCGTTACAGGAAAAAAAATGGTGCCAATCTGGTGTACAGTCCCTTTAAAGTAACACGAAACAACAATGATGAATTGTTTTCCAAACATAGCAACATTTTATTGCAGAGGCCACACAAAATAAAAAAGTAAGTGAAAATGTCACAATCATGGTTAGCCAAACACAACATTTATAATTATTCTTAAAGCAGTACATTTTATGAAAGAGGGTCAAAAGGTCACAGTAAAGAAGATCTGAGGACAATATTGATAATTGTTTTGCAAAACTTACTGAACTTTCGTTGCAGTACCTTAGAATAGAAAAGATGGTCAAACGGTAATTATAAAGGTTATCCAAGTACAATAATATTGATATTTGTTTTAAAAGTTATACACATGGTCTAAATTTCTTTGCTGTTGCTTCAAAAATAGAATGTATGTCAAAAATCATATTCTATGTCATCAAAGCACAACATTGCTTTTTGTTTTGAAAACTGTACTAAAAACTTTCATTGAAGTAGCTTAAAAATAGGAAAGTATGTCGAAAGGACAACGTTATCAAAGCACAATTTTGATGTTTGATTTCGAATCAATGGTCTTAATTTCATGGCTGAAGCTTCAAATTTTAATGTGTGTCAAAAGGCCATAATCTAGGTCATCAAAAGACAACATTAAATATTGTTTTCAAAACTGTCTAAAATGCTATAGCTCTAAAAAATAATTAACGGAAAAAGAAAGGAAAGAAGGAAATGACACAGGCAAAAAGTAAATCGGAAATGCTAGAAGAAAAAGACGAAACAGAAGAGAACGTAGGGAAAGCTATCAGCGGGATACGAAGCGAGCTCAAAGGGCTTAACGAAAAGCTAAACAAAGTAGTCCTTAAAAATGACCAAGCACTGAAAGAAATAATAAAAGAAATAGTTGATCAAGTGAAAGAAGAAATTAGTAAAACGTTTGAAGAAAAAATTGACAAATTGGAGTCACGAGTATTTGATGCAGAAACAGAAAACGACAAACTTAAACAGAAAATTACAGAGCAAAGTAAAAGAAATGAAAAGGATATAGATGACAGAAATCAAGAAGTAAGAGATCTAGAAGAGACGGTACTAATACAAGGGGGAAAAATGAATGAAATGGAACAATACTCCAGGCGAAACAACTTAGTGATAACTGGCATAAACGAATCATCCCCGCAGAAAAATGAAACCCCGACGGATACATTAAAGCTCATTATCCACACATTAAATAACAAAATTGAAGGGCTAAATATATCCGAGAGCGATATTGACATATGTCATCGATTAGGAAAACCGCTTGGAAGGTCAAGACCCATTATAGTGAAATATGTATCGCGGATGAAACTAAATGAACTACTAAAGCGTAGAAAGGAACTGAAAGGTACCCAGATATATATTAATGAAGACCTTACAAAAATGAACAAGATTGTTTTCGGTATCATTAGAAAGGGTCTACAGAAGCCAGACAAATCATCAGAGCGAGTTTGGGTATGGGAAGGAAAGATTTTCCACAAAGGGGACGACCAGAAAATTCGCCAAATACACCAAAGAGACTATAGATACTGGACAGGATTACAGCAGTGGCATACGATTGTGCGACGATCAATGACCGAGTAACGCTTTAATCGGAGTGCAGTATACCAAAACTCGTTTTTCACCTCGTGGACACTATACTATTAAACAATAGGACACTATCCTAAAGCATGTACTTAAACCTTCAGGATTAAATACGGGCAAATACATGTGAACTGAATTTACAATTAATTTATAAAACTGTATAATTGAAAATACCGTCAAATACTCTTAATTCAAATTTATAAGAAATAAGTGTAATTCAAATACTATTTCGTATCTTAAACATTTTTCATTTGAAGAAAGAAATAACTTGATTTATAAGAGCATACATCTATTATATAAGAAGTAAAAGATATCAAGGTTTAAATTTTTACACTAGTGATATATACGTTGTTAACTTAAGTACCATCTCATATACTTATCCACACATTTGCATGGTATTTGTAATATTAGTTACGCACTTGTATAATTATGATACGTTATATGACGGTTAAGAGACCATATTTTTACATGCATTATGTCCACATTAAAAAACTTATATATTTTCTTTTTTTCATCAATTCATAATTTGATAATACTCTATTAATCTGTATCAACAAGATAACTTGAAGTATATGTTACATCTGTATATCTTTAAATTTTTTAGAAGTATACTAGTTATTATTGTATTGGCTTCTTTACTTTTAGAACATATTCATTGTTTACATGTCTGCTAGCGATAATATAGTTTTATGCACAAGAGGTAGCAGCATAAAACTTTGTTATATAGGCATCTCATACCTTTTCAACGAGATATCTTTGATTATGAATAAGACATACATACAACTCTCTAAACTTTGAAAAGGTATGTTTTTATTTTTGTTTTGTTTTATATTATTATTTTTGTATTTTGACTGTGCCTTTTTCCTATTAATGTGACTGCTACTCTAGCTCATGCACAAACAGTAGCCTAGCATTATTTTGTTGTACACTTTTTGAATATGCTTTTGTAACAGTTCGCTTTTATATTCATTGTATTTTATGTTATGATTTACATACTCACTTTATCCCAGTCTCAATACACCAGTGTAACATATCTTGCCTAAAGTGACTATTCTTATGGTTACAAGACCAGTACTACAACGACATATATAACATAAATACTGCACAATCCAAGAACCTTTATAAAATATAATTATACACGTATATTAAAAGAATCACCAATTAATATCCGTTTTAGTCAGTGCATAATATAAATAGTAAATACAACAACTTATCATCACTCCAGAAGAAGTATAATAAATTATTAAATAACATAACCTGAAAACTAACTAAATTTTTAATAATTACGCGATCTAATGGTTTAATAATAATATACACCTATGCTACTCACTAGTATAAATCAAGACCCACCACATATGGTTAATGCGTGCTACGTTATCGTGATTAAACACTTACTATGGAAACCCAAATAGCAACACTTAATGTTCGAGGTCTAGGCAATACTTTGAAACGAAAACAAATATTTGAATGGTTAAATCTGAATAACAACGATATCTATATGCTCCAAGAAGTACACTGCACAAAAAAATATATACCAAAGATGGAAATCAGAATGGGGCGGTGAATGTATATTTAGTGGAAATAAGTCTAATAGTGAAGGCGTCGCAATACTGTTCAACACAAAACATAAATTGGAAATTATAAGCCAAACAGAAGTAATAGAAGGAAGAATTTTGGTGATTGAAATAATTTTTAACGATTTTGAAATAACACTAGTAAACGTATACGGCCCAAATAAAGATGACATAGATTTCTTTACAAAACTAGGTGACTATATTTCAAAAAACGATGATAAAACATTAATTATTGGTGGAGATTTCAATACAGTTATAAATGAATGCATTGATAAGAAAAATGGGGCGACAGGTAAACACAAACGCAACAGAGAAATTATTACTAATACTATGACAGCTGTAAACCTTACCGACGCGTGGCGTCTGAAACACCCCGATAAATTACAATATACATGGCATTCAAATAGTAAACCCCGCATCCATTGCAGACTAGACTATTTTTTAATTTCCGAAAATCTAATAAACATTTTAACAAAAGCCCAAATAAAAGCAAGCTTTAAAACAGATCATTCACTGGTCATTATAACCTTAAATATGATAAAAACTAAAAAAGGTCCTGGATACTTCAAACTTAACAATTCAATTTTAACCGATGAAAACTATCAGAATAATATTAGAAGATGTATTGAAGAAACTGTTCAATACAACAAAGAATGCAACCCAGACATACTCTGGGAATTAATCAAAGGCTCTATTAGAAATAAAACTATTAAATATACAACACACCTTAAAAAAAGCAAAAATAAAGAAAAATCTAAACTACAAAACGAAATAGAACAGTTAGAAAAAAACCTAGATACTAACGATAAATATGAAATAGATAAAATAACAGAAGAAATTATTAACAAAAAACAAAACTTAGACGAGATCGTAATGACTGAAATCAACGGAAACATACTAAGAGCAAAAGCATTTCATGTAGAAAATAATGAAAAAAATACAAACTATTTTGCAAACCTTGAAAGAAAACGAGCGGAAAAAAAGTCCATCAATAAACTCTCAGTTAATAATAAAACCATAATTGGAACAGAGAATATTCTAAACGCAGAAGTTAACTTTTTTAAAAAACTTTACTCTAATAATAAACAAATCAATATAGAAGACATGAGAATATTTTTAGAAAACCCTTATAGAAAATTAACAGAAGAAGAAAAAGGTGCAACAGAAGGATTGTTAACCAGTTATGAATGCGAGACAGCTCTAAAAGACGTGAAAAATAATAAAAGCCCTGGATCCGACGGACTAACGGCAGATTTTTATAAACTGTTTTGGAACACCATACACCTATATTTAGTAAATTCACTAAACTATTCTTTTATAAATGGTCAATTAACACAGCTACAAAAACAAGGAATAATAACTCTTATCCCAAAACCAAATAAAAATCTAGAGGAATTAACAAACTGGAGACCAATTACCTTATTGAACGTAGATTACAAAATTGCAACAAAAGCAATTAACAACCGAATTAAAAAACTATTACCTAACAAAATAAGCAATGTTCAATCTGGCTTCGTCAAAGGAAGGTATATTGGGGAAAATGTTAGACTGATATTTGATGTTATAGAATATTTAGAAGAAAATAACAAACCCGGCCTCTTATTCTTTGCAGACTTTGCCAAGGCCTTTGATAGCTTAAACCATAGTTATATCATTGAATGTCTTAAATCACTTAATTTCGGGCCCGATATTATAAACTGGACAAAATTATTTTAGAACGATATTCAGAGTCTAATAATAAATAATGGTAACATATCACAATCATTTAGATTAGAAAAAGGCGTTCGACAGGGTTGCCCCTTGTCTGCGACATTGTTTATTATCTGTCTACAGCCTCTCTCCAACCATATAACAAACAATACTCAAATCGAGGGGATTACAATTAACGGGAAAACTATAAAACAGACATTTTTTGCAGATGATTCAACCTTCTTCAATAATGATAGTAAGCAATCGTTTGAAACGCTTGTTATGACACTTGATTTGTTTTCTGACTGTTCAGGCCTAAGCCTCAACATTAATAAATCTGTAATTCTTAGAGTGGGATCATTGAAAAATACAAAGACACATTTTTGTAACACCAAAAACTTTATATGGACATCTGAAAGTGCAACCACATTGGGAATGACTTTTACAAATAATAAGCAGTTAAACTTACAGAAAAATATAGAAAGCAAAATTAAAGAATTCAAAATCGTCTTAAAACAATGGCAACACAGAAAACTCACCCTTATGGGGAAAGTTACAGTTGTTAAAACGTTTGCTCTTCCAAAACTTATATACCCTTTTGCTGTCCTCCCAAACCCAAGTAAACAAACAATTGATGATATTAAAAAATCGATGTATGAATTTGTATGGGACAATAAACCTGAAAAAATCAAAAGAAAAGTATTACATCAAAACCATGAATACGGTGGTCTGAAACTAACAGATATAGAAAACTTTATTCGCTCACTAAAAACACTATGGATAAAACGATATCTGGACCCATCTAATACAGGGGATTGGAAGATTTTTATGCACGAAAAACTAAAAAACTATGGAAATAACCTTATTTTTGAATGTGACATAGACCAACGATTCATCAATCGAATCGCTAGTGAGAAAACTTTTCTTAACGATGTTTTAGCGTCATGGTTAAACATAAAAAATAAACATGATGAAAATCTTGACACACCGTTGAGTAAATCAGTCATATGGAATAATAAATCATTAAAACAAAATGAACATACATTATTTTATAAAGGATGGTTCCAGAAAGGTATAAAATTGTTTGAACATATATACGATTACAGAACTCACTCTTGTTACAAATTCGATGAAATTAGATTTTTATATGATATTCATGAACAGGATTTCTTAAAGTACCTAACACTTGTTAACTCTATACCAGCAGCCTTTAAACTGAAACTTAAAGGTGAAACTATCAACCAGTTAACAACAGCAAAATTAACTGATAAAATACAAGCATCAAAACAAACAAATAAACTTCTTTATTCAATACAGCAAAAACATATTTTCAAACCACCATCTGAAATTAAATGGCAACGCGTTTTTCCAAACTTAAATGACAATATACCATGGGAAACTATTTACAGACAAACTTTTACAACGCCAATAGACTCGTCCCTACGAAGTTTTCAATATAGGTTTCTGTTTAGAATAATACCAACAAATAAATATCTGTATATGTGTAAATTAAAAGAAACCAATCTATGTGACTTATGTAACATGGAGATAGAAACTGTAGAACACCTATTCTGGGAATGTCTGAAGATACAACCATTATGGAACGAACTAAATAATTTCATTACATCTAAATCAATGAATATTTGCATTACCAAACAGGAGGCGTTTTTAGGAATTCTTGTTAAAGGAAAAAACACCCTTATTTGTAATTTCCTTATTCTGTTAATGAAATTTTTCATATTCTCAGTAAAATATAAAAAAGCAGTACCAACATTTCAAGCGTATAAACAATACTTAATACTGAGAGAACAAATTGAATCGCAAATTCCACTATCAAACAACAAATATGAAACCCACATAAGGAAATGGCAGTGTTTAAAAAGCAAATAATAAAATAAATATCACAGCAATAATAGCACAAACCGTAAGAAGCTGTTTTTTCTACTATTTATGATATAATAATACGCATACAATCCATAGGGGAGAGCAAGAATGTATGCGTGTGTGTGTGTGTGCGTGTGTGCGTGTGTGTGTGTGTGTGTGTGTATGTGAGTGTGTGTGTGAGTGCGCGTGTGTGCACGTGTGCGTATGCGCATATAGAAAATGCATAGAATTTTGTTTTTGTATGAATCTGTTCTTGATCTGTTTGTTAAAATGAATGCTATGCAAAAAATAAATGAGAAAAAAAGGTCAAAAAGGTCCCAGTAAGGGTCATCCGAGAACGACATATATAAATATATGTTTGTTTTCAAAACAGTACAAATGTCAAGTTTTTATTGATGAAGCTTTAAAAAACATATTCAACAACTTCAGGAAATGTGTAAATAACTTAGCCTTTGTCGATCATACTAACATATTTCCTTGACGAGTTGTATAATACAGTCTATTATATGATGACGAGTCTTAGTATCTTTTTATCAAAATATTCTTTAAGTAAAAACAGCAAAAACAACTTACCTGTTTTACTTCTTTTGTAAACAAGAGCTGTCACAGAGACTGCGTGCTCGACTATTACGCCGCTGTTCAGTGTAAGGATTAAAAAATTTGTCGAAACATGGATCACTGTAAAATTAGATTAAATTTCAATGCAATACATTATGTATTTGTTGAGATATTAACATTAATGTGGTTACATGGAAAATTTTAAGTCCAATGCTTGAAACTTTAACCAGTATTTCTAAGTTGCATAATAAAGGGGCAAAAATGATAAAATATAAAAGATAGAGTTATCTTTCCTGATTATTTAAGAAGGTTGAATAGTTGGGACCCTGTGTATAAAGTTTCAATGCAATACATGATGTATTTGAATTTATATGTCAAATAATAAAGCAAAACCTTAACCAGAATTTTCAAGTCGAATAACAAAGCAGTGTTTGACACTAACGGGGTCCCGGGATCCCGAGGACACCAATTTTTCAGGAGGGACACCTGAACTTCGAAGTCCGGTATTCCGTCGGAACACTTAAATTTTTGAAAGGGTCATTATTTGCATTAAATGCAAACTAGAGTTATCTTACTTGGTTAATTAGGAAGGTTGGATGGTTGAGTACCATTGTATAAAATCTTAATACAATACATCAAGTAGTTGCTGAGATATCAACCTATGTGTGCTTACATGCAAAACCTTAACCAGAATTTCAAAGTCAAATAATAAAGGCCCATTTTTTGCATTAAATTCAAATAAGTGTTATCTAACTTCATTAATTTAGTAGGTTAGATAGTTGGGAATACATATCTAAAGTTTCAATGCAATACATGATGTATTTGCTGAGATAATGACAATGATAATTAAAGGTGCTTACATGCAAAACCTTAACCAAGGTGTGACGTCGACGCTTGGGTGAGTAGTATAGCTCTCCATATTCTTCGAATAGTCGAGCTAAAAACAGGATACATGTACCATTAAAGCGATGCTATTCTCTGCACTACAAGCATGCATTGCAAAAATTTGTATTAGTAAAAATTTCAAACCAAAAAATCATGCGATCATTCTCACACTGTTTGTAAGAAGAATACATATAAAGGTGATATCAAGTACAGCCGAAAGGAATAAAAACAAAAAAACTAAACTTTTTTTAATTGTGACATCATATTGGTCACCGGTAAGATGAAGTCATAGATTACTATGTGTTCATGACGTCATTTCCTATTTAAACCAATATAGTACCCCATTCAGTACCCAACGTGATTGAAAGTTTTTATCAGGAGATAAGATAAATATCACATTTTCCTCTTAAGAATTGATTGGAAATTTAATTTGACATTTTTTCATCACAATGAATACAAAATGACAAATTGTCATTTGAAAAAAACATTTTTGTCTATGAATTTGTTTAAAAACATGTGGAAGGATACTGTAAGTTCCATGGTCAGTAGGTAGCCCGCGATATGGGATATTCAATGTAAAGGAAACCATATTGCGGTGGAGTGAAGCTCGAACCTAAATATGGATTTTTGCCCCCCATATTTCCAATACTATGTCACCTACTAACCCTGTAATGTAAGTATAATGTTGACAACCTCTTACCCTGTTTAAATGTTTTATTTATTCATTGAAATATTCATCAAATCCGAATAAAGATGCCATTTTGGTGTAATTTAAATTTGGAAAATGGAAAAATGTGGTGTCACCGCGTGACCTGTCCTTGACCAACAGCGGTGTTTCATAAATATTGGAGTTGTTATATTTTTTTGACCAATTGAAATAGACCAATGTTATATTGATATACCCATGTGTATTTAGGAGAGAACAAATGTGTGATGGCTGTATTTAACTGGATATAAAGTATACAAGTAAATAAAAAAAACACGAAAAAAAATCTTTATGAATAAACATTATTCAGAATGGGTGGGGTGATCGATGATAATGAGCCCTTCTTAATCATTAAGCTAGTAACTTTAGGTCATTCAATTGACTTAGAAAACAACCTCATTGTCTAATTCATTGTCGACGTAAAATCTTATGCAGGGATTGTGCATCAGGTGAGTGACAGTAGGCTGAGGAAAAACCAAACTTGAAGAATGAAATTGTTAATGATTAAGGATAGCACTTCATTTATGCCTATCTGAAATTTCATTTGCTTAATTGTAGGTTTATTCTATTTTTGTTGTTAAAGCTGCACTCACACAGATTGAAAGTATTGACAACTTCTTTATTTTTTGTCTTCGAACGAGCCATTTTTTTGCGAAAATCCATGGAAACCAGTAATATAAGACTGCTGACAAAAAATCAGATCATAAATTCTTATACTTAAGTTCAAAAATTGATGTTTTATGCATTTTTTCTGTAACCGTTAGTATCAGTTTAAGCCATTAAGCATCGATTTTTGAACATATATATGAAAATCTAAGATCTGATATTTTGTCAGATATCTTATTATTGGTTTGCACATATATATTTACGCAATCATTTAGTTTAAACTTTATTTAATTTTACAACGATTGTGAAACAAGCTATAACAACTTATATTAATCACTCTCGTTGGCACGATGTTGCGCGAGAGTGTGGTCTTGTGTTGTGGGGGAAACCGGAGACCCCGGAGAAAACCCACTTGTCCGGCTTGGTGACCACTAACCAAACTCACATGCGCCCAGGCCGGGAATCGAACCCGGGTCGCCTTGGTGAGAAGCGAGTGCGCTAACCACTGCGCTAACCGGACAAACATGTACGCAATCATTTGCTCTTTCCAAAACAAAAAATAAAAGAAGCTGTGGGAGTGCAGCTTTAAGGGCTCATTATTTCTTAGTCTAAACAAGTTGATGTTCAAATTAAGAGTCTTCTTATCCATAAACATTTATTAAAACAAGTTTTTAAAAAAGAGGGTGTTTTGAAAATATCAAAATTGAATTAAGGAAAAGAATTTCATATTTATCAGGTTTGAACTGACATTTCCAAATGCTTTACCCTTTGGAACAAGCCATGTGGTAACTAAGAAATATGTCAAGTCCAAGATATACACATTAGCACAAAATAAACCAAGCACAATTTTGATCACAATTCACACACTGTGCATGCATGTCAAAACATGGCCATGTTAAAATTGCAAAATTTCCTTCTGATTGAAAAAAAATCACAGGCTGTCAGACTAAATAACTGACACTCCTTTTCTATAAAAGTTCATGCTGTCTTCAGAAATAAATTGAAATAACGAATAAGGGTAATGTAACATTCTGCCAAAGGGGGAAGTGCATTCATAGTATGTAGATGTCCTGGATTAAATATGCAAATTAACATACCAGGTCTCTGTTTGGAGGAAGAATACATGTATATGTATATACAAGGGTTATGCATGATTTTCTCTGAAGGGATCTGTTGGCCTTGAACATTTCAGTAATATGGCTTGTTTTTATTGATCTTTTTTAGACATACATGTCTGATGCTTGATAGGCATAACAATGAGAATGATTTGCCCAAAATTGCAACAGAACAATTTCAGGGGCGTAGCCAGCGTTACACACTTACGAACATGCGTAACATCAATTTGAAAAACGAAAAAATGGCCAAACATGGCATCAAAGTCGAGGGTTATGTTTTGACATCATAATAAAACCTTAAAGGGAAGATCAGCTATAGAAAGCATTGTTCCTCTGTGCTAGATATCTAACACAGCCTTAAAATCACTTAATTTTTTTTCCGTGGGGAGCAGCCCCCCTTAACCTCCTACGGTTACAGGAATTCCCCATCCCATAGCCTCTCATCCCATAGCCATTTAGTACAGCCTGGCTACGCCCTTGAATTTAATTAATTGCCAAAAATGTCAAAATCCTGTCTACATTCTAGTATTTTGATTTTTTGTTCATTGAGTAAGACCCTTTTGAGCTATTTAAACACTGTAAATATCCGTAAAGCTATATGCATGTATACAATATTGATATCCCCAGCATGCACAATTAAGTTATGCATTATCTTTTACCATTGTTAATTTTGACATACAAGAAAATACTGTAATTTACACTTACCTGAAAAAAGTGTATTAAATGATAGAGAATAATAAGTGGCAGATTTCAAATCAAGGCATTTAAGGCTCACCAGGGGCTTAGCACCATCCAGATAATACAGACAGGCTAGCTCCGTGTCCTAATGCCAGGATCATTTATAGTAACTTTATCTTGTTGAAAAGTTTAATACTTGACTAGTCCAAATAAACAGCAACTTCAGAGTCTTGGACAAGTTTTGTTTTGGCGAGTCTTCATGTCCACATCCAAGCCAAGAATGACATTTCAAGCACTAAGTTTATTTAGTTCAAATAATTGTACATTGAATGATTTTTTACCATTTTTGATATGGCACATCACATAGTGAACACATCTATAATTTTCGACTTGATGCATATTGAGCTTAAAGATGACACGCATCAGCCAGATAGGTCCAAAATGGCAATGCTATGTTGACAGAAGCTGATCGGAATTTAAGTGTTTAATGAAACACTTGTGTAATTATACACACTTGTGTGATTAAACAATGATATTGGCTCAAGATAAATTATGTGAAACTTTCATGTTCCTGTTTTGCAATGCAATCTTTAATATTGAAGTGTTGTTGCAGTTGAAGAAAATATTTTACTATGGTATGAATCAGATCAACATGGCATAAAGGCAACCAAATTATGCACTGGTCAGTCAATTGTAACCACGCCCCCCCCCCCAGATCTTGGGAATAGCAGGGACTTGGACTTTCAGTACAGCCAAAACCGGCTAAATTCCATACCATGCGGAGACGAACAGTTGGTAAAATCCCCACCAAAGTCCCTGCACCCCGGGGACTCTAGCCAAGGCCAATTACCCGCTGTATTTAAAACAGACAAAACCACCGCATTTACCCGGCAATGTGGGGCCACCTGAAAAGCATAAACACGACCCATTTCACCGGCTATTCCCCGTATATCCCTGGACCTGGGGTGGCCTTGGTTACAATTGACTGGTGCATTAATATCACAATTTTAAAGAAAATCTGAAATACCCTACTGAACTATGCAGAAAGATGACAACTGTGACGCAGATGCAAATTGTTTCGAGTTATTTATATAATCATTATTTTTCACATCAATATTTGCAACAATTATTAACATCTACTAATGCTAGTAATGGCACGAAGCAAAACGACGTCATTGTTTTTTGGATTTTCACTTAGTTTGTATTTCCGTGTTTTACTGCAACTTACTTTTAGTGGTGGGTGACCTAGTCATTCTAAAATGCCGTCCAGGCTTTTTTTTTATGATGGTTAGCCTGGACGTCATTCATAATAAAATTCGTAAACATGTTCAAAATGCCGATCAGAATTTGGTCGCAAATTTATTGAAATTATTCCAATTTAGTCTATTAAAACAAAAAAAGAACACTTTACCTGTTAAAACTAATCCTTTTTACATCAATTGCACTATGTATTATAAAATAATCACGTTCCGAATTGTTAAAACAACATACATTTTCAAACACCATCAAAATTCACCAAACACCATTGTTTTTGTTAACGAATGTAGCCGAGAATATCCAAATGCATTTTCTTTTCTCTGCTTAAGGTTACACATGACTATTAGTTACTTTAGTACAGCTTAGTACGAGCTGTAGTGTCATTGGCAGTAGTTTTGTTAAGGCAACATATTGTAAACCTGTAAATTATTCAAAATAAATTAAGAATGAAGTGTTTACAAACATTTATTACTTTTGTTAGCATATTGGAACAAGGACATTTAGTTTTTGCAAAATGAATCAAATAGCAATATCATTAAGTTTGTGGAATGTTATCATGCAAAGTATGGGAAGAATTTTCATTTGCATGCATGGCATTTTTTTCAGTTCGTATCATTATTTTCTATTCTTGTAATTTAACCCTCATTTGCGCTCACTTGGATGTCTTTGAACTTTTGTATGCTTAATATTTCTTTGTTTGGTTTCTTTAAAGCATCCAGATTCTGACACACAACAAAAAAACTTTTTTAAGTACTACTTGTCACAAACTTGTGGTAAGAGCAACCTCAGGTACCAACTGGTGATTGTACGAGCTCTCTCCTCCCTACCTTTTTCCTACCAGTAGGCGAGTAAGTTTTCTGGTGTTCCCCAGTGAACGACCATTTGTATGTTGGTTGACAAAAACCTGCCATGACGGTTTGAAATTCTGCAATTATTTGGAGGTTTTTGATTGCCATCTTTTGACATAAAAACATTTCTACATTTCTTTCCCCTTTCCCACACGCACCTAGCCTCCCGTCTAAAAACGACCATACATTATAAATACTATATGTGTGCTTTTACTTTGTATGACAGAAATTAGAATACTGGGTAAAATTACCGGTTTGCCTTTATAAGCTTTGTTAAATTTTGTAGCGTCTCTTTGAACCGCTGGCGCGTTCACGTCACTAACTGGGCATATGACCTTCTATAAGATGACATTTTAAATGTAAAGTCGGCGAAGATTGCACAAGTGTCCCATAACAACCCGAGGCATATTCTATAAGAGCATGAAGGCCAATTCTCACACAGAGTCCCGGCTTTGTCATATTTTAACCCCTTAAACACATAAGCGTTACTTCTGTTTACCAATATAGTTCTTTAAAAAAACACACAACAATTCTAACTCTAGTTGTTTTACTATAAGCTTTAAGCTTGACGATAAAACGCACTCTAGTCGGAAAAAAAGCAAACAACAATGTTCTGTAAATATGTTTTTCTATCAATTCCTTTAAAAATAGTAATTTCCTGAAGATTCCCTTTAGTTGAGTTTTGTATAGGTTTTCTGATGTGAGGAATAAGCTATTTGTTAATATAAATATCATCATGAAACATCTGTTCTAGCGAAACTATATATAAACACATAATAAATTGATAAGTCAGCAAAATCTCTGATTATTGTAAACTTGGATTGTCGTGTTGAAGTCAAATTTTGATTAATAGGTTACACAATAAAACATTTTGATTCACTTAGTGTAACAATGCCGTTGATATACATGTTTTTTTAATATTTAGTCTTATTTTTAATACATGTGTATAATAGTATGCATTGTCCACATTGCCCATAGAATAGTTTGTAAATAAATCTTGAATCCTGTATGTGACGATAAATGTTTTTCAAATTCATTAAGTACAAAAGTGTGGTAACTGATAATGATAGTGTTAGGGGAAGGTAATCCATACTAAAAATACTACTTCAGATTGAAACCTTAAAGTATAGTTGTGTGTAACCTTTTTTCTTTTGGGCAGTAAGAACGCTCCTGTCAACTGAAATCAGGTATTTAAATTACTTTTTTGAAGAAATAGCTTGTGAATTTGCAAAATGGATATGGTTATTGATAAGAATTAAGGTATTTATTGGCAGTCTTAAGCAATAGAATACAAATGAAGACCATTTCATTTCATAGACAGTTTTTACATGTTTACGAATTTTGTTATGAATGACGTTCCAGGCTAACCATCATTAAAAAAGAAAGCCTGGACGGCATTTTAGAATGACTAGTGGGTGACCTTTCACCAGTATTTCAGTCATTAATTGTATTGCGTTAAATTCAGCCAATTTGGCCACAAGGTGATGATGTTATTCAATTAATTATTTTTAATTCTCCTTTTTAGCACTAACAATCCATTGTAAAACTCGAGTGTGATGCCTTAAATCCGATTTGACATCGGAAATTCCACGGACATGTGTTGATTCATCCGCCATCTTGGATAAACCGGGTCATTTTGGGTCATGCCATTAACACATCATATTTAGATGATTCTACTAAAAGAGTCTACAGTATGATATATATTTTAAAATATTTCGATAGTTCAAAGTATTGAATTAATTATGTTTAGCAACAATGTACTTCAGTATTCAGTTCGAAACATTTACGGATTTAATTTTATCGATACAGTAAAATGGCCGAGGAGTTCCGAATGAAAATTTGTAGTAATGTAGTGGAACTATTTCCATGTAGTAGTCAATGTTGGCGAAATGATTTATCAATATAAATATTTGATTTCAGTACCAATTGTCAATAAATTATACATGACCCACTTCTCTCACTATTCGCCCAGACATTTTAGAAAAAAACTATGTAGCAACCACTTTAAATCAGCTGTGTATTCAAAACAATGATGAGAACTATTTACTGAGCGCACTGGCGTTCTTTGGCTTGTAGTTTGCTGGGCTGATGTGCCTACTTAGGACGGGCCCTGAGGGGCACCGTCCAATATACCAGCACTGATATCTATCTACTAGCAATTGTATCAAAAAGCACAGATCAGGCAAACAATTGTGGAGTCAGAAATTGTCTGATTTATGGTGTAATATGTGTAATGCGGAAAAAACTTGGCTTGACTCTGTTAGTAAAGGTGAATCATGTGTATTAAAGACTGATTATATTTCTGCTAGTAAATGTTTTGACAGAGAGGTACAGAGAGCTAAACGATTCTACTGGTACAATATGCAAAATGGAATTTTAAATGAGGCTGTTTCAATTAATGACAGGTTTTGGAAATCTATTGGTAAAATAGGAATTAACCAAGAATGGAAGAAACGTATTCCAATGGAAATTAAACTTGATGATGGTTCTTTATGTCATGATGTTAACGTTGTACTTGATAAATGGAAATCAAGTTTTATTACTTTGTTTAATACGCATAATTATGATGTCTTGCGCTTAGCTCTAATACTCTTAGAGATAATGCTCATTTTTCATTTAATGCATATATCTCTGTTATGGAAGTGAAAAAGGCTGTAGATAAAGCTAAAACTGGTAAAGCCATTGGTGCGGACAATATATATTGTGAAGCTTTAGAAATGATTCTGCAATTTTGTTCATGCATTCCTTATTTAACATTTGTTTCAATTCCAGTACGGTAAGTATTTGGAATAAGTGTATAATTAACCCAATGCCGAAGTCACCAAGTGCGGACCCTAGAGATCCGTCATCATATAGAGGAATTAGTCTTACTTCCTCGGTGTATAAAATGTATTGTACTGTGTTAAATGATCGGCTTGGTTATTGGGTTGAAAATCAAAAGTTATTAGAAGACGAACAGGGCGGTTTTCGCAAAAACAGAAGTACAATAGACCAAATCTCTAGTCTTACTGGCATTATTGATACCAGGAAAAAACGCAAACTGTCGACATTTACAGCTTTTATTGATTTATAAAAAGCTTATGATTTTATTAATAAAGATGAGTTGTGGACAAGATTATTTGGACTTGGTTTATCTAAAATGCGTTAGGCTTTTATGTCGCTATATTCCTCCGTCAGTTCCTGTGTACGTGTTAACTCTCTTTGTACAGACTAGTTCAATGTTTCTAGTGGCCTACGGCAAGGTTGCATCATGTCGCCATTATTGTTTAATCTATTTTTACATGACTTAGTTAAGTACTTAAAAAGTTAAGATGTTGGGATTTCTATTGGGGATGAGAAAAAATGTGTTTTATTATATGCAGATGACATTGTTGTCCTAGCTTCAAGCGAATCTGATATACAAGTACTTTTAAATGCTTTAGCTGATCCTCAATCTGTACAACGTACACATTTCAACTTTATATATGGCAATGGCCGTTTATTTGCAGTTGATAAGTATACCTACATTGGCATTGTTATCAATGAATTTCTTGATTAAAATGTGACTGCAAAAGCCGTTGCTCAGAGCGCTAGCCGTGCGCTAGGGCTTCTGATTGCTAAATGTAAAATCGTTGGTGGTATGACGCATACACTAAATTATATGACTCTGTTGTTTGGTCGTTTTCCTGCATCAACGATGTGCATGACAGAGCCATGCGTTTCTTTCTCGGCGTTGGGAAATACACACCTAATGATGCTTTTTCAGGCGAAATGGCATGGGTAGAACCGATTATCCGTCAGTGGAAGTCTATAGTCGGACATTGGTCTAGGTTGTGTAATACACCTGAGACACGTATCAATAAACGAATAGCACTTTGAGCAAACAACAAAACATGTAGTACATACAAATCTTGGTTTTATTATGTAAATGAGAAAATGATAAGCCTTAACTTAGATATATATACTAATATGAATGACAATGTTCCAAAATCCACCGTTGTTAGCCAATTATATGATAAAATGATGTCAGCGTATGTCAATGATTGGCTCGATTCTATAAATATACCAAAAGGTATACGTTGAAGGGGAGGAAATAAGCTAAAAAAAACATTGTATAAAAGTGGAGTGGAAACGGGCCGATAGGAAAAACTTGCCCTTAATGATCGTCTTTGCCCTTTTTGCAACTCTATTGAATCAGAAATTCATATGTTTTTCTATTGTAGGTTGTATAATAATATACGAATGCCATTATTAGAAAAGGCGAACACAATCAATCCAGATTTTCAAAGTATGTCCGATATAGATAAGCTGTCTTATATTTTAGCAAATAACATGTTGTCAAGATTAAGTGCCAAAACCTGCAACGATATTCTTAATTATAGGATGTTTTATTTGTGTAAGTAATGCTGTTGTTATATTAAATATAAATTATTGCGGTATTTTATGTATCTATAGCTAGAAATAAATGCTTATCAGTTCATCTACGGTCTGACCGGGGTAATAGTTGATTTTTTTACACCCATTTCTTAAGTATGCACAATTGTGCACGTTATTGTTTACAGTATTTTATGTTGTTTGATTTAACTTTAACTAAGTTTTAAAACAAGTTTAGCATTGTTTTCTAGTTTCTTACATGAAAATAGATATATGGTTTTCAATATGTGTGCAATACTATCGTTGCCATAAGATTTCAATTTTACGATTAAAAGTGATTTCAAGTGGTTGATCTTTTCCCGCGTTAATCTTGACGTCATTTGATAAAACGTTTTCGGTTACAACCGGGTCGTTCCATTTACAGAATGTTTAAGAAAGGATTACTGAAAGGTTTTCTTAAACGAAATAAAGTATTTTTTAACAATTCTTGAATGAAATAACGCACTATTGGTTAAAATATCAGTAATGAATTGATGGCGGGATTGATGTCATTACTTCGGACTCCACACACTTAGACCATCCCAATTGCATTCATACCACGATTATGACATAAATCCCGCAATTCGTGCCTTAAATAAATGCTCCAGACGGACCATTCGTGATTAGTTGAGCGGAAATGCCGCGGTTATTGATCCAAATTTTGACGATACTATGTGAAAAACTACAGAAACAAGATCAGTAGCCAAAAGTTTAAACATAAACCCCGTTTAATGACACAGGGTAAACGCCTAAGACATAGAACACACACACAAAAAAAATCACGAACAAGAAACATGGAACAACAGCAGAAAACTCCACAAACAGCACAGTGCATATATACTGTATATTCAAAAACAAGGTACCCTTGCGCGTGCATTAGCTTACTATGGTTATGCACACTTGACATAAGTTGTATTTATTTCTGTCAAGTATTTACATAGAAGTTGTTCCGCACGATATGGGAACGATTGGACTAATTTATATCCCTCAATCGAAACCTATAGCACACGTTAATCATTAAAACCCTTTCGTCTAGTTTATGTTGCCCATATTTTCATCACGGTCATCAGATTTTGGTATGGCAAATTATAGTGGGTACATTTTAAATGATATAATTAAATTTGTTATTGTCACTCCGGCCATATTTTGTAATTTGATTAAACCTTGGAGACGTTCTGCATTTGTTATGCGCACACAATAACGTGTACAAATGTTTTGAGACAAAAGGGATAGAAAACAACAAAACGTTTACTATGCTTGCGAGATTATATATTTTTACGATTTTTTAACATTGAAACTCGTAGTCCATAAAGACGGTCCATATCAAAGGCACATCGTCATTCACATTTCTGAAACTTCTTGGGCTTTTAAATATTTCTATATGTCCCCTAGGGCTCATTATGGAAGCAACACCACGTATTCAAATGGCAGTATGTGTATCTCATATTCGGACCGAGGGGGCAACTATTCCCAGGCTGCTCACACTTTACAGGTTGCCCGTTCTTCAGGAACAGGCTTCCATTACGGCCACAGTGCGGTGCTGCGGAGAAAGATAAAGTTAAATTAATTATGTACAATACTTGTTTCCAAATATTATGAATATAATCATTCATAACAATAACAATGTTAATAATATAATGTTTATATTCAAAATATTATAATAAAAAATAACAATAAATCGCTAAAACATATACGTTTTACATTGGACTTGTATTACAGTATACATATGTATGTACTGAATTTGAATAAGAGTGTCACTTTACGAAGTTTCCAGTATTGCAGCTTTGTGTCAGATATCACAAAAAATGCAGTAATGATATATTTAATACTGGACGTAACATCTTTTTACCCATAAGATTAAGTAATCAAGTCGGAGTTATATGGAAATAGATGACGTGAATCAACATATTAATAATGAAGAATGGGCATAGTGAGCGTATCTATTTATCTAACTATCGAATCGATTAGAGAACTCTTTTTTCTATATAATGCAAAATATGACCCTTTATTTTTCTCCTTATATGTATTGAATGTTTTGCATGTAACCACATGTTAATATCTCACCATCTACTTGATTTAATGCATTGCTACGTTATATAACGGTACCGAACCATCCAACTACTTTAATAAACAAGCTAAATAGCTCAATTTGCATTCAGTTGTTGATTATGGCCCTTAATTATTCGATTTAGATCTTCTGGATAATGTTTTGCATGCTGCCTCAATTCAGTCAACATCTCAGCCAATACCATTACCATATTGCATTGAACCCAACTTTCCCACCTACTGATTTAATCAAGCAAGATAACTGTATTTCGTATGTTATGTAAATTATGGCCTTTTAATATTTGACTTAGTAATATTTGTGAGGGCTTTTGTATTTAGGCACATAGGTTTTAAGCTTAGCTACTACGTGATTTATAAGATTGTGCCTTTATACAACGGCAATGAACCATTCAACAATTCTTATTTTGAATTATGATCCCTTATTAGAAAGTTTGGTTAAGGTTTTACATTAAAGCAGACGGTTATTATCCAAGCAATTACGTGATGTATTGCATTGCGACTTTATACAAGGGCTCCCAACAATCGAATAAACTTATTTCACTTATCAAGTCAAAAAGATTAATTCTATGTAATGCAAATGGCCATTATTAATTCTACTTAAGCATTCGGGTTAAAAGCGAGTTCACTGTATCTGTGACAGGACTTATCTAAAATTATCCACGAGTACGAAAATTACCATGATTTATACAATTAATTGTCGCCATATTCTTATTCAAATTTAACTTATACACTATTTTATTGCTATCAATAACATTTGAGTCTCAATTAATTGAATAATCAAACGGATATCGTCTTGTGTTCGATATGGCTTTCACATTTGTTTTTAATTTTTCTGACAATAAAAGCACGTACATAATGTTTTATGTTTGTTAAGAAGATGGACTCATCATAAAAATGCACTGGTGATAAAGTGTTCATATATATCATTTAATTCTTTTTTAATAAATTCACGACGTATATACAGATGTTTTTAGCATGATGAACAACGACATCGTCTGTATCGCCTAGAATGAGCAAAATGCTTAAATTACCCTAATTGGCAAAATGGAGACATGTAAGACTAGAGCGGCAAAACATTACATATTATATCACTAGGGGATACCTACATAACTATATTGTAAATCATGGATGATAATTTCTCTTCAATCCCCCTACTACCAAGGTGATATACCAGTACATTAAGAAACATAAATTTATACCAGATAAAAATATTCAAAGAATGAACGCTTACAATGTGGTTCCATACTACGCAATTTACAATGGCAAAACGTCCCTTTGATTTTTTTTCTCAACATATTATTTATTTCTGCATGAAATTATTATAGAATATATGTAACATTATTCGGTAATGCCATTTAAAACACAAATTATTGAGGTTCGAAAAAGAATTTGATTAGCACATGGAACTTATTAATACGTGTTATCTGATTCGTCAATGCTTCCAGAGAAAAAACAAAACTTACGTGTCTGAATATCATCCGGATAACCGTTGTTGGGCGGACCGGCTATCTTGTCGATCCGATGTTTGAGGATCTTCTCCTTTTTCTGTAGTTTCTTAACATCCTCTCCTGCATTTTCCTGATCTCCCCCTATATTCTGTTTTCTTTTCAGAAGTCGCCGCATTTTCTTTTTCTTATTTTCGATGTTGGAATCCACGTCTTCGATTTCCTTTCTTATGTCATTAACGTCACTCTCATGACTGCTGATTTTTGACTTCAGTTTGTTTGCATTATTTCGAATGGTCTTAATTTGTTCTGACTGGTAGTGGTCAGGAATATAATCGTTTAGAAGATCTTCAAGACTCTTGAGAAGTTTTTCCAATTTATTTTCTATCTGTCGAAGCCTCGTACGTTTTTCTTTCAACTCGTCAGTCAGTTTTTCAATAGCATCCACATCTTTCTCCTTCAGATTTCTAAGATTCTTAAGTTTGTTATTTACTCGATCAAGATCGTCTTCAAGATAATTCATTTCGTCCCGTAAGTCTTTTATTTCGTCCTTAAGTTCTTCTTTCTTATCATCTAGTTTGTCAAGCTTCTCCAATTTGTCACGATTCTTCTTGTCAAGGGGATCAGTTAAACAACACATGTTCCATTGCTCTTGACAGTAGCCCGTCGGACATTTTACGTCATTATCACAACGGTATATCTTGCCGTTTTTCTCGAGCTTATAGTCTTTTCCAGGGCAGTGGAAATCATCTAAAGCAATATATTAAGATTAGTTTTGATAAGTTGTCTGTTTTAAAGTTATTTTGGTGTGGAACATATCGTTAATTGTTCAATCTGCATTGTCCAAAACGTTTACAATGATTAACCTTTTATTAAAATAAACAATTATCGGAAACGCATTAACGAATTTATATTGATTAAACTTATTTTCATTACATGTACATCCAATCAGATAATACATGTAGATACATAAAAGTTATTGAAACATGACTAAGATATGAAATCATGGCATAAATTAAAAATATAATTTATTTGTTGAAATTAATATGCAATATTTAAAAAGGAAAACGTGAAACCATACAATATATGATTTATTTCGGCAGAAAACACGAAAATATAATAAAATATGTATACAAACTATGCAAATAATGCACTTTTACAAAATGATTTGTCTGTGTTTTGCTTACCTGGAATTTTCTTGTATCGTTTCTTTTCTAATTTCTTTAAAAGTTCATCAATGCGCTCATTTAGGACCTTATTGTCATCTTTCAATTCCGATATATCATCTTCAAGCCCGTTAATTTCCTTCTCTATTTTATTTTCTCTGTTATCTAATCTGTATAGTTTATTGTCTTTCTTATTTATTTTACTTTTGATATTTTCTTTCTCTTGTTTTGTATCTTCCTTCTTACTCGTTACAGTTTCTATTTTTTCATCCAGTTTCTTTCCTTTTTTTCGCAATTTATTTATGCGTTTCATCTGGAACTTGTTTTTGATATTGTCTGAAAGTAATTGTTGCAGACGTTCATTTAACTTATCAAACCTTTCTTTAAGCTTGTTAATCAGCTGTTTGCGTTCGCGTATTTCGTCATTTACTCTCTTGAGCTCGTCTTCATTGATGTCTTTATTCTGTTCGATAATTTTTTTCTTCAGTTCAATCATTTTGAGTCGGTCCTCTTCCTCTCTCTTTTCTTTCTTAGTATCCTTTATTTCTTCAATAACATTCTCTTTTTCTTCATTCAGGTCCTCTAAATCTTTTAGCTGTTTTCTGATATCTCCCGAAACGAGTGTTTTGGTGCAACAGACACCTAGTTTTTTGAAACAGTAACCTGTCAAACAGTCATCATCCTTTTTGCACTGAATGATCCAGTCATCAATTGAAAGATCCATGTCATTTCCTGGACATCTCTTCTGATCTGAAATATAATTTGATTGGTTATTTGATGTTATATAAACAATAAATCATTCTTCATATTGGTTTAGAAAAAATAAATGATACTAATAGAGTATTAAATTTGAACCTATGTTTCATACACCTTGTCAAGAGATAACTCTGAATGTTTGAGTTTGTTCGGGATTCAAAATATTCCGGATAACTTAGCAGATCGAATATCGGATAACTTAACACATTCTTTTTCGTTACAATATTTACCTGAAATGGGTAAATTTGAACTATCCTCTAGTTTGTTTGCCGTTGTTCGCTTCTTGTCATCCCCTTTTTTGGCACTTGAATGGCTTATAGACGACCTACTTTCTTTCGTCCTCTGCTTCATATCACTTTTGCTGCTGATTTGATCTGAACTCGTTTCTTTTCTTTCTGTTTTGTCGCTTCTTTTGTCAGCTAAAATGTTTTAAGCCAAAAAGTTATGCTTATGTTTTTTTTTTCACTTTTAAGCAAGCATAAACCCCTAAAACATAATTAATATTGCATCAAATTTGTTGTGCACATAATCAAGATTAAACGATATACTGATTAATGTTGTACACTATAGTGGGTAGTAATGAGTCTCTGGTAGATACATAAGTAACCAGTATTTACTATCTGCTATCGATTGTGCTGCCAACAATCCAACCTACATAACTAATCAAGTCAAATAACTATCTTGCATGAAATGCAAATGATGGACTTTTATTTTTTTTACTAAGGAATGCTGCTTCAAATGTGTGAACGGTTCGGGACACTGCCTCTGTGACAGCTCTTGTGACATTTAAAACTAAAAAATGAGTATGAACAGAAGTATCTTATTAAACTTGTTGATGTTCAGTAAATTGACATTTTACGGACCATTCCAAGGCGGCACCTAACAATCCTTGATAAACATACCTAGTTTTTAATAAAGTATATATGCGATGTGTTGTTTGTGGAGTTTTGTTCTGTTGTTCCATGTTTCTTGTTTTGCGATTTTTTATTTTTGTGTTCTATGTCTTTGGCATTTACCCTTTGCTACCAAACGGGGTATATGTTGAAATTTTTGATACTGAGCTTATTTCTGTAGTTTTTTTTTACATAAATATTCCATTACACTCTTGAAATAAAGTACGCCACGGGTATTCTTTTAGTTTTTGTGTTATATGTCTTTGGCGTTTACCCTGTGCCATTAAACGGTATTAATGTTAAAACATTCGGTTACTGAACTTCTTTAGTTTTTCATATAAATATTTATATGATTACGAGTGAAGTAAAATACGATCTGAATATTGTAATGAACAAATTGTCTGTTTCTTGAATGCTTATTTTCGGAGTTTTATTGGTATTTTATTTTAATTCTTTAAATAAGTCTTTTTTTTTAAAAGTGTATGCTACGCTGCTACACATTGGTATGCCCCTGATACAAAGTTTTGATCGCTGAAAACATACAGTTGCTGTTAATTCTACGCCGACTCTTGGATAATAGTTTTGCAAGATTTTTTTGTATTTTATTGTTTACTCGTATATCAGTGCAAATATTTCATAATTATTATTAATGATTTTTTTTATTAATTCATCTGTGTACTTCATAATAAACGTTAATGCAGGAAAAACTTGGTCAAAGTACACTGGTCGGCATTTACTTAATGAAGGTCAGACACCACTAAATAATTTTCCTTTATGTACTCCTTAGGGTATTTTCCAATTTCATCAGGTTTTAAATCACAAACTATTCAGAACGAACTCACAAAATTTCAAAGATGGAAAGTAAACATGGTCTGAGATGGTTTAACCATAATTTGATGCACTGTCATACGTTTATTAAAATACATAAGACATTTACAATGAGAAGGTGCTTTCGAATTGGAATAATTTGCCTTAAATATTTGGAAAGTTAATCGGGCAAACAAAACAAATGAGTATTAAAATTGTAAAAAAATAACAATTTGTTTTATGGTTTGTTTAATGATACATTTGTATTAAATCACTTTTTTGTCAGATGTTAGTCTGATTCGCTTGAATACGGTTCGTTTGAAGGATACAAAATGAATACCACGCTTGGTTGTTGAGCTTGTTGACAAATTTGTAGGCGTTGTATGGTGAAAAATCTCAATTTTTAGCAACATTAATCGGTTAAAACGTGATGTGTTCAATTTTGATGAATGGGACGTTTTAACAATTTATTTCAAAAGTAGTTACTAAAGTTGATATTTTCACTCTTAAGTTTGCAGAGAAAATATTCCCAGGTGTCATATCACTGACAAAACACCGTAATTCATCGAAGGGGATGAACCAAATAACAATGTTGATTAAAATATGAAATAACCATAAAATGCTCATACGGTTAAATGTTCGTAAACTTCTTTAATACTTTGGTATTAAATAAACGACTTATTTCGATATTGTTTAAACAGGATTAACAACAACATTATCTGTATCATCTTGAATTAGCAAAATGTTAAAAGTACACCTCTTGTACGATGTTCACTATGGACGTCATGTAACACTAGGGCGCGGCACACACACATTATGTTAGGAGATACCTACATAACTATCGTATCAATTATGTATGATTATTTCTTTTCCATCCTGATTCCTAAAATCAATGTAATATACCAGTCAACTAATGTACATAAATTCATTTCTGATTAAAATATTAAACAAATAAATGATCACAATATGATTCTATCCTACGGAACTAATAAAGTCAAAAAATGTCCCATGGAATTTTGTTTCTTTTAAAATAACTTATTACTGCATGCACAGTATTGCAGAATATATGTTATATAACTTAAAAAGGCCACTTAAAAACACAAGGCATTTTAAATGAGGTGCAAAATGGAATTATTTTGGAAAATAACGAAATTATTGGTGGCGTTTTTAAAAGGTATATATCAATTTCAGTTAAAGCCAAAATATTTTATTAGAATAATAACATATATATATTTTTTAAATTAAGACTTTTTGCGATATCAAAAGGATATATAGCTTGAAGTCATTTGGGGTGCACCAGCAACCTTACACTAATTATTTCGAAACACTTAAAATTCCAAGGAAGATTGATAAACCTAAATGAGATATTGAATGTGACGAGCAGTGATAATGACAAGTACCATTTTCATTTTGTTTAAACTCCACTCAATAAAATATTTGTGGAAAATGTCCACGAAATTCTTAAACAGCCCTTGAATGTACGATTTTTCGTTTTTAGTTAAATGATTGGAAATCATATGAAGACAAAAATAATACGTGTGTTCTGATTAGACAATGCTTCCAGAGAAAAAAACTTACGTGTCTGAACATCATTCGGATAACCGTCGTTGGGCGGACCAGCTATCTTGTCGATCCGACGTTTGAGGATCTTCTCCTTTTTCTGTAGTTTCTTAACATCATCTCCTGCATTTTCCTGATCTTCCCCTATATTCTGTTTTCTTTTCAGAAGTCGCCGCATTTTCTTTTTCTTATTTTCAATGTTGGAATCCACGTCTTCGATTTCCTTTCTTATGTCATTAACGTCACTCTCATGACTGCTGATTTTCGATTTCAGTTTGTTTGCATTATTTCGAATGGTCTTAATTTGTTCTGACTGGTAGTGGTCAGGAATATAATCGTTTAGAAGATCTTCAAGACTCTTGAGAAGTTTTTCCAATTTATTTTCCATCTGTCGAAGTCTCGTACGTTTTACTTTCAACTCGTCAGTCAGTTTTTCAATAGCATCCACATCTTTCTCCTTCAGATTTCTAAGATTCTTAAGTTTGTTATTTACTTGATCAAGATCGTCTTCAAGCTCATCCATTTCGTCCCGTAAGTCTTTTATTTCATCCATAAGTTCTATTTTCTTATCATCTAGTTTGTCAAGCTTCTCCAGTTTGTCAAGATTATTCTTGTCAAGGGGATCAGTTCCACAACATATGTTCCATTGCTCTTGACAGTAGCCCGTCGGACAGTCTACGTCTTCTCCACAACGGAATATCTTGCCGTTTTTCTCGAGCTTATAGGTCTTTCCAGGGCAGTGGAAATCATCTAAAGCAATATATTAAGATAAGTTTTGATAAGTTGTCCGTTAAAAAGTTATTTTTGTGTCGAAAATATCTTTAATTGTAGAATTTGCATCGTCAAAAACGTTTACAACGATCATTCCCTTATTAAAATAAACAATTATCGGAAACGCATAAACGATTTTATATTGATTAAACTCATTTTCTATTTCATGTACATCCGGTCAGATAATTAATGCAGATAGACAAGAGTTCTTGAAACATGATAAAAGTATGAAACCAATGCATTAACTGATAAAATAATTTAATTTTTAAAATGAGTATGCAATATTTAAAAGGCAATGTGAAACCATACAACATACGATTAATTTCGGACGAAATTTTCAAAATATCATTAAACTTTTAAAATATGTATACAAAATATATAAATAACTCCAAAAATATTTTTCGTGTTTTGCTTACCTGGAATTGTCTTGTATCGTTTCTTTTCTAATTTGTTTAGAAGTTTATCGATGCGCTCATTGAGGACCTTTTTTTCATCTTTCAATTCCGATATATCATCTTCAAGCCCATCAATTTCTTTATCTATTTTATTTTCTCTGTTATCTAATCTGTCTAATTTATTGTCTTTAATATCTATTTTACTTTTGATACTTTCTTTCTCTTGTTTTATATCTTCCTTCTTACTGGTTTCCGTTTCTATCTTTTTATCCAGTTTCTTTCCTTTCTTTCGCAATTTTTTTATGCGTTTCATCTGGTACTTGTTTTTGATATTGTCTGATAGTAATTGTTGCAGACGTTCATTTAACTTATCAAACCTTTCTTTAAGCTTGTCAATCAGCTGTTTGCGTTCGCGTATTTCGTCATTTACTCTCTTGAGCTCGTCTTCATTGATGCCTTTATTCTGTTCGATAATTTTCTTCTTCAGTTCAATCTTTTTGAGTCGGTCCTCTTCCTCTCTCTTTTCTTTCTTAGTATCCTTAATTGCTTCAATAACATTCTCTTTTTCTTCATTCAGGTTCTCTAAATCTTTTAGCTGTTTTCTGATATCTCCCGAAACGGGTGTTTTGGTGCAACAGACTCCTCGTTTCTTGAAACAGTATCCCGTCAAACAGTCATCATCCTCTTCACACTGAATGATCCAGTCATCAATTGAAAGAGCCATGTCATTTCCTGGACATCTCTTCCGATCTGAAATATAAATTGATGGGTTATTTGATGTAATATTAATAATAAATCATTCTTCATATTGGTTTAAAAAAACAATGATGTTAATAATATGGAAGGGATTATCCGCCAGTTAATGCATGCTGCTTTATGACATTTCTCATTTTTAATGGCAAGTGCATTTGTCTAAATGGCAGGTGCCTTCGTGCCTATTTGTTATTGACAAACGCATTCGTTTATGTTAACAACTTAAAGTTGCCTTCTCTTTATTGCTTAGTGTTTACGTCTAAACGACAAATGACATGTATCAAGTTTTTACATTTAAATTACTTAATAACTAAATTGTGTACAAAACTACAACTTATGCACTTAAACTGGTTTAAACCCCAGTAAAGTTACATTTTACTGACCGTTCCAAGGCGGTACCTAACAATTCTTGATAAACATACCAATTATTTATATATATATAGTATTTATGCACTGTGCTGTTTGTAGAGTTTTGTGCTGTTCTATGTTTCTTGTTTGTGATTTTGTGTTCTATGTCTTTGGCGTTTGCCCATTGCCACTAAACCGGGTCTATGTTTAAACTTTTTGCTACTGAGCATTTTTCTGTAGCTTTTTGCATATATATTAACTATAAATACTAAATTACTAATAGTATTTATATACTGTAATAAGACCATTGAAAGCTTAATTAATGTTCATCAATAGCAATATGCATATGTCAATAAGCATATAAACGATAGACAAATGCATCAAGACGAACGCAACTAAACGAATGGAATTAGAAGGGAACCAGTAAATATTGGTATCCTGCGACAGCAACATTAAATGGGAATGGAAACCAAAGGCTGGTACCCTTCTTATCCACGGGAGAGCACTCTCGCGACTTTTACTACGGGAGCAGTCAACAATTTTCGTGCAGGAGCTGTCAAAATAATATCTAGGAGAGTTTATGTATGACATTATCCGACCCTACAAATTTAATACTGCAAGATGCTATTTTCTGGTGATTATTTTTTTCCTGGATGTTTTTATTCGGTACTGAGTCAGACACATATCCAAATTCTAATCAGCGTTTCGGCCTGAATTTGAAATGAGTTGTCTGCTAGGAGGTGATATTTTGACCTATTTTCGATGGATAACATGCATGTTTTGAAATATCTGAGGCCATCAAACAAAATCGAAATACAAAAGTATGAGCATAGTGATATCATTCGCAAGAAAATATGTACGCCTGGATGTCATAGAAATATATGCATGTGTTTCATTCATTTAAATTTTCAATTTCTTTGCCTTCACTGGCTTCAAGACAGCCAAAGCATGGTGAAAATTTGCATGTCATATGTCGTTTAGACGTAAACACTAAGCAGTAAAGTGAAGTGAAGGCAACTTAAAGTTGTAAACATAGACAAATGCATTTGTCAATAACAAATAGGCACGAAGCAATTGCACGAAAGCACCTGCCCTTTAGACGAATTCACTTGCAATTTAAAGAAGAAATGTCATAAAGCAGCATGCATTAACTGGCGGATAATCCCTTCCATATAATAACAACAACACCAATATCAATAATTATACAAAAAATACTAATAGGGTATTTTAAATGTGAACATGTGTTTCATTCTTTTCAAGAGATAACTCTGAATGTTTGAGTTTGTTCAGGATTCAAAATATTCCGTATAACTTAGCAGATCGAATATCGGATAACTTAACACACAGAATATAATCAACTCTCACAATCCGCCTTTCGGACATTCTTTTTCGTTACAATATTTACCTGAAATGGGTAAATTTAAACTATCCTCTTGTTTGTTCGCCGTTTTTCGCTTCATGTCATCCCCTTTTTTGGCACTTGAATGGCTTATAGACGACCTGCTTTCTTTCGTCCTTGGCTTCATATCACTTTCGCTGCTGATTTGATCTGAACTCTTTTCTTTTCTTTCTGTTTTGTCGCTTTTTTTGTCGGCTGAAATGTTTTAAGCTAAGGTGATATTCTTATGGTTTTTTTTAAAAACTTTTAAGCAAGCATAACCCCCTGAAACATAATTAATAAAGCATCAAATTTGTTGTGCACATTTTCATTATAAAAGGATATATCGATTGTGGTTGTACACTATACTTGGGAGTAATGAGCTGTTAGACACAAAGTAACCAGTATTTAATATCGGCTATCGATTGTGGCTGTACACTATACTGGGGAGTAATGAGCTGTTAGACACAAAAGTAACCAGTATTTAGTATCGGCTATCGATTGTGGCTGTACACTATACTGGGGAGTAATGAGCTGTTAGACACAAAAGTAACCAGTATTTAGTATCGGCTATCGATTGTGGTTGTACACTATACTGGGGAGTAATGAGCTGTTAGACACAAAAGTAACCAGTATTTAGTATCGGCTATCGATTGTGGTTGTACACTATACTGGGGAGTAATGAGATGTTAGACACAAAGTAACCAGTATTTAGTATCGGCTATCGATTGTGGTTGTACACTATACTGGGGAGTAATGAGCTGTTAGACACAAAATAACCAGTATTTAGTATCGGCTATCGATTGTGGTTGTACACTATACTGGGGAGTAATGAGCTGTTATACACAAAGTAACCAGTATTTAGTATCGGCTATCGATTGTGGTTGTACACTATACTGGGGAGTAATGAGCTGTTAGACACAAAGTAACCAGTATTTAGTATCGGCTATCGATTGTGGTTGTACACTATACTGGGGAGTAATGAGCTGTTAGACACAAAAGTAACCAGTATTTAGTATCGGCTATCGATTGTGGTTGTACACTATACTGGGGAGTAATGAGCTGTCAGACACAAAAGTAACCAGTATTTAGTATCGGCTATCGATTGTGGTTGTACACTATACTGGGGAGTAATGAGCTGTAAGGCACAAAAGTAACCAGTATTTAGTATCGGCTATCGATTGTGGTTGTACACTATACTGGGGAGTAATGAGCTGTTAGACATAAAAGTAACCAGTATTTAGTATCGGCTATCGATTGTGGTTGTACACTATACTGGAGAGTAATGAGCTGTTAGACACAAAAGTTACCAGTATTTAGTATCGGCTATCGATTGTGCTGCCAACAATCCAACCTACATAACTATCTTGCATGTAATGCAAATGATGGTCTGTAATTTTTTTGACTTAGAAATGCTGCTAAAAGGGTTTGAAAGGGTCCAGTGCGATGCCTCTGTGACAGCTCGTGTTTCATTTTAAACTGATCATGAGTAAAAACAAAAATATTTTATAAAATTTATTGACGTCATGTTTTTTTCAACACTTTATGTATATCAAATTATATTTCAGACAATAACATTTGAGTCTCAATTCATTAAGTGAATATCGTCTTTTTAAAAAGTATATGTCTACTGAGTTGTTTGTTGAGTTTTGTGCTGTTGTTCCATGTGTCTTGTTTATGACTGTTTGTTTTTGTATTCTATGTCTTTTGCGTTCACCTACTGCCATTACAACGGGTTTATGTTTAAACATTTTGCTACTGAGCTTGTTTCATTAGTTTTTCACATTAGTATTTTGATCGTATCTGTTTTAATACCTTTAAATATAATATGATATTATGAACGAAGACATGGAGACTAATTGTTTATGTCAATGTAAGATCATATTTTATTTCACCCTTGATGATAATAAACAAATTGTCTGTTTCTTTTATGATTATTTTCTTTTTTATTTTGTATTTTCTTTTTAATAAGACTTTTTTTGAAAAGTGTTTGCTACGATGCTACACATTGGTATGCCCTTAATGCAAAGTTTTGATCGTTGATGACATACCTGTTATCTCTACGCCGACTCTTGTAGAAATAGTTTTCCAAGAGTTTCTTTTTTTTATTGTTTATTCGTGTATCAGAGCAAACATTATATAATTATCATCAATGAAATTGTATTAATGCATCTGTATACTTAATAATAAAATTCAATACAGGAAAAACATGGCCAAAGTACACTGGTCGACATCTACTGAATGAAGGTCAAACATCACTTAATAACTTTCCCTAAGAAATTGACCAATTCGGAAAAACTCCACTAGTGTACTCAACATAAAACAACGTTTAAAAAGAAAACAAAACGTTTCCCATGAAACAATAAAATTGTCTAAACGTTACCATTGTGTATTCAGTTGAATGACCATATCCGTTGTACGAGTACATACAAATAAGTGAAAATGTAAACGAAATAGTAGCTGAATGAGATTCAGCCTGTCCAGCTTGTGTTTGAAATCACAAACCATTCAGAACGAACGAACTAAAATTTACAGATCGAAAGTAACCAATGGTCTGAGATGGTATAACCATGATTTGATGCACTGACATACGTTAATTAAAATACATAAGACATAAACAATGAGTAGGCACTTCCGAATTGGTGTAATTTGCCCTAAATATTTGGAAGGAAGAACGTGTCAACAAAACTAATGTGTATAAACAATGAATGATATTTTTTAAACAATATGTTTTAGGGTTTGTTTAACGATACATTGGTAGTCAGTCACACTTATTAACATATGTTAGTATTGATTCGCTTAAATACGGGTCGTTTTAAGGTTTAAAAAATGAATACAACGCTTAGTTGTTTAACTTGTTGACAAATTTATAGGCCTTGTGGGGTGAAAAACTTATCAGTTAATAGTTAATAATAATTTTCCTGAGGTTCTCTTTGCAAAGACGTGCATTTTAAAAAAAGGATATTTTACTTTTGTCTGTAATTTGTTATGTTCTATGTCTTTGGCGTTAACCCAGTGCCATTAAACCGGGTTTATGTTTAAACATTTTGCTACTGACCTTGTTTCTGTAGTTTTTCGCATAAATATTGAGCGAAAGCAATGGTTCGAACAATGAGCTTCAAGACAACGCTTGCAAACATTTTTTTTATAAACGGTAAGTAATGTTTATTTCTAAAAATGTATTTTTTAAGGTATGCAACTATTATAAATATCACATTATTATTATTTTGGGCAACATTAATCGGTTCAAAAGTGAGGTGTTTAGTTTTGTTGGAACGTGCTACCAATTTATTTAGAAAAGTATTTCTTAAAGTTGATATTTTTTCTCCTAAGTTTGTAGTGAAAATATTCCCTGTTGTCATTTCACTGATGAAACTCTATATTTCATCGAAAGGTATGAACGAATTTACAAGTTGTGTTTAAATGATGTTATCATCATAGAAATGCACATAAGGAGATTATAAAAAACCTCGTTTCCGCAAAACACCGTACGCTCGGGTCGGAACAAAGCTATCTTACACTCTCGGCCATGGAAGATGCTTTTTCTCCCACCTCAATTAAACAAAATTAAGTAAAAATGTTTTTTTTTGCTGGAAATCTTTTGTGCTTAGTGGTAATAATTGCGTATGAATATGCGATCATTCGTGGTTGTCATGGATATGCGCGCAGTGATTCAGATTATGTAAATAGTCAAATCGGTCTTTAAATAGTTCTAAAGACAGGGCAGCATTTTTTTCTTGAAAGGTGCGTGAAAATTGTTTTATGGTGACATTTGAAGCGTGAAATAATTAATTAGCGTTCTAAATATTGCCACAAGACAGCGTTTCCATGATGATACAGACGACAGTCTTCAACAAGGGAGGTAATTACAATGTGGCGGCCATTAAAGGAGTTCTATACGGGCATTTTATCTTCGCCCGTGGGCAAAATAAGAATTTCTAGCATGGTTAAATTATTGGATCTACTTATCTGAGGTGGGAGAAACATACATACTCATGTTAACAATCATGGATGATTATTTCTTTTTCATCGTAGCCCTAGCACCAATGTGACATACAAGTAAAACAACAGACGGAAATTTATTTCTGATTCAAATATTGAAAAAAAAAAATGAATGAACGCAATATGATTCTATCCAACGAAATTAATAACGTCAAAACATCACATTTATATTTTTTCCAGTTTTTCCTTATTTCTGCAAGGAATTATTATAGAATATATGCTATATTACCTATAAATGCCATTTAAAAACACAATGCATTTTAAATGAGGTGCAAAATTGAATTATTTTGAAAATGAAACGAATTATTAGTTGCGTTTTTAATAGCGATATATTAGTTTCAGTTAAAACAGAAAAATGTTTTATTCGAACATAAATTTATTTTATTTAAACGTTTTGTGACATCAAAAACATATCTCGCTTATAGTCATTTTGTGGTGAACAACCTTACTTAAAATACCAAATATTTTGAAACACCTAAAATTCTAAGGAAAATCGATTTGTTTTGTGAAATGATTGATAAGCATATAAAGAAATAATCAATACGTGTATACTAATTCAACAAAACTTTCAAAGAAAACAATCTTACGTTTCCGAGTATTATCCGGGTAAACGTCGCTAAGCGGACCGGCTATCTTGTCGATCCGACGTTTTAGGTTACTGTCCTTTTTCTGTAGTTTCTTTAAACCATCTTCTGCATCTTCCTGATCTTCCCCTATATTCTGTTTTCTTTTTAGAAGTCGCCGCATTTTCTTTTTCTTCCTTTCTATGTTGGAATCCACATCTTCTATTTCCTTTTTTATGTCAAGAACGTCACTCTCATGACTGCTGAGTTTTGACTTCAGTTCGTTTGCAGTATTTCGAATAGTCTTAATTTGTTCTGACTGGTAATGGTCAGGAATATAATCGTTTAAAAGTTCTTCTAGACTCTTGAGAAGTTTTTCCAACCTCTTTTCCAACTTTCGAATCTTCGTCCGTTTTACCTTCAACTCGTCAGTCAGTTTTTCAATAGCATCCACATCTTTCTCCTTCAGATTCTTGAGAATCTTAAGTTTGTTATTTAGTTGATCAATATCGTCTTCAAGCTCATTCATTTCGTCCCGTAATTCTTTTATTTCGTCCTTAAGTTCTTCTTTCCTATCATCTAGCTTATCAAGCTTCTCCAGTTTGTCAAGATTCTTCTTGTCAAGGGGATCAGTTCCACAACATATGTTCCATTGCTCTTGACATTTGCCCATCGGACAGTCTACGTCCTTCTTACAACGGTATATCTTGCCATTTTTCTCAAGCTTATAATCCTTTCCAGGGCAGTTGAAATCATCTATAATAATACAGTAAAATGTATTTTGATTAGTTAAATGATAATAAGCTGATGTGATGCCGAAAATATATTGAATTGTAGAATCTGCATCGCACAAAACACTTACTACTAGGATCGCCTGATTAATAAAAGCAAATATCGGAAACGCATTAATTGTTTTATTTTACGTATATCCTCTTCGATAATGGATGCAGAATAAAAACAAATTAAAAAGTGAAAAAGCAATTGCATGATTTGAAGATGCATTTTTTGTTTTAAAATGAATATGCAATACTTAAAAATACAAGGTAAAATCATATAACAGTATAACAGATAACATGTCTCGGTAGAAAAGGTCCCAAACTTTATTAAACATTTAAAATATTATTAAAAAAATGCAAAACATGTTGTTTTATTCATTTTCTTTAAAGTCATACTCTTATTCGTATATTCTTCAATACATACACATATATAACAAACATAACATTTGACTAATTAACCTTTAACATTTAACTTCTTATATCATATAATAAACTTCTATATAATGCATTTATGGAAAAAATAATTACTGATAACAAGATTGTTACCATGTATTTAATAGCTAAAACGCAAAAATATTAAATGATTTGTGAATGCTAAAAGATTTACTGTGATCTTCTATCGTCTTAAAATGGAGAAGTACCGTGTTTTATGCATATTTCTTATATATTAAAGTCGGTATACTTTATAACAACAATTGTTTTCGACATTTGTTCATCCTTTTTGGAATATTTGAGCAAAAGTGTTAATCGTGGTAAATCTTATATGGGAGTACTGTGCATCTTAAAAAAAGTATTCGCCATGTTTTGCTTACCTGGAATTTTGTTGTATCGTTTCTTTTCTATCTTCTTTAAAAGTTTATCAACGCGCTCATTGATGGCCCTATTTTCATCCTTCAAATCCGATATATCATCTTCAAGCCCGTCAATTTCCTTCCCTATTTTATTTTCTCTGTTATCTAATCTGTCTAGTTTATTGTCTTTAGTATCTATTTTACTTTTGACATTTTCTTTTTCCTGTTTTATATCTTCCTTTTCGCTCTCTTCATCTTCTATCATTTTATTTAGTTTCTTCCCTTTCTTTCTCAATTTTTTTATGCGTTTCATCCGGTACTTGTTTTTGATATTGTCTGATAGTAATTGCTGTAGACGTTCATTTAACTTATCGAACCTTTCTTTAAACTTGTTTATAAGCTGTTTGCTTTCGCGTATTTCGTCGTTAACATTCTTGAGCTCGTCTTCATTTTTGTCTTTATTCTGTTCAATAATTTCCTTCTTTCGTTGGAACTTTTCGAGTCTTTCCTCTTCCTCCCTCTTCCTGCCGACAGTGTCCTTTATTTCTTCAACCACGTTCTCCTTTTCCTCATTTAGATCCTCGAGATTTTTAAGCAAATTTCTGATATCTCCTGAAACGGGCTTGCTAGTGCAACAAACCTTGTTTTTCTTATAACAGTAACCGGTCGGACATCCATCGTCTTGTTTGCACCAAAAGATCCAGCCATCAATCAAAAGAGCTTTGTCATTACCCGGACATTTCTTTTTATCTGAAATATACTTTATTTGTTTTAATTGGTATTATATTATGATGGCGGTGTTTATTAATTTCATATAAAAAGTGATTTAGCTGGGTCTGATGCATAATTTGTACAGCAAAGAAAAACAGTATAGTGAATAGTTTACATTTTAAACCTTTTAAACACAGAATACAGATTGCACTAGCTTTGTTAAATCAAATTCGGCTTAAAGATAACAAAATAAGCAAATTTCTAAATTATGTAATGAATATTTAAATAGATTGCATACCGGTTTAGTTGAGCGTTATTTGAAGATTCTATCAAACAAACAATGCATTAAACTTGAACAAAGTTTGTTGAATCGAAATATGACAACGTAAAGGTAAAATAATCTGTGTTCATAATATTAACGGTTAATTTAGTAGTGTTTAATTTGAAAACGTGATGAAAATACACATTGCGACTAAGATAAAAATCGCGTTGCCCTGAGATTGTATAATGTTTTACTTATTTTAAATGTCAACTTGATATAATGTGTCAACCAACCTGTATTGTTCAAATCGTTGGACGAGTGACTTGATTTACTCTTGTTGTTAAGTTTCCGCTTTTTATACCTGAGGTCGCTTATAGCTGAACTATATTTGCTGTTAGCATTCTCTCTTGAATCTAACCGGTTTTCTAATTTACTTTTCTTGCTACTTTGAGCTGATAACTTTTTCTTCCTGTAATCTATTTTTCTTTTTACGTTGTCTTTCTTGTCTGCTTGTTCATATATTCTTGATTGTACCCTATCAATTTTCTTTTTGATGCGTTTGATGTCTTTCTTTTGATATTTATTTGGAATGTTATCAGATCTTAATTTTCTAAGTTTGGCCGAAAGCCTCATTATCCTTTCTTTCATTTGTCGCTGACGCAGCTGAAGTGCATTCAATTGGTTTATAAGTTTTTGAAGTAAATCTTTATTGCTAGACTTTTTGTCTGTCAGCGATTTGATTTTTTCTAATAAAGCCTTTGTCCTGTTTAAGCTTTTCTTCCGCATCATTTTTAACTTTCTTATCTTGCTTATTATTGCACCTATTATACTTTGGTTTTCTATACCTAGGCTCTGTTCATCATCTGATGATGTTTTACCGTTTGATGTTCTCGTGATTCGTTTTGTTGATTTTCGGAGAGATCTTAAAGTCGATTTGCTAGAGCTAAAGATTTTACCATCATCATTCGTCTTGCTCGTTTTACTTTCTTTTGATCTTAATGAGGAGCTTGAACTGCTTTTGCTCGAACTTAACATCTTACCATCGTTGTTTGACTTGCTCGTTTTACGTTCTTTTGATCTTAATGAGGAGCTTGAACTGCTTTTGCTCGAACTAACCATCTTACCATCGTTGTTTGTCTTGCTTGTTTCACTTTCTTTTGACATTGATGAGTGGCTTGAACTGCTTCTTCTCTTCTGCGAACGACGTGGCTCAGATTTATCATCAGAACTACTCATGTTGCGCGTCCAATTTCTTCTACTTGAAGTTTTCGATCTAAATGTATTAGACCGAGTGTTTGTGTCACTACTTGTTCCACTTTCATCCTCAATTTCGCTGCTATCATCCGTGTAATTATAATCACCTTTTATTTTTGGTGTGATAGTTCCATCACAGCAGTAGGCACGATAGGGATTATATATGTCTTCACCACAGCAAAGGGTATTGAAACCATATACTCGTGGCATCAATTTACCATTGCAGCATATCTTAACTGTTGGATCATAGCCTTTGCGGTCACAGCATTTTGTATGCGGACCGGAAAACCTGTCGTTTATATTTCCGTTGCAACACATTTCAAGTTTACTGTCATACGGTTTATCGTAGCAGCACGCGTTATCAGATAAAGCGTTTTTATTTACTACTTTGCCGATACAACATAATTGTCGAGAAAGTATATATTTTTCTGCATAACAGCAACCGTACTTTTCTGGATTATGTCTCCTTAATTTGTGCAAATGACCACAGCAACATAAATCCTCACTGTAATCATAAGCCCGTGTTCCACAACAGCGAGTGTGTTTTCTACCTACAAGCCACTGGAGATTGTCGTTGCAGCACACATGTCGCTTGTAATTAACGAGCCGTCCACCGCAATTCAGTTGGCAATCGGAATCTTTTAGCTTCAATTTGCCGTTTATACATACTTCAGTCTTAGGTGAGTACATATTTATACCACAGCAAAGGGTGGCATCATTCCCATTTAATTCATGTAATTTACCGTCACAACATATATATTTTGTTGAGTCGTATGATGTTTTATCGCAGCAGCGCGTGTATTCGACTCCTGCGTACATTTTACTAACATTGCCGTTGCAGCAAAGCTGATTTTTAGGATTGTAAACAGATGATTCACAGCAAGAAGTTTCTCTCATGGATGTAATGTCAGATATTGTGCCTCCACAGCACATTTGAGAGGCCATGTTATATTCTTTTCGGTCGCAACAAGCTGTCTTCGCCCCAAATTTGAGAGGTCGCTTTCTCCCATTACAACAAATGTTTTTGCTTGGTTTGTAAGTGTGTTTCCCACAGCAATCTTTTACACTTTGTCCTCTTTTATGTGTTTTGCCATCACAACAAATATATTTCTTAATATTAATTTGCTTGGTACCACAACAACATGACCATTTACCATACTTCCTATTCATGATGTTTCCTTCGCAACATATTTGCATTTGTCTGTCACATTTGTACTGGATCAACGGTAGATAGCTGTTTACTCCAGTTAAATCACAATTAAAGCACTTGGATTCGTACGGTTCGTCTTGACAACATTCAGTGTAGGGTCCTAATGACGGCTTAATTTTTCCTTTGCAGCAGACGTACAAATCCGCATCATAACTATCTTCTCTGCAACATTTTGTGTTTCCACCTTTCATAGGTTGTATATCGTTTCCGCAGCAAACGTAAGTAGCAGGGTCATAGCTATGCTGGCAGCAGCATTTTGTGTTTTTACCAGCTACTGCTGGTTGAACAACTCCATCACAACACACCTCGCACAAGGGATCGTATGATGTTGTTTGGCAACATTCCGTTACTGATCCCGCAACTCTAGGCTGAACAATTCCATTACAACATATATCTTTGGCTGTATTGAAAGGTACATATCCGCACAAGTCTGAAAAAGAACATTTTTTATATTTATACTCATATAACATTACGACTTCTCCTAAAGGAAATTGATATATACGACAACTTTTGTACCCTGTCGGTGTTGCAATAACAACTGATATCCAAAATGTTTGGTTGTCCAAAGACATGAGGTATTTTTGTAATATAAGGCCGATTATAAACTACTTTAAGACACAAAGTTCACTTACCGTCATTATTGAATTGGAATATTTAGAAAAAAAATGCATTTGTTTAATAAAAAGGACCTTCAGTTATTTCGTTCAAAAAATGTTAATCTAACCTGTAAAATACTTAAATTAACAGTTCAATGTTGACAACATTCGCTGCTATGTTGACAAATTGCTCTACGATTAAAAATTATCTTTATATCTTCCATAAAATCCTTCGATCAATGTGTCTAACATGGCGGCAGTGGAAATCGTCTTCCACCGAAAACAATTCTCGTTTTACATTTCGCTGCATGCTTACTAATTTTCTCGATACAATTATTTAAAACAGTCTCATCTTTAAATTTATCACATTGAAATGTTTTCAGAATGTTCAGATTTGTATGAACTATAAAAATCCAAGCTGCAATTAATGGACAGTTAAAAGTTTGCTGCTTCAAACTTTCTTTTTTAGATTGACTATTTTCCTGAAAAATACATATTTTAATATGGGTATGATATTTTGATTTTATGACTTTATTAAAGGTTTTATCATGGAATTTTCAGTTCGTTTTTTTGAAATCCATGATTTAAAAATAATATGGATTGTACGCACCACCCGGTGGCCTTTTCGCTCGACCTGAAACATATTAAAATGAGTAGGGTCATGTTAGATTTAAAATTAATTTTAGAAAAACATTGATACAAAACAATTAAGTAGAATTGTAACAAATACACAACACATCCAACTACAAAAATATTTAAAGATTGGACACAGTTATTTTTTATTTAAAAAGTTCAATTTCAGTTACTCATTTATGCCTAGAACCTACGCGCGCCTGATATCTCAAACCTTTTTAAATATGAAAAAAATATAAACTGAAAAATAGAAAACAGATTACGTTGGCATTCCGAGAACAATTCAAGAAGCTGTTGTTTGATTTCATACAATTCTCCGACATCTTCGATGTTGAAAACGTTATCTTCGTTTGGATCAGTAGCAATAGAGTTCAACTCGGCTTGTCCGGCAGAAGAACCTGTTTGGCCGATACCAACCGCAATCATGTGGATGCCCTCTGCTCGTGCCGCTTCAGCTTGCTGTGCAGTAAGGGCTGGCATGTCGGATTCACCGTCAGTAATAATAAGAGCTACATTTGGTACATTCGGTCTGTCGCCATATGCACCACCCATGATTTCTGTCCTTAGATGAAGAATCGCCAACATTGTGTTAGTACCACCTTGGTCTCTTGGGGCGGCGTTTATTGCGCCTTGTATCGATGCTTGCGTTGAATATTCACCAAGATGAAAAATTGTGTTCACATAATGATGATATTTCATGTAGGCGACTTGGACATTTCCTGAATTGATATCTAGATTGCCAACTAGGTCAATAATGAATTCTGTTAGTTTATCGACATCGTCACTGGTAAGACTTTCTGAATGGTCGGCTATAATTGCTAAGTCAATCTTTGCTTCTGGGCACTCTAAATGGACAAAACATGATATAATTAATAAAATCATAGTGAAATTTATATATTGATGGAAATGATTACAATTAAACCACAAATGCTTAGGATGTATTCCAATATTGGTTTTCAATATATTTCATTTATAGTTTGTATGTGGTTTTAATATGTAAACTTTATGAAATTACTGTCACTAACAATTATTTTTGGAGAAATATACCTGAAGTGATTGCTGAAGTTTGTTAACACACTCATTTATGGATTAGATTCAATTTGGAGGTACATACCACAACAATCAGGATCCGACCCGGGCTCTCTCGTTCGAAGCAAGCCCTTACAGCATTCCTGTACTGCAGAATCAAACAGAATCTGTCCACAGCAGCAATTGAGGTCATACGTGATATTGTGTAGCTTCCCGTCACAACATATCTGCGTATTCTCATCGTAATGCTGAATAATCTGGTGATTAGTGTCGCAAATAAAACATCCACTTGGATCATAACTTCTTTGTCCGCAGCATTTAGCAACCCCGCTTGGGAAGGTTGGTTGAATTTGCCCATCACAGCATATGCTGGTTGCATTATTCATTGGTGAGTTGCCACAGCATGTTGCATTTGATATTGCGCCTTTGTTCACGACATTGTCGTTACAGCACAACTGTGTATTTGGATTAAAGGCTGCTTGATTCCCGCAACATATTGTTCCTCCATTTTTATTTACTGGGTTACCATCACAGCAAAGCTGGCTACCTGTATGATATGAAGCTGAATTTCCGCAACATGCGTCAGCATATTGATGCATCAGATTAACTACGTAATAATTGTTACAACACATTTTTGTTGCTGCATTATATGTAAGGAGTCCACAACAGTCAGTATCATCTGAATGGGATTTAGTTACTGCCATACCGTTACAACACAACTGTAAGGTCGGGTCAAAAGACGACGACGTACCGCAGCAGTCGGTGGCACTCGGGATTGACTTTGGTACCCACATTCCGTAACAACACAGTTCCTCAATAGGGTTGAAAGTATACGAAGTTCCACAGCAGTGCGTATCATTTGCATGGTCCTTTATTACAGGCGTATTGCCGTTGCAGCAAAGCATATACCCTGGATCAAATACAGCATTGGTACCACAACACAAGTTGTTCGCTCCCGGTATCTTCAGGACTGGATTCCCGCTGCAACACTTATGGGTATCCGGATTGTACGAATGATCATCTCCGCAGCAGTGTGTGTCGCCGCCAGCGGTTTTGTCTCTAACTTCACCCTCACAGCAAATATGTATGTTTGGATCATATGCATGTATATAAGGTGGCACTGTTCCACAACAATCAGTCGATGTATAGTTTATCTTGTTTACGACGTACTGCGAATGACAACATATCTGATATGATGGATCGAAGGATGAGATGGCAGGAAAAGTGCCGCAACACATGTCAGTCGATTGCGAAGAAGCGACGTTATATCCTGAACAACATATTTCTTGTGTAGGGTCATACGTGCCATCAGGGTCACAACATGCGGATGCGGACGAGCTTGATTTCGATCTGACCTTTGGTGCATTTAAACAGCAGAGTTCAAGCGATTGTGTGTATGGTATTTGGTCACAACATTGTGTATCGGTTGCGTTCAGTTTAGGTATATTAACTCCATTACAACATAGCTCGGTAATAGGGTCAAACGACAATACACCACAACACACTGAAGCTGAACTGCTTGTTTTTGTTGCGACGTAATAGTACCCAGGGGACGAACAACACAGCTCCGAGGCAGGATTGTATGTTTTTGAAGGGCCACAACATTCCATATCATCCATATGTGTCTTGTCAACGGGGAAATAACTGCCTGAAGACACCTCGCAACACAGATGCTGAGACGGATTGTAAGTATAACCGTTACCGCAACAGAAGGAGTCCCCTGTGTGGGTGTACGGAACGGGTTCATCGTAACAACATTTATGCGTTGTTTGATCATATGTGGAGGTAGTACTACAACATATGGGATTGTTTCCGACCATTTGTACAGGCCCGTTGCCACAGCACATTTGGTAAGAGGGGTCATATGGATCGCCATTGGGACAGCAGTCAGAAGCACTAAGTGGGTTTCGGGTAACCACGGTGTTGTTACAGCAGATTTGAGTGACGGGGTCAAAAGATGCACCCGAACAGCATTGTGCTTCCCAAGACGGCCTGTTGACCACAACTCCTCCGCAGCACATTTGCCAGTCTGAGTTAAAAGTCGTGCCTCCGCAGCAATCATTGTCATACCAATTAGAGATGTTAGTCGGCGTTGTTCCCCAGCAACAAATCTGATAGGCTGTGTAGTAGAAGGTTGTCCCACAGCAGTCTGAGCCTAACGACGGGATTGGGACGACAGTGGCGTTACAGCATATCGCGGTAAACTTGTTGTAGGACTGTTGACTGCAGCACAAAGTGTCGGCAGCGCTGCCCCGAATAAGGGCTGGGCTACCGTTACAGCAAACCTCGGTATCAGCATTATACGAGAGAACACCACACGGGTCTTAAAAGAATGTTTAACATCAACTGAATAATTTAATACTAGAATGTAGATTCGTCAAGTATTCAAATAACTTATAAATTGCAGTATTAGCATATAATCACAACTGTTGTCTATGTACATATTAAAATGCCACTGCTAATTAAGGGATAAAACCTACAATAGGCACTACTTACATCGTGTTTGCTCCTGTGGATCACCTTAAACAGAAAATATCATACATTAATTCAAACGTAATGCTAAAGATCGAAAGCAAAGAAATAGAAAAAACCCTGATCTATATGAAATATAAACATTGATGATAGCTGCCACTTCCGGCACAACTTACCCGTGCACATCGCGGTTGAGATGTCGCTGACCGCCGCCATAAGGCCCTGGTAGTTGTCCACGTGATAGAAGCCCAATGACTGCAGCTCCTGTAACTCTTGCTCGTCCACCTGGTTTCCTACTCCCACGCAGACAATTTCTATAGGGGGGTCCAAGTTTTTGCATGCAGTTGCCTCTTCAATCGTCAACGCTTGGAAAAGAAGACGTAAACAAGAATAATTTAATTTCTGTAGCATAACACTTGTGTTTCATATGATTCTAGTGCTGATCGAAATATCCATCCTTTGGGCAGATGCGAGTAATCAGCTATGCATAGTGCCCGGCGATAGATTATTCCTATTCGGAATGAAAGCACAAGTTCGATTCTTGTTTTCGTACACCTTTAAGAGATTTCATTTCTGTCGAATATGACGTCAACAAAATATATATTTCATACATTAAACAACAGTTAACTTCAAACATTTCCCATTATTTTAGCATATAATGTAATTCAAATATTTTGAATTGTCATTTTATCGTATTTTTTTTAAAATACGGTTTGGCTTTTTTAATGCTACAATACTTTAGTATCAATAGGCACGTTGGTAATCGTGAAATATCTTCCAGTACTGGTTACGTGGCTTTAAATCCATATTCGAAATGCAATCAATACAGTTTAGCTTGATCAGCTGACAGATACGGTGCTGCTTTAACTTTATGTCGCTCTTGTTTAACACCCCAAGTCCCTTTTAAATTAGCTTTATCCATTAAGCTCACTATAACCAATCCTTCGAAGTGCTGATGCAGAATAATGCATATTTAATTCGAAGACGTACATATGACACATACATGTAGAATTTTAAAGACAACGTTGTAACCGTTTCGTTTCCTACGGTAAGTATATATGAAATGAGTACTTTTGTCTTCCGACTTGCCGTCAGTGACAAGGATGAGTAGATTCTTGACGTCGGGCCGATCTCCGTTCCAAACGTCAAACACCCCGTCACAAGTTTCCTGCACGGGATGGATGGAGAACGTGAACTTTAATTTTGACATGTTTGTTGAAAGTTTTATTGTGATGAGCTAAATTAAATTATCAAACCTCATTTGCTTTCTTCTTCATTATGTTTAGTGGCGCAAACCGATTTTTACCGTTTTAGAACCGCCCGCTATTTTGAACCAATATACACAGACAAAGTCCAATGACGACGTTCAAAACGAAATAACGGTCAATTTCAAAGTCTACATCGGATTGTAACTGTAAGGTTGATTTTTGTTAGTATATTAAGTGTTGCTATTTTTAAAAATCAGTTGATGTTGACGTTTTAACGTACTCAGACCTAGTAATAGTTCTGCAAAGTATAAAAAACGGTATTTATCATATAGTTTATGATCAGTTACTTAGACTTGAAGAAAATAAGCAATAAAATGAATGCCAGTCTCATTCTTAATTCAGAGTCAACCCGATTTATAACGTTTAAACATCAATGAAACGAAAACATTCAGAAGTATAAAAAAAATGTATCTTATTTTGCAATGGTATCGTAATTTTCACTTCAACAATCGAAAATAAACAAAGATAAAAATGTAAAAACTGCATTTTTTTCCGAAAGTATCTTTCGCAATCTTAAAATGAGGATATTTAAGGCCAATTCATTTGTTTGGCCAAACTACAGATACAATAAGTGTTCTGGCACACATCAATCTATCTCGGGTGAGTTTGTAAAGGTTTGACCGATTGCATAGAACTGTCCTTCGAGTTAACAACGTTGTTAACAGCTTCGTTGTTAAACTTTATGATAAGCAAATAAATGTTAAATATAGCAGGTACAGGAGAAACTGTTGTCCCAAACTTTGTTAGAAATACTGCATAACACAAATGTGCTCTTAAAAGTTCTAGAGAATAAAGATTTGCTTTAATAGCAGCGTTAACGTTTACAACGTTTTTATCTTAAACAAAGTTCGGAATAATCCGCCAATTAGTATGCTGTGTTTCGACAGGTTATTTATGTTCCTTATTGCCATGTGTTTTTTGTTTACGATATTCTTGTTTTACGCTAGGGCTGCTCAAAATATCCAATATGCAATTACACTATTCAAGCACCATAATTCAATTAATTATCTTAACACACTACTTTCAAAGGACGATTTTGAATTAGTTGTTAATATTCTAAAAATATCACTTAGGGTCACTTAATATTCCTTAAAATGGAACACGTTTTTAAGAAAGAATGATGTTCTGTACGAAAATTGTAAACATGATTTGTTTTAATATGAGATATACCAGGCCCAAATTTCTCGAAACTTCTTAAGCTTAACAGGCTTAAGTAGCTTATTTCAAATAATCAAAACACATACTAAAATGTGATTTTGGTAAATGAAATACGGTTATTTGTGATATCCATAAAATTTTTATATTTAAGGTTGAATAACTCTAAATGAAGCTAATATTACGCGAATTATAGACAAAGAGAAATAGTGTGATTAGCTTAATCCTGTTATAAGGGACTTAAATTACAATTAGTTTTATTTTGTAAAGCTAAGCGGCCCATCCTTTATTGAACGTGAATGGGCAGTGCTTATGAATTGATCAAAATATTGACGAAATTAGAGATCGCAAAATAAATTAACTACTACATAAAAATGATTCTGTTATACAAATGGACCGAAACATTAAGTAGCAGGATTGCGACTTTGGTGCCAAAAATCTTTGTCAATTTTACGGAGACAATCTTATTACACTTGTGTTGATCGTTGGTGGGCAGTTTGACAATAACCAGTAAATTTGTTTGTCAATAAAATACTAATACTGTAAAATTCGCTATGTCGAAGTCGGAAATACTTCGAGATAACGAGCATCCGACATAACCGAAACACAAAAAGTTTATAAATAGCGAAAAAACTGACCTCGAGCGCCACATGAGTGTATGTGCTTCCAGACTCGTACAGAATGCCCATAATGGCGGTTTGCAGCGTGGCACGAGTCGTGAATTCATCCAGGTAGAACTCCACTTTCGCTTCCTTCCGGTACGTCACCACTCCAACCCTGACATCACCCGTGTCTATTTTTGGCATAGATTGCACAAAACTGTCCACGAAGTTAAGCAGTTTGGGCCAGTCCGTGTCACGGTCGACGCTGTCGGAGGAATCGAGCACAAAGGCAAGGTCGAGTTTTGTCGTTCCGCAGTCTGAATCATAGAAGGGGAGACAACGCAGTTATTTTCGTTCTAGCTCACAACTATTCACCTTCCGCTGGAATCAGGTTAAGTTCTAACTTCAGGCAATGCCATCATCATTAATACAAAAACTTGTTACTGGTAAGTTTTTGAAGTATGAAATGTTAAGATTGAATATTTTTAAAGTTTTTACCGCGAGTATTTATCGATATTCATTATGATGATTTATTATCATATATCAAGAAACAAATGAATAAAATTGCTTTATTATCAAAGTTAAATTTTGTTTCATTAACTACCTGTATTACACTTGTTATTATATATCGTAACATTTTACTATAGAAATTCGTTAAAGCCCTCGGGCAATTATTCTTCCCACTTGGGCAATTATTCTTCCCACTTGGGCAATTATTCTTCCCACTTGGGCAATTATCAACCAAAAGCCCATGTATTATTTTATATTCAATATATCTATACCATACTAGTAGCCCCACTATGGTGCTATTTAGAAACGAAATTCAAGCAAAATAAAATAATGGTTAATCAATGTCAATCAAACATAGGAATAATCTCGCTGTAAATGTCTTAAATGTCTTAACGCATTTTGCATTCAAATAATCGATTGCTTACTTTAAATGCATACCCTTCTGGAAGCACACGGAGTTGCATAAATTTGAACAGAAAATAGTTTTATTTTCAAATTTAATTGAATTTACACGTATTTCAAATTAAATAATTCTTCTTAAACATTCTTATTAACCTATCTGCACCCGACATAAATCATTTGACCATATCATGAAAATGGAGATGAATAAATAATTAGTTTAATCAAAATTTAATTTGGCAAATCGGATAAAAGTCGCCTGTCAGGAGCCCCCATTAGTTTTCTAAGTCTCTTTGACATTTCTTCTAAAAATAATGATCACAAACGAAAGTATGACACCGACGGCACGGAGGATGACAAACAAAGTTTTCGTCTTGCGTATGCAATGCTTTGGGTGGGACAAAAACAAATGAGGGGTAGCCCTGTTAGTAATGTAAAATATAGTTATTCCGAATGTTATTATTGACAGACATACCGCAACAGTCACGTGGTGATCCGGTGGCCTTAGGTTGAACCAACCCGTCACAACATTCATGTGTCTCTGCATCGATCACCTGGTCGCCACAACAACAGGAGAAGTTGGACACGAACGGGAGCACGTTCCCGTCACAGCACATGTCTTCCCCTGGTAACACGGGTACGCTTTTACATCACTATGTACATGGGTAGGCAATATTGTTAATGAAGTATACTAAACACAATATAACTGATATAGTTTCCAACAAAAGTATTCTCACGTGTTCTTAATATCAAGGTCTGACCACGCTTTGAATTCAATAGCTATGCTACCAGTACCCGTTGTAATTCCGACGTGTGATATCCTTACCTGGCGTGAAACCGGCTATCGGGACGACCTGCCCGGCGTTACACAAGTAGCACGACCTGTCATACAGCTGTCCGCTACAACAATCCCCGTTTACGTTCTGGAGACGAATTAGGCATACTTCAGGCAAAACTTATTTATTGTGTAATGTTAAGAATATTTGCATCTTTATGATTTTACAAAAAGCCTGAGAAACTTTACACAGCGTACAAGTCTTAAGCCCATTGAACGTTTTGGGAATTTAGAAACGTATTTTTAAGATATAAATGCTGAATACAAGAATCAATTTATTAACGTTTAAAGCATCATGCTAAATTTTATGATAGATGAGAGAACCCGCCGTACGTTCGTTCCGTAAGCCTGGAAGAGAACTCCGTTACAGCAGGTGGCTTCAGTGACGTCAAACACCTTGTCAGCACAACAATCTGAGAAGTCTCCCGCGATCTTAGGCCAGAGCATATTTTCGCAGCACAGAGCTTGCGTCGGGTTGTAAGCCACACCGTTACACAAAGCCCCCGCAACTAGGAGCAAATGAAAATACGACGCGGTTTAGTGGTCTGTTTTTGACCAAAGAGGCTCTGTTTCGAGGTAACTTATAATGCATATCTGAGTGCTCAAAATAATGTTTTAGTAACTTGTTTATGTGTATCGTAACAATTAGTAAAAAAATATTCTCAAACTTAATTTTATACAGTATAATAGTTTATTTTTTTTTAAAGTAGTGTATAATACCAGCCCTCCTGAAGCAAAACACACACATATAGACATAAAACATAATTATAATTTATAATTGTACAATCCCATTTGATGTTTAAATCATAAAAAAAAAATCACGCATATAATTATATCAAAAGGACTTACCTCCATGTATGCCGCAAAGTAAGATAAACAAAAGCTGCAGAGATGCCATGACTGATAAGCCAAGAGCACCCATGGAGCAGAATGAATGTGTTCATGCAACATTCATGTTTTATAGGGTCCGGCCTTAACGACATATACGTTTAGGGGTAAAGGTTATCAGTTAAGTATGAAGCAGATGGCGTTTTATTTCACGCATGGTTACGGAAAGAACTATTACCTGCTATTACATTGCACATTTGTTCACTAAATATATTATTATATGCACACATTTGAGGCAGATTGTGGTTATTTGGTCATTTTCGTAAATACTGATTTTATAACGTTTTCAACAATAACGACCATTACAATTATAAATGGATGTTTTACCTTAACAAAATGCACTGACTGATAAATAGTGAGAACCAACAGTTGTTAAAGCTGAAATATGTACGCCCATTTTCAATATGCTGTATTACTAATGTGTACGCATATATACACATTCTTCCGTTATTGTTATTTAATTATCTAGAAATTTATGGAGCATATTTTACCATTAATGGAAGTGTCAAGCATAAAAATGTGTTGCTACTAAGTTTTGAAAGTGTTTGCCAACTTCGACTTTATATCTTTCAAAAGTATCAATGCAATTTACAAGCGCGGAATTCTATCTGCTGTAAGCAAAATAAATAAAAAAAAGATTTTCATAGAAATATAAATACTATCGCTTTCTCACTTAGTTTTAATCATTAACGGGTGATGCACAATAAATATATTTTATATTGGTGCAGGCCTCGTCTAATGGGCATAAGATCGCCAAATTCAGTATTTCCTAAAAACAAGCCTAGAATTGTCAATGCGAGCTAGTAAGAGGCCGATGATACTTTATTTTACATGGTTAAAATAATAAACGCAACACTTATGTTGCTATCCCATCTATGCTTAACCGTTTAAAGGGACTGTACAACAGATTGGCACCAAAACAAGTTGTTTTTTTCTGTAACGAATCTCAGGACAATTATCTAATAGAATGTGTTACGCTTTGATATCATAATTGTAAAAAAAAAATATGCCCAGTTGAGTAACCTTCATCGGTTAGCAGTTATTTCGTCACTTTGTCACTTTATTGTGGAGGATACTTAACTTTTTTATCAATAAATTTATAATGTTTAAACTGTTTTGTTTTACAGTTTTGTTTGAAATTCATCAGTTTCATTTTATTGGCAATATCAGCAAAATACATGCCTTTGACCAAACACAAAAAGTATCATATATACACCGATTGCCATACAGAAGAACAATTAAACATGTTTACGTATATCTGACGAGTATCTATAAAATATATGGATATCAATAAAGTAATACATTGCAACAAATCAGAAGCAACAATAGCGAGAGCTTCAGTACGTTTCTTCACAGCATTAAATATATATTTTGAAAGATTTCTAATATTCCGACTGTTATTACTTGACATGATGGCTACAAATTTATTATAGTATTAAAGGATTCAAGTTTATTGTGATTTGGATTCACACTTGATTTTTACCATTTGTTCTCAATTATTATCAAATCTTTGAAACAATAAGTAATCTTTTTAAAGTTTTTGTCTTCCTTCACTTTGGACTCGGTGACACGTATAAACTATAAAAGCCGTTGGATCGTCAAGATTATTTAAGTGAATACTATTTGAAAAATAAACATTTTATTTATGTTATTAAGTTTAACATTTTAGTGATATGGCTAGTAATATTTCCACAGAAAACATCGGGGATATTTTGGTCGAAGAAAGAAGAGAATTCACACGATATATATCCGGTGTCACTCGCAAACAATTTGAACAAAGAAACAATTGCAGCAAAGGTTGAGACTGTTTCTAGGAAACGAAAGAAGGGAAGCCAGGAAAGCATTGACTGTTTTGCAGGTATAAAAATAGAGGATTATAAGTATCTTCCATGGCCGAGAGTGTAAGATAGGTTCATCCCGACCTGAGCGTAGGGTGTTTTGCGGAAACGAGGTTTACCGAGTTTCCGCAAAACGCCCTGCGCGAGGGTCGGGATGAACCTATCTTACACGAGCGGCTATGGTAGATGCTTTTTCTCCCACCTCAGTTAAAGAAAATAAGTAAAAATGTATTTTTTGCTGGAACTCTTTTGTGTTTAGTAGAAATAATTGCGCATGGATATGCGATAATTCGTGGTTGTCATGGATATGCGCGCAGTCAAATCGGTCTTTAAATAGTTATAAGGAGAGTGATGCATTATTTCTTGAAAGGTGCGTGATAACTGTTTTATGGTGAAATTTGAAGCGAGCAATAATTAATTAGCGTTCTAAATACTCCATAATGCTACAGACAATGTGGAGACCATTAAAAAGAAGTTCCATACGGGCATTTTATCTTCGCCCGTGGACATGATAAGAATTTCTAGCATAGTTAAATTATTGGATCTACTTATCTGAGGTGGGAGAAAAGCTGATCTGCTCATATGAGCAACGCGACATAAATCACGAGAAAATAACAACAGTTGAATGTCAACAGTCTACCTGTTATTAAGAAATACAAGCCGTCACTAACGCATATTACGTTTGAGATAGAAAAATACAGAGTTTAGAAAAAATTTGCAGAGCTCAAATAAAAGCTGCAAAACTGTTAGCACTCAGAACCATAGACAGTGACGCCAGGCATTGCCGGGCTGCCTCTACATGCATTGCGATAGTGGTTTACTAGGCCATGCCGGGTTACCTTTTCATGTATTGCGATAGTGGTGTGCTAGGCTTTGCCGAGCTGCCTCTACGTGCATTGCCATAGTGGTTTACTAGGCATTGGTGGGTTCCCTTTTCATGTATTGCGATAGTGGTGTGCTAGGCTTTGCCAAGCTGCCTCTACGTGCATTGCCATAGTGGTTTACTAGGCATTGCCGGGTTCCCTTTTCATGTATTGCGATAGTGGTGTGCTAGGCTTTGCCGAGCTGCCTCAACGTGCATTGCGATAGTGGTTTACTAGGCCATGCCGTGTTCCCTTTTCATGTATTGCGATAGTGGTGTGCTAGGCTTTGCCGAACTGCCTCTACGTGCATTGCGATAGTGGTTTACTAGGCCATGCCGGGTTCCCTTTTCATATATTGCGATACTGGTGTGCTAGGCTTTGCCGAGCTGCCTCTACGTGCATTGCGATAGTGGTGTGCTATGCTTTGTCGGGCTACCTCTACATGCATTGTGATAGTGGTGTGCTATGCTTTGCCGGGTTGTCTCTACGTGCATTGTGATAGTGGCGTGCTATGCTTTGCCGAGCTGCCTCTACATGCATTCCGATAGTGGTGTGCTATGCCTTGCCGGGCTGCCTCTGCGTGCATTGTGATAGTGGTGTGCTATGCTTTGCCGGGCTGCCTCTACATGCATTGTGATAGTGGTGTGCTATGCTTTGCCGGGCTGCCTCTACATGCATTGTGATAGTGGTGTGCTATGCCTTGCCGGGCTGCCTCTACATGCATTGTGATAGTGGTGTGCTATGCTTTGCCGGGCTGCCTCTACATGCATTGTGATAGTGGTGTGCTATGCTTTGCCGGGCTGCCTCTACATGCATTGTGATAGTGGTGTGCTATGCTTTGCCGGGCTGCCTCTACATGCATTCCGATAGTGGTGTGCTATGCCTTGCCGGGCTGCCTCTGCGTGCATTGTGATAGTGGTGTGCTATGCTTTGCCGGGCTGCCTCTACATGCATTGTGATAGTGGTGTGCTATGCTTTGCCGGGTTGTCTCTACGTGCATTGTGATAGTGGTGTGCTATGCCTTGCCGGGCTGCCTCTACATGCATTGTGATAGTGGTGTGCTATGCTTTGCCGGGCTGCCTCTACATGCATTGTGATAGTGGTGTGCTATGCTTTGCCGGGCTGCCTCTACATGCATTGTGATAGTGGTGTGCTATGCTTTGCCGAGCTGCCTCTACATGCATTGTGATAGTGGTGTGCTATGCTTTGCCGAGCTGCCTCTACATGCATTGTGATAGTGGTTCGCTATACTTTGCCGGGCTGCCTCTACATGCATTGTGATAGTGGTTCGCTATGCTTTGCCGGGCTGCCTCTGCGTGCATTGCGATAGTGGAGTGCTATGCTTTGCCGGGCTGCCTCTACGTGCATTGCGATAGTGGAGTGCTATGCTTTGCCGGGCTGCCTCTACGTGCATTGCGATAGTGGTGTGCCATGCTTTGCCGGGCTGCCTCTACATGCATTGCGATAGTGGTGTGCCATACTTTGCCGGGCTGCCTCTACATGCATTCCGATAGTGGTGTGCTATGCTTTGCCGGGCTGCCTCTGCGTGCATTGCGATAGTGGTGTGCTATGCTTTGCCGGGCTGCCTCTACGTGCATTGCGATTGTGGTGTGCCATGCTTTGCCGGGCTGCCACTACATGCTATGTGATAGTGGTGTGCTATACTTTGCCGGGCTGCCTCTACATGCATTCCGATAGTGGTGTGCTATGCTTTGCCGGGCTGCCTCTACATGCATTCCGATAGTGGTGTGCTATGCTTTGCCGGGCTGCCTCTACGTGCATTGGGATTGTGGTGTGCCATGCTTTGCCGGGCTGCCTCTGCGTGCATTGTGATAGTGGTGTGCGATGCTTTGCCGGGCTGCCTCTGCGTGCATTGTGATAGTGGTGTGCCATGCTTTGCCGGGCTGCCTCTGCGTGCATTGTGATAGTGGTGTGCTATGCTTTGCCGGGCTGCCTCTACGTGCATTGTGATAGTGGTGTGCTATGCTTTGCCGGGCTGCCTCTGCGTGCATTGTGATAGTGGTGTGCTATGCTTTGCCGGGCTGCCTCTGCGTGCATTGTGATAGTGGTGTGCTATGCTTTGCCGGGCTGCCTCTGCGTGCATTGCGATAGTGGTGTGCTATGCTTTGCCGGGCTGCCTCTGCGTGCATTGCGATAGTGGTGTGCTATGCTTTGCCGGGCTGCCTCTGCGTGCATTGTGATAGTGGTGTGCTATGCTTTGCCGGGCTGCCTCTACGTGCATTGCGATAGTGGTGTGCTATGCTTTGCCGGGCTGCCTATGCGTGCATTGTGATAGTGGTGTGCTATGCTTTGCCGGGCTGCCTCTGCGTGCATTGCGATAGTGGTGTGCTATGCTTTGCCGGGCTGCCTCTGCGTGCATTGCGATAGTGGTGTGCTATGCTTTGTCGGGCTGCCTCTGCGTGCATTGCGATAGTGGAGTGCTATGCTTTGCCGGGCTGCCTCTACGTGCATTGTGATAGTGGAGTGCTATGCTTTGCCGGGCTGCCTCTACGTGCATTGTGATAGTGGTGTGCTATGCTTTGCCGGGCTGCCTCTACGTGCATTGCGATAGTGGTGTGCTATGCTTTGCCGGGCTGCCTCTACGTGCATTGCGATAGTGGAGTGCTATGCTTTGCCGGGCTGCCTCTACGTGCATTGTGATAGTGGTGTGCTATGCTTTGCCGGGCTGCCTCTACGTGCATTGTGATAGTGGTGTGCTATGCTTTGCCGGGCTGCCTCTACGTGCATTGCGATAGTGGTGTGCTATGCTTTGCCGGGCTGCCTCTGCGTGCATTGTGATAGTGGAGTGCTATGCTTTGCCGGGCTGCCTCTGCGTGCATTGTGATAGTGGTGTGCTATGCTTTGCCGGGCTGCCTCTGCGTGCATTGTGATAGTGGAGTGCTATGCTTTGCCGGGCTGCCTCTACGTGCATTGTGATAGTGGAGTGCTATGCTTTGCCGGGCTGCCTCTACGTGCATTGCGATAGTGGTGTGCTATGCTTTGCCGGGCTGCCTCTGCGTGCATTGCGATAGTGGTGTGCTATGCTTTGCCGGGCTGCCTCTGCGTGCATTGCGATAGTGGTGTGCTATGCTTTGCCGGGCTGCCTCTGCGTGCATTGCGATAGTGGTGTGCTATGCTTTGCCGGGCTGCCTCTGCGTGCATTGCGATAGTGGAGTGCTATGCTTTGCCGGGCTGCCTCTACGTGCATTGTGATAGTGGAGTGCTATGCTTTGCCGGGCTGCCTCTACGTGCATTGTGATAGTGGTGTGCTATGCTTTGCCGGGCTGCCTCTGCGTGCATTGCGATAGTGGTGTGCTATGCTTTGCCGGGCTGCCTCTGCGTGCATTGCGATAGTGGTGTGCTATGCTTTGCCGGGCTGCCTCTACGTGCATTGCGATAGTGGAGTGCTATGCTTTGCCGGGCTGCCTCTGCGTGCATTGTGATAGTGGAGTGCTATGCTTTGCCGGGCTGCCTATGCGTGCATTGCGATAGTGGTGTGCCATGCTTTGCCGGGCTGCCTATGCGTGCATTGCGATAGTGGTGTGCCATGCTTTGCCGGGCTGCCTATGCGTGCATTGCGATAGTGGTGTGCCATGCTTTGCCGGGCTGCCTCTGCGTGCATTGTGATAGTGGTGTGCCATGCTTTGCCGGGCTGCCTCTGCGTGCATTGTGATAGTGGAGTGCTATGCTTTGCCGGGCTGCCTCTGCGTGCATTCCGATAGTGGTGTGCCATGCTTTGTCGGGCTGCCTATGCGTGCATTCCGATAGTGGTGTACTATGCTTTGTCGGGCTGCCTCTGCGTGCATTGCGATAGTGGTGTGCTATGCTTTGCCGGGCTGCCTCTGCGTGCATTGCGATAGTGGTGTGCTATGCTTTGCCGGGCTGCCTATGCGTGCATTGCGATAGTGGTGTGCTATGCTTTGCCGGGCTGCCTCTACGTGCATTGCGATAGTGGTGTGCCATGCTTTGCCGGGCTGCCTCTACATGCATTGTGATAGTGGTGTGCTATGCTTTGCCGGGCTGCCTATGCGTGCATTGCGATAGTGGTGTGCTATGCTTTGCCGGGCTGCCTCTGCGTGCATTGTGATAGTGGTGTGCTATGCTTTGCCGGGCTGCCTCTGCGTGCATTGCGATAGTGGTGTGCTATGCTTTGCCGGGCTGCCTCTACATGCATTGTGATAGTGGTGTGCTATGCTTTGCCGGGCTGCCTCTACATGCATTCCGATAGTGGTGTGCTATGCTTTGCCGGGCTGCCTCTGCGTGCATTGTGATAGTGGTGTGCTATGCTTTGCCGGGCTGCCTATGCGTGCATTGCGATAGTGGTGTGCTATGCTTTGCCGGGCTGCCTCTACATGCATTGTGATAGTGGTGTGCTATGCTTTGCCGGGCTGCCTATGCGTGCATTGCGATAGTGGTGTGCTATGCTTTGCCGGGCTGCCTATGCGTGCATTGCGATAGTGGTGTGCTATGCTTTGCCGAGCTGCCTCTACATGCATTGTGATAGTGGTTCGCTATACTTTGCCGGGCTGCCTCTGCGTGCATTGCGATAGTGGTGTGCTATGCTTTGTCGGGCTGCCTCTGCGTGCATTGCGATAGTGGTGTGCTATGCTTTGCCGGGCTGCCTCTGCGTGCATTGTGATAGTGGTGTGCTATACTTTGCCGGGCTGCCTCTACATGCATTGCGATAGTGGTGTGCTATGCTTTGTCGGGCTGCCTCTGCGTGCATTGCGATAGTGGTGTGCTATGCTTTGCCGGGCTGCCTCTGCGTGCATTGCGATAGTGGAGTGCTATGCTTTGCCGGGCTGCCTCTACGTGCATTGTGATAGTGGTGTGCTATGCTTTGCCGGGCTGCCTCTGCGTGCATTGCGATAGTGGTGTGCTATGCTTTGCCGGGCTGCCTCTGCGTGCATTGCGATAGTGGTGTGCTATGCTTTGCCGGGCTGCCTCTGCGTGCATTGCGATAGTGGTTCGCTATGCTTTGCCAGGCTGCCTATGCGTGCATTGCGATAGTGGTGTGCTATGCTTTGCCGGGCTGCCTCTGCGTGCATTGCGATAGTGGTGTGCTATGCTTTGCCGGGCTGCCTCTGCGTGCATTGTGATAGTGGTGTGCTATGCTTTGCCGGGCTGCCTCTGCGTGCATTGCGATAGTGGTGTGCTATGCTTTGCCGGGCTGCCTCTGCGTGCATTGCGATAGTGGTTCGCTATGCTTTGCCAGGCTGCCTCTGCGTGCATTGCGATAGTGGTGTGCTATGCTTTGCCGGGCTGCCTATGCGTGCATTGCGATAGTGGTGTGCTATGCTTTGCCGGGCTGCCTCTGCGTGCATTGCGATAGTGGTGTGCTATGCTTTGCCAGGCTGCCTATGCGTGCATTGCGATAGTGGTGTGCTATGCTTTGCCGGGCTGCCTCTACGTGCATTGCGATAGTGGTGTGCTATGCTTTGCCGGGCTGCCTATGCGTGCATTGCGATAGTGGTGTGCTATGCTTTGCCAGGCTGCCTCTACGTGCATTGCGATAGTGGTGTGCTATGCTTTGCCGGGCTGCCTATGCGTGCATTGCGATAGTGGTGTGCTATGCTTTGCCGGGCTGCCTATGCGTGCATTGCGATAGTGGTGTGCTATGCTTTGCCGGGCTGCCTCTGCGTGCATTGCGATAGTGGTGTGCTATGCTTTGCCGGGCTGCCTCTGCGTGCATTGTGATAGTGGTGTGCTATGCTTTGCCGGGCTGCCTCTGCGTGCATTGCGATAGTGGTGTGCTATGCTTTGCCGGGCTGCCTCTGCGTGCATTGCGATAGTGGTTCGCTATGCTTTGCCAGGCTGCCTATGCGTGCATTGCGATAGTGGTGTGCTATGCTTTGCCGGGCTGCCTCTGCGTGCATTGCGATAGTGGTGTGCTATGCTTTGCCGGGCTGCCTATGCGTGCATTGCGATAGTGGTGTGCTATGCTTTGCCGGGCTGCCTCTACGTGCATTGTGATAGTGGTGTGCTATGCTTTGCCGGGCTGCCTATGCGTGCATTGCGATAGTGGTGTGCTATGCTTTGCCGGGCTGCCTATGCGTGCATTGCGATAGTGGTTCGCTATGCTTTGCCAGGCTGCCTATGCGTGCATTGCGATAGTGGTGTGCTATGCTTTGCCGGGCTGCCTCTGCGTGCATTGCGATAGTGGTGTGCTATGCTTTGCCGGGCTGCATCTGCGTGCATTGTGATAGTGGTGTGCTATGCTTTGCCGGGCTGCCTCTACGTGCATTGTGATTGTGGTGTGCTAGGCTTTGCCTAGCTGCCTCTACGTGCATTGCGATAGTGGTGTGCTAGGCTTTGCTGGGCTGCCTCTACTTGCATTGCGATAGTGGTTGTCTATGCTTTGCCGGGTTCCATATACATGTATTGCGATAGTGGTGCACTAGGCATTTCCGGGTTCCCTTTACATGTATTGCTATAGTGGTGTACCAGGCTTTGTCGTGTTCCCTTTACATGTATTGCTATAATGGTGTACCAGACTTTGCCGGGTTCCCTTTACATTTATTGCGATAGTGGTGTACCAGGCTTTGTCGTGTTCCCTTTACATTCATTGCGATAGTGATTTACTAAGCATTGCTGGGTTCCGTATACATGCATTGCGAAAGTGATTTACGAGGCACTGCTGGGTTACCTATATATGCATTGTGAAAGTGATTTACTAGGCATTGCCTAGCTGCATCTACATGCATTGTTGTAGTAGTTTAATAGGCATTGCTGGGTTCCTTTTACATATATTGCGATAGTTGTTTACAAGGCTTTGCCGGGCTGCCTCTAAGTGCATTGCGACAGTGATTTACTAAGCATTGCTGGGTTCCCTATACTTGTATTGCGATAGTGATTTACTAGGCATTGTTATGTTACCTATACATGCATTGTGATAGTTGTTTACAAGGCATTGCCTAACTGCATCTACATGCAAAGGGTAATAGTTTAATAGACATTGATGGATTCCCTCTACATGCAATGCGATAGTTGTTTACTAGGCATTGCGGGTTTCCTTTACATGTATTGCGATAGTTGTTTACAAGGCATTGTCGGGCTTCCTCTACATGCATTGCGATAGTGGTTACTATCCATTGCCGGGCTGAATCTGCATGTATTGCGATAGTTGCTTACTAGGCATTGCCGTGCTGCCTCTACGTGCATTGCGGGTTTCCTTTACATGTATTGCGATAGTTGTTTACAAGGCATTGTCGGGCTTCCTCTACATGCATTGCGATAGTGGTTACTATCCATTGCCGGGCTGAATCTGCATGTATTGCGATAGTTGCTTACTAGGCATTGCCGGGCTGCCTCTACGTGCATTGCGATAGTGGTTGTCTATGCTTTGCTGGGTTCCATATACATGTACTGCTATAGTGGTTTACTAGGCTTTTCTGGAATCCCTTTACATGTATTGCGATTGTGGTGTACCAGGCTTTGCTGGGTTCCATTTTAATTTAATTAAATTATGTTTGTATTTGTAAGTTCTCGTTTCCAAATACAATCCTTTTAGTAAAAAATTTAATAGTCAGAAGACCGCTCGGAAAATATTTGACACAATAAGTAGCTCAAATTTAAATTGAAAGATAAATGATTGAAGATAGCTGTGTTTTGTTTTGCATATTGTTCAGTTTAATAAGTATTTTAAACCATAAACTTTTGTTGAAAGAAACATTGATGAAGCGTATGTTCATTTAGCTGCCAATTTTCAACAATTTCCGGAACGGGCAATCATACCAAGTCAAAAAATATGAATCCGCACCTTCCTGAAATCGTGTTCATTTATTTAAAATCTCAACGTCTGTCATTAAATTGCCGGTTCTTTTTGTGAGAGAATGTTCACGATGACGAACACGCTAATAACATGAATCTGGCCAAGAGAAATAATTTGTATGCCATGTGTAACTAAAACAGATACCGGAACGCCGAAATTGCGTCAATGATTTGTCTGAGGACATAAAACAGAGTGGATTCAACCGTCGATTAAAACCCGGGATCACTCACATATGATGAATAGGCATAGATATCCCATACATTTTAGTTTCATTGTTATTTAAAACATCTGTACTTGGAACGTTTCAAGATCTGTCTTCCTCCAACTGCATTGCCATCCGGATTAGCGATTTTATAGGGTTTGAACATTGGCTTTACACTGATATCATGATTTTTCTACAGAAAGGCATTTTTTTAAGTTAAACCGCAACTTCGCAGAATACATTGCAATGATTGGTCTTAAATCTAGAACCCTGTTATGTCATATAGTTGTTGACCATTTCGCTTTTTGTTGTAGCTTCCTTCCGGGGAAAAGGTTGAGCGGTTGTCGCTGTGTCATGTTTATCGAGTTAAAAATGGTCTTGCTCCTCAGTATATAAAAAAGCATTTCTCAGCCCCGAAAAGGATCCATTTTTGCAATACCAGATTCAGTTCTAAAGACATTCGAGCACTGGTGTTGCGTATAACGGATATAGTTTACGTTAAAAAATAATTTCGGAAGAAATTTGGAACCTATCTTTACACAGTATGTTTCCTAAATTCATTTATTCCCGGTACTATCGTCAACAAATTTGATATTATTTTTGGTTTTCTGCTGTTTAAAACAAATAAGTGTTTGTTGAAAGAAACATTGATATAGCGTTCGTTTAGCATAAATTAAGGTTTTTTTGTTATGCCATATTTAGGATTAACTTTTGTTTTACTTGAAACAAACTATGATTTGAGATTGAACTATTTAAACTGTAGTCTGCACAAGAACCACAATGGAAAAAAAAGTTATGTCTTTTTTGTGTTATCTTTGGGTTTTGTGGGTGTGACATTCTTCTTTGTTTTACATTATCTTGCAAATAATCATGCAAACAGTAAAAACATTCTATTGATAATAGTGTATTGTTGTATAGCATGTGTTGCATATTTATGCTATTGTGTATTCAAAACTATGTAAATGTTATACCATGTTGAAATGGCGAAATAAATCCATCTTGTTACTTATTTTACGTTATGTGTGACCCGGCCCTTAATATCATTCCAAGTTCCAGAACGGTAAGCAGAGGGAGAGTATTAAAGGTTCAAAGACCAAGTACTACCCCTTGAAATAGAGTGTTCATATACAATTAGTATAAAGTTCTTAATAAGTCATGGTAACTGACGTGAACATAAGTATATTTCCCATGTAAGAACCATTTTTATTGAAACGTTAAGGTCATGTTGGAATTGAAACAAAGTCTTTTTGCATTTTAAAGCGAAAGCATCTAAATAATTGCATTGTGGGTTGTATCACTGAACATAAATCCGAGACTGATATGCGATATTTTATTATTGGAGCTAAGGTACTGCGGAACACTATCAAACAACCCAGTCCGACTGCTTAGAAGCAGATTTAATCTTTACATATTTGACACCAAAATTGACCAAACTACATGAAAAAATGTCAACCTCACGTTACACCTGGATATCTAATGGGATATCCCATGTCATAAACTCATATCATTATAATGAATGCAACGAATGCTTTAGTGGTCTATATTTTCATCGAAGAGGCGCTGTATAGGCTAAAGTCTTAATAACAGTGGCACAATGTTTAATGTTTATGAGTAAGTCAACGTTTATACAAGAATAATTCAAATATAGTGCGTTGACTTTGACTATAAAACTTTGATTCAAGTTCCAATCAATCAGTTGCATGTCAAATAAAGACCTATCGGTTTGGTCCTTGCAAGTGAGCCTTAAACCAGAATTACTAAGTTGAACAAGGGCAATGACTTGCATAGCTCCTGACAAGAGTTAACCACCCTTATTTGGTATGTTGAGAGTGGAGCTTGTTTCAGTAATACACACGGTAAGATTGAGTCTTAATGGTTATTGCACTTGAAATTTAAACGAACATTTCAAACAAGGTTCAAAATTTGCATTATATTGAAGGCTGAGTGGTATAATTTGAATATTTTTCGGCTTCATGTTAAGGTTAATTTGTATAAATTATCAATCAGATCATGCATAATAAATGATATTTGAACTTAATAAATTTCTTTTAAACATACGTGTAATAGTTTACATTTATACATCAAGTTGTAGATTTGCTATTGCCTTGAAAGGAAATGTCTCGTAAATAAAATGAAACCGACGCCAGGGTGAGTAAAATAGTCGAGCTTTAAGGAAGGCATCTTAATTTAAATTCTTTGATTAATTAATCTTTAGTTCCAAAGGATATATAAATTTGTTAATATTTGGAAACAACGAATTGTCCATACTTAAAATGCCATCTATATTTCTCATGAAACGTGTTTATATTCTCAAAACAAACACAATAGTAAGATTGTTCTTACTAATCAAGACCACAACCCAAAGATTTCCTGATATATTGGTGTATTTGTAAATGCAAATAATGCAAATAATGTTTGGGTATATAATACTAATGTTAATAATGCCTCTCTTTCAGTGTCTGTTGGGACTTAGTCGTTTTAAACAGATTCTTGGTTAAATTATAGGGCTCTGAGATTGTCGATGTAGTTTTGAATTGTTGTATTGTTTAAGTATCATTTAATGATAATTATGCTTATCTCGTTACGAACTACTAAATCTGACTTTTTATGTACAACTTTACGTGCTGCATATTTCCATAACAATAAGCGTTTTCAATTAGCAAATACATATAAATGTTTCTTAGAAACCGTTTACGTTTTTTTTTCTTTTGTTACATCAACATTAACGTGCATTTAATATAATCCAAGATTTTAAAATTTGAAAATACTAATTGTATTCAACCTCCTGGCAGCATTATCAGTTCGTTGACTGTTTAGCTGTATCGCGTCCATCGTAAGTACTTAGCGAGACAAAATATTTATTCATACGGTCTGGGACCGTAAGCACTTGACAGACATATTCGATAAGAGCATATCCCCTTTTCCAACCACGATTGTTCATGTCTAAACGCTGTTTTGCGTCGCAGCATATGCATCGCCATTTTGGTTACGATCGAATGTCACGGGGAAACAACGACAGTAAAACTACATGACGCTCGTTTCATTGCTGCATATTTTCTACAAACTTGTTAATAATGTAATTCATTGCGCCCGCAAATATCGTTACATTATTTAAATCATATACATCATTTTGATCAGTTTTGAAAGTTGTGGGTGTTTTTCAAATGTTCATAAAGAGAAAATTAGAGAAAATGAAAACATAAAAGAGGGCATAACGAAGGAAAAAGGTGATTTTTAATGTTAGAAATTTATGGTCCCATATCAGAACTACCGTGTTGTAGTAATCCTTAAAAATGGCGGTCCTACACTTTGCAGACAAAATTTAACTATATGTTGTTGTGTTCAAAGTGCTAGTATTCTGATGCTTAGAGGTCTGCAAGTGATGAATAAAGAAACATCTTTCTTGTTTTGTTTATACAGCTTAACTTTATTAAACATCGAATCAGTGTATATACTTATATAATAGAGTGAAAATATTAAAATAAATGAGTCAACACAAATAATACGATGTGTTTCCACATGTATTAAATACTTTCAGTTCCCAGACCTTTATTGTTTCATGCCAAGTTTCATACTGCAATTTTCTAAGTGATTACATGGTTATATACTAGAACTTTCATTGAAACAATCCAAACATGCCCATTTGACTGTGATCTTTAATTGACATGCACGTTGCATACCTCGTTCGTTTTATGCAAACGTCACTCATTCATTGTAAGTACAATATTTCAGTGTATGTTTCTTACCATGGCGCTACTGCACTATTACTATCATTTGATGTTGACGTCATTTCCTGTTCATTATATACATACAACCTGATGAAAGTCGAATGACCGAAACGTTGTTTCATAAATAAATAATTTGTGTTGAAGTTGGACTTCTTTAATTATCGACATATTATTTTTTGTATAATTCCACCTAAGCGTATCCAGTGAAAATAACAACATATAATAATAGGGAGGGTTTATTAAGGGGAAAATACAGTAAAATAAAAGCCATCGCTAGGGTGATAGCCATATTGCAACTGTAGGCAGGCTCGTAGTCCGGTCAAACAGCCATATAGGTCATCTTGTTGATCTGCTAGAAATATAAAGCAACAAACAATTCAGTTGTGATATGTGCTATCATTTATGTTTCATTAACTTTATCAAAATTATATATGCCTACCATATTAGATAAAATTATAAAAATAAATATTCGCCATAATGGAAATGAAACTGAAGTCCACAATACAATTTAGTAAGTAAATAAATCCGAATTGATTCAGACTAAAACGTATCCTTATGTGGGTGAATCATTTTTGAGAAATGTTTGGGTAAGCGTGGACAATACTTACATGTTGTAGCGAAGTTACTATCCGCCAAAAGAAGGTGTTGAAGACAGGGAAGAGTCCGGCGTTTCTGCTTTAATTTTCTGAATTTTGCTCTTCACTCTAGTTATCTTTTCAATTAACTCCGTTCTTTCCTTCTCATTTTCGGCATCTTTAAGTCTGTTTGTTAGTTTTACCTGTTTTTGACGTAACATGAATAAATTGTCACCACTTTCGAGCTTGTCGTTCGAGGTTTTACCTTTTTTCTCTTCATTTCCATTACTGCGGCTCGGAACTTCACTTTCGTCTTTCATTTTCTGAATTTTGTATTTCACTACCTTGATTTTGTCGAGTAAATCCTTTCTCTCATGGTCGATGTCTGCATTGTCAAGTCTTCTTTTTAGTACCTCTAGTTTATTGAATAAACTTTTCGACTGTGCTTTGCTCTCCGATTTATCAATGGGCTCATCATTTGAACGATCCCTATTTTTTGACGTGCGATCTGTCTTGGTTTCTTTACCTGTTTTTGTTTTCGCTTCGCTCCTCTTCTTTGCACCGGGAATTACACTTTCTTTTCGAACTTTCTGGATTTTGTTTTTAACAACATTTAATTGATCAATTATGTCTTGTTTTTCTTGCTTATTATTTGCATTTTTTAGTCTTTTCTTAAGATTCTCCAGGCGATCTACTAGAATTTCAAAATATGTTCTACCGTTTGACTCCTCTCTTTTATTGACATTTGGCGTTGTCTTGCCATCACGTGAGTTTTTTTCACTACTGGTTTTCGATTTCCGACGTTCGTTACTCTTGATTTGTCCTTCTTCTACTTCTTTCTTCCGTTTTGGAATTGAAACAACACTTTCTTCCTGAATTTTCTTAATTTTCAATTTCACGACTTTTATTTGGTCAATTATATCTTGTTTTTCTTGTTTATTTTTGGCATTGTTTAGGCTTTTCTTAAGTTTCTCTAGTTTATCATGTAACGTTTCCAGCCGTGTTTTACTTTCTGTCAGCTTTCTTGATTCATCACTCGGGTTTTTTGTCGATCGCGCAGTATTATCTTTTTTGGAACGATCCCTGATTTTTTGCGTTGTCTTGCCATCACGTGAGTTTTTTTCACTACTGGTTTTCGATTTTCGACGTTCGTTACCCTTTATTTGTCCTTCTTCTTCTTCTTTCTTTTGTTTTGGATTTAAAACAACACTTTCTTCCTGAATTTTCTTAATTTTCAATTTTACGACTTTTATTTGGTCAATTATATCTTGTTTTTCTTGTTTATTTTTGGCATTTTTGAGGCTTTTCTTAAGTTTCTCTAGTTTATCATGTAACGTTTCCAGCCGTGTTCTACTTTCTGTCGGCTTTCTTGATTCATCACTCGAGTTTTTTGTCGATCGTGCAGTATTATCTTTTTTGGAACGATCCCTGATTTTTTGCGTTGTCTTGCCATCACGTGAGTTTTTTTCACTACTGGTTTTCGATTTTCGACGTTCGTTACTCTTTATTTGTCCTTCTTCTTCTTCTTTCTTCTGTTTTGGATTTAAAACAACACTTTCTTCCTGAATTTTCTTAATTTTCAATTTCACGACTTTTATTTGGTCAATTATATCTTGTTTTTCTTGTTTATTTTTGGCATTTTTGAGGCTTTTCTTAAGTTTTTCTAGTTTATCATGTAACGTTTCCAGCCGTGTTCTACTTTCTGTCGGCTTTCTTGATTCATCACTCGGGTTATTTGTCGATCGTGCAGTATTATCTTTTTTGGAACGATCCCTGATTTTTTGCGTTGTCTTGCCATTACGTGAGTTTTTTTCACTACTGGTTTTCGATTTTCGACGTTCGTTACTCTTGATTTGTCCTTCTTCTTCTTCTTTCTTCTGTTTTGGATTTGAAACAACACTCTCATCTCGAATTTTCTGAATTCTGTTTTTCACAATTTTTATCTTTTCTATAATATTTTTGCGTTTGTCCTGATTCTTTTCACTGTCTAGTATTTTCTTTAGCTTTTCCAATTTATCAAGTAAAATTTTAAGATGAGTTCTTACATCTGACTTTTTGTCTCTATCCATCTCAATATCTTTAACATCCTTAATTTCATAACCTGGTTCATTTTTACCATCATTCACACGCGTTTTAATAACCCTGATCGAGTTCTTTAACTTTTTCAATAATCGTTTATCTTTTGTTTTTTCTAACTTCGTTTGCAAGTCAGATAGTAATTTCTTAATATTTCTTTTACTAGCTGTCTTATTATTAGAAATGTTCTTATTTTTATTTAAATATCTTTGAAAGAGACGTAAGTACTTCATAAACAAGGCTCGAAGTTTTTTTAGTGTATCAATACTAGAATTTTGCACGTTCTGTTGTATGCTCTTATTGAGCCGGGCAATACGTGCGTTTAATCTCCTAATGTACTTGCGAAGCATGCTATCATCGACATTTCTTTTAAGATCGATGTCTTTCTTAAGCTTCTTTAAACTGTTTAAAAAATCCTTCAACCTTTGTGTGTTTGCTGCTTTCCTGGGAGGGTTTTGTGATGTTTGTTTCAAGTTTTTGACCGTTTCCTTCAATTTGTCAACTTTTCCGCGTAATTTCTTTCGGTTTTGTTTAAGTTTTTCAACCTGTTTTTCGGATGAATCGATGCTGCTAGTGCGGGATCCTTTAGAAGATGAATTTCTTCTGCGTTTTGTTTTCTTCACTACCTTTTTAGTATTCTCCTTTTGATCATCGTCTATAAATTTTGAATCACTATCAGAACTTTTTTCTTCAACTGTCTGATCCTTTTTCTTGTTGTGTCTTCGACATCGTTTGGTATCCTTTTCATCAACATTGTCATCACAGCACGTTTGTAGGATAGGAGTATATACTTTATCACCACAGCAGGCAGTTAGAGTACCATAATCTTTTGTCCTTATAACATCATTACAGCACACCTTCACGCTTGGATCATAACTCTTTCTTCCACAACATTGCGTGTGCTCTCCACAAACCTTGTATTGAACACGTCCATTGCAACACATTTGGAGCTCACTGTCGTAGGTCTTGCGTATGCCGCAGCATGCATCAGCTGCAGCATTGGACTTTCGTACTTTATTACCATTACAACAGAGATGTCGTTCAGGGTCAATTGCTTTATCAAAACAGCAACTATGTCTATTTCGAGAATTGTTATAAAGAACTCCTCCACAACAGGTTTTTCGTCTCGTATCATAAGCTTGGCTCCCACAACAGGCAATGTATCTATTATCAGTTATATCATTCACAACTCCGCTACAGCAAATCTGGCGATCTTTGTCAAGATATTTGTATCCGCATGTTCTTATTGTCCCAAGTGGTATAACTGTCCCGTAAGCACACTGATGTGTCATTGGATTATATCCTTCTTTTCCGCAACAGCTCGATATACGAGAGGATTTATCAAAATGAACACCACCACAGCATATTTGTTTTTTAATGTTGAAGATACGTTTCCCGCAACAGCTATATTCTTTAATAGAGATGCCTTTAGGAATGAGTCCAAGTTCTCCGTCACAACAAAGCTCATTCTGTGGATTTTGTGATTTTCGTCCACAGCAGCTGAAATCTTTATCATTTCTTTTATGAACTACAATCTCATTGCAACATAAATGTATCAATGGGTCGTATGCTTCCTTTCCACAGCATTTTGTGTCGGGACCATATTGCTTGTTGCGCACAATTTCGTCACAACAAACCTGCCTCTTGACGTTATACGTCGTGCGTCCACAACAGGCAACAGGGGCAGAAGGTGCAGCTCGCAATGGGTTTCCATTACAGCAAGTTTGTTTTTTCAAATCAATCTGTCTATCTCCACAATAACATTTATTTTTACATGGTCTCTTTGCCTTTACTTTTCCATTTCGACAGACTTGTGTTGTCTCGTCGAAATCAGGTAGAATCATTCCATTACTACAGCTGAAACAGTTTCGGTCGTAAGACATGCTATTGCAACAACCAGTTGTTCGACCGTATGATTGTTGAACTTTATTTTCACAACATACCTCCTTTTTAGAGTTGTAGGCTTTAGTGTCACAACATTTCGTTTCATCTCCTGCAATCAGTTCTTCTATATTTCCATTACAGCAGGTACATTTTGTTTTATCATAAATTTCGCCCATGCAGCATCGGCTGTTACTGCCAGCGATCCTTGGTTGAATGTTACCATTACAGCAAGTACTTATCTCAGGATCATATGCTTGTCCATCGCAACATTTTGATTGTTCTCCAGCAAGTCGATAATTGATGTTTCCTTTGCAACATATGCTTATGAATGGGTCGTATTCGTTAGTACCACACATATGCCCTGAAGCATAGACAAAGACAAAAACGAATCAAAATCGTCGTTGATAGCCTAAGTATACGTCAAGGTCTTCTTTGCTTATAACAAGAACTGTTGAATCAATCGAATTAAAAACAAATCCTATGTTGCCGCAATTAAAAGTCTAACAAAAAATGCTAAAATGTCATCAATATCATATGAGTTAAATGACATTCCTTAACACATTATATGCCAATTATGTGTTAAACCAAGGTAAAAAACTTACCTGGTCTATCTTTACAGCATTTTCCCATGCCATCGGCGATATTAGGAGGTAAAAACATGCAAGTAGTCCCCGGCCGACAAACAAAACCGGCTATTCCACCACAGACACCATCAGCTCCATAAACACACATATCTATATTGAAATTGATCAAACTTATAATTTTGTTTATATAGAAAATGATACGTAAGAAATGTAATATGATACAAAACAACCCATTTTTGATACAGAAATAGTTCATAATAGGTCATTAATCATTAAAACTTTGAGGTTTATATTATTTATGAATGTACTGCAAATTTTAAGTTTTGATCTTCACCAATTAAAATTCCTATGTGTTCTATACTATAATTAGAACACTTGCAAGATGATGACCATACCAGTAAGTTAAAACCCCGAGTAGACTCGTGATCAAGTAAACTAGATCATATGACCTTTCGGTAAATCTTTTGATGCGTGTTTATGGAATTTTGTTCGTATGAATGTGGTGTTTGTGTCTCTCGATCAATGTCGTTTGGAAACTTTCCTGATTCCTAAACATGATTTAACGTTGACTTTTGGAGGTATCCGTTTACGTTAATATTGTATGATTATTGTAAAAAAAAATTGTATAAATTGCTCGGCATTGCATTTTCGCAAAATGTAACTGTGAATGGTTGAAATGCTTAAATGATAATAATGTTTCAACAGATATCGTATTTATACACTCAGAGAATAAGTGTTTTGATCTTATTTCATTAGTTTGTTTAATGATTAAAAAAATTACAATTGGGTGATATTATTAAAAAAATCTCATGCGCCTGTTATAAAAAAGCAACGATGGTATCGCAATGTTGGATTCCAAATGTTATCAATGTTGTTTCATACGTATACTGTTACGGATCCTTAAGAGCAAAAAAATAATGAAACAAGCAACAGTATAGGTCAACTTTAATTAAGAAAGATACATTGTTGTACTTATGTCTTTGAGACAGAATGATTAGCAAAAACAGAGGAGTGTTCAAAAAATACTTTTCATACTAAACAATGAATAAAAATACCTTTAAATGGAAATATATTCAAATTCATTATTAAATGCATTGTTGTTAGCAAAGATTGTTCTCCGGATGACTTTTACCTTAGAGATAACGCAATATATGCGAACACACTTAAAATATCCACCATGTTTTTCTTTGTTGACGTGTAATTTTGTGGAGAAAATATACCTCGACTTATACCTTCAAATAACTTCGAATAATGTGTGCTAGGAACCATTTTTTCATAAAGATACAGTCCACAAGAAATATAATTTTAAGAATAAAAACATGTAAGAGGCTATATTTTTCTCGATTTTTTAACATCCCGGTTTGGTTTTATGCAAAAACTGTATTCCGGCACTATATTTACCGTGTTCTGGTTGTATGCAGACACGACCGCATCCATTGCTACAACATTTCTGAGGCTGGGGACAGTCTTGATCGTGTGAACATTCGTGCACGCAGTGTCCAACTCCACTAGGTGCAGGACACAGTCCGGGACGTGGTTCTTAAAATATTACGAAATATATACCTTAATACTGCTTGTAGTTCTCCTCGATAATTTCATTCGCCTAGACTGTTATTTTAATTTAGAGGGATAAATGGACATGCAATTTTAACAAATGTATGTTCGATGTTTTGGTGATATTATCGCATTGTTCAAATAGGTAACAAAGCAATGGCGTTCAAAATGTTTGCTAAGAAAGCCAAAACATATTATTAGTTAACAAATTACGTTCAAAGTCTTAGTTTCTGTTCTAAATTTTACGTTCTTTAGACAACTTAGGCACAAACTATCAGTACTTGATTTTAATCACAGTAACGGCTTAAGAACAAACTTTACAATGGAAATGTACACGTGTATGATAGTCAAGTACTCTAGAGAAGAGGATATATCACAAGTGTAGAGGAGAGGATATATCACAAGTGTAGAGGAGAGGATATATCACAAGTGTAGAGGAGAGGATATATCACGTGTAGAGGAGAGGATATATCACAAGTGTAGAGAAGAGGATATATCACAAGTGTAGAGGAGAGGATATATCACAAGTGTAGAGAAGAGGATATATCACAAGTTCTAGAGAAGAGGATATATCACAAGTGTAGGGAAGAGGATATATCACAAGTGTAGAGGAGAGGATATATCACAAGTGTAGAGGAGAGGATATATCACAAGTGTAGAGGAGAGGATATATCACACGTGTAGAGGCTGCTATTGATATAACGTATTATCAAATTCATCAAATATACATGTATTTACCTTTGTTTGGTGTTTTTGGTTCATCTGAAATATATAAGTAATTTTTCATCAATAGGAAAACATGTCATTGAATATGAACACCAGGATGTTTAAATTATGTTGTCAATCATTCAATATTTTCAATATAGTATTACATACAAAAGATGTTAATGTGTCATTCTTCAATCTTACATAACATGAGCAGGTCTCAAGACACTAAAATGGTTTATGTTCACTCATTTTCCCGTAAAATACTACTGAAGACAAGCAATTCACAATCTTAAAAATAATACGTTTAATGGTTCTTAACAACTGTCCTTCAATTTGTTAGATCTTACCCTTGCACGTCTCAACCAACGTTTGTTCAATAGCGTCTTCTATCATTGGTAGATGTTCATATGACTCAACATTAAATACATTGCTTGATGCAGGTGAAGAGGCTATTTGGTACAGTTCCGAGGTATCAGTAAGCCCTATTCCTACAACGATTAAATGAATCCCTCTACTTTTAGCCTCTGCAGCTTGCTCCACTGTATACGTGTTGTTGTTAGATCTCCCGTCTGTAACAATAATTGCCAGATTCGGAGCGTCTGGTCTATCACCATGTTCTGGGACGAAAACCGTTGTGTAAAGATTTTTCAACGCACCACCAGTATTTGTACCCCCGCTACTCACATCTAAGTTAGCGATATGGTTCAAAATATCTTCAGCAGTGGTATACGTGTCTAGTTGGAATTCATTGAAGATAAAATGATGAAAGACCGTCAAAGAAAACCGAACATTTTCAGAGTCAATATCCTTGTCCTTTACAATATCTGTGATAAAGCTTAAAAGGCTTGGAATTTTATTTGCAATGTCGTGTACACTCTCGGACGTGTCGGCAGTAATTGAAACATCCAGTCTTCTATTGACACATGCTGCAAAGTACACAATGCTCAAAATAAAAGCAGGGCATGTTTCAACTAAAAGATACATACAACAAAAGAATAAACAATGCAAACAGTGGTTAATTGCCTGATATTGATAGTCCATAATACGTAACTTTTGTTCTGCATTTGACCATGTCACGTGTGGCTACATAGCAATTATTTACATAGACAAACTGAATAATGCAATGTCGCAATAGTAAAATGCCCAGCGACCCTTTGAATACCTTGTTGTTTATTACTAGATTTGAATTAAAGAAATGATTTAATTGCCATGTACAGAAACATCATACGTACTGCAGCAATCCTCATAATCCCATGGTTGTATTGCTCTTAAGGAACCATTACAACATCTAAATTGTGACGCATCGAAAACGTCAGTTCCGCAGCAACAATTATTTTCAAAAGTCATCAAACGCATCACTCCATCACAGCAAATGTGTTTCGTGTCATCGAAATTAATTACGACGCTGTTATTTATGCAATTATTACACCAGGAGTTGTAACTTCTTGAGCCACAACACTCAGTCGTATCCCCATACTTCGGCTGAACATTTCCAGCACAGCAAAACTCTGAATCTTTTGCAAATGGATACATTCCAGCGCAGCACCCTTCATCATTACCAATTGGAATGTCGCCACAGCATGACTCTACGTTCGGATCATAAACAGCACTGTTCCCACAGCATATATTGGAGCCGATAGATCTCAATGATACTGGATTGCCATTGCAGCATTTTTCTGTCATCGGATCGAAAGTTGTATCTTGGCAACAAGCAACAGTATGATTAGATCTTCTAGTCGATAGTCCGTTCGGACAACAAACGTGGTACATTGGGTCAAATGCATATTGGTCCTGGCAACATTCTGTTGCGGAAATGTATGGTTTGGATACAACGGTGCCATTGCAACATAATTCTGTTGATGGGTAATATGCTGAAAAGTGTCCACAACAATGTGCACTCTGCGGAGACGCTGTTAACACCGGATTACCGCTACAACAAAGTTCATGCGCACTATCTATTGCCGTTGTATAACCACAACATGTAAGGGTCGTGTTAGAACGTTTCTGCACAACGATACCGTTATCACAACAAATATGAGTAAAAGGATCGTAAACTGCAGCGCCACCACAGCAAGAAGATCTATCATTTAATCGCGGTAGTGCCATATTGCCACAACAGAGTTCATCGACCTTATCATAAGAAATAGATCCACAGCATTCGGTTGATGTTGGGGATCGTTTTACAATAGCGCTGCCGTTGCAGCAAATGTGCGTATTGCTATCGTATGATACCATTCCATCGCAACAAGAATTAGACATCGGGGTTGTCTTAGGAAGGACGATGTTATTTGCACAGCAAACGTGTTGAATTGGATTATAGGCTGATAAGCCGCAGCAAAGATTTGTTCCGGTAGATATCTTTGTAACTGGATAATGCCCACAACAAATCTGAGTTTCGTTGTCATATAGAGCAGCATTCCCGCAACAATCAGTCTTGTTAACATCACTGATTTGAACCGGAGAGCCGTCACAACAGACAGACGTGCTAGGGTTAATAAGAGGTCCAATTCCACAACATACTTTACTCGAAATATCCACAATTTGAATGAGATGGTTTTCACAGCAAACATACGAACTTGGGTCATAGTGCACACCACCACACAAAACTGTAATAATAACAACGAAGTTCAGAAAACAGACAGTCGGCAATTAAAAAATAAATCAACATTTGCAAATACAAACTTTGATAATTTTCTTATTGCGCATATTTAGTAACCAATTTCATTTCTTTTATAAACCGACTTACCAATCACTGGCGCATCTAAAATAAAAGAGAAAGGGACTAGGCAAGTTATATATAGTAACATAGAATAAACGCAAATTTACACGATGGTGTTAAAATGTACATGCAAAGTAATACTAACTGCAAAAATACAATACTGTGCTAACTACATATTTGCGAATAAAACAGTAGAATTTTTTTTGACAGGACTGAAATCTTTTGTCCTTATATACACAGCGAATGCATACATATTAAAACAGATAACACGAAGGCTTAAAACCCACCAAATGATCATCCTATGTTTATATAACAATGAGAATAATAGTTTTATAATACCTGTGCACTCAGTGATGAACAGATCTTCAATAAGACTCTTAATGGTCAACAATTGACTAAACTGTTGCACATTGAACACATTTTGTGCAGTAGGTTCTGACGCCATCTGATGGAGTTCACTTTGATCGTCTATTCCAATACCGACAGCAATTATGTGTATACCGTTGGCTTTCGCTATAGCAGCTTGCTGCACCGTGTACGTATTGTTGTTCGATTTGCCATCTGTGATAATAACAGCAATATTTGGGGCTCCAAAGCGGTCGCCAAAGGAGGAGGTGAATACGATGTCATTCAAATTTTGTATCGCACCGCCAGTATTCGTTCCACCTTGACGTGTTGCTAGCAATTGTATGTGGTTTAGCATCTCCGATCTCGTTGTATAACTGTTAAGGTAAAATTCATTGAAGATATCATGCGTGAAAACCGATAGAGAAAATTTAACATTGCCCGAGTCGACGTCACTATCTGTGATAATACCGCTGACGAAGTTCATCAAGTACTGCATATCGTCTTCCCCATCGTGTACACTTTCAGAGTTGTCCACAACAATTGCAATATCGAATTCAAAATTAATACAGTCTGAAAATAGGCAATATTTTAATATTAATACAAAAATGAGAATATGAAAGTTTATCGACTAATCCCGTTTGCAATTTTGACGATTTAAACAAAATCTAAAACATATAATAAAATTTCAAGATTGCAAGGTATAAGCACATTCTGGAAAATGTTTTAAAATATGTACGTACGACAACATTTAGAAGTATCGCCTTGATCTTTTAATTCTAATGTTCCGTTGCAACACGAGTAGATCGAAGAATCAAAAAGCGTTTGCCCGCAGCAACAGCTATATTCGAATATCTTCTCCCGTATAACTCCATCGCAACACATGTGATTGTCATCGTCGTAGGCCAAAACTACCGTGTTATTTAAGCATGCCTTGCATTTGTTGTCGAATGTGATTGTACCGCAACATTCCGTGTATTGAGGATTCGTCAACGGATGGCGCGTTCCGTTACAGCAGATCTCATTACTCTGGTCGTAAAAACCGGTTAATCCACAGCATTCAAATTGATTGCTATATACCGATCCACCGCAACATATTTCGGTATTTGGATCATATGAGGATTGATCTTCACAACAGTGCAGTGCTTGAATGTGACGTTTAGCGACTGGGTTTCCTGAGCAACATAATTCTGTGGTTTGATCGTAAACTGTATTGCCACAGCAAGAAGTTGTGTACATATCTCGCTTGGGGACAACTGTATGGTTGCAACATACGTGAGTGTCATTATTATACAGCATATAATTGCCACAGCACATGTTTGCAAGGACATTAATTTTCGTAACAGGATTCCCATTACAACAAACCTCATTGTAGGTATCAAAAGCGGACATATTACTACAGCATGCAGCATTCGCTTTTCCGGCTTTGGACACAATGTTCCCTCCGCAACACAATTCACGACTTCCGTCGTAGGCTACTGTATTATTACAACACATATTTGTCGACAGGTCTCGCCTAGGGATTATAGTGTATGTGCCGCTACAACATATCTCACTGCTAGAATCATAAAGAGCATGTGAACCGCAACATTGCCTTTTGTTTGGGGCGATGATGTATACCGGATTCCCAGAACAGCACACCTCTACTGTTGGATCGAAGGCAGAAGTGTTTTCACAACATGCGTTTGTATTTGCACCTCGCTTGTTTACAACACTGCCGTTGCAACAAATCTGAGTCTGAGAGTCGAACGAAGCTGAATGACCACAGCAGGATGATGCGTTTGTACTCGATTTCATCACTACATGCCCATAACAACACAACTCGGTGGAATTATCGTATGAGGCATAGTTACAGCAGTCTCTGGTATTGAAATTTCTCATTTGAACTGCAGTTCCGGAGCAACATATTTCCATTGACGGATTATAAAGAGTTGTTCCGCAACATGCTGTGGACATCACATTGGTGATCTGAACAACATTTACCCCACAACAAATTGATGTGCTTGGATCGTGCAAAGTCGTTCCACAACAAGTGTCAACATTTGCATTCAATATTTCTATAAGTGTATGGTTTAAGCAGCATACGTGCGTCTGTGGATTGTATGGAATTCCATTACAAAGAACTGAAAACAAACACAGATAATATAGATAGGTACTGGTACTTTTTAAGTCAAATATACTATGAAAAGAACGTTTCGAAACCAGTTATTCACTAGGTCAATTATCCAATGAAAACATCAACTTGTCATGTTGATACTTTGTTGTTACATTTAAGTTTATTACGTTTTAAAATTTCATGCCATTACCAATGTTTAAAGCATATAACAAATATACACTATTTATATATTTTATTTCAGGTATAATGGTTATTTATTATATCTTTAAAACCTGTTCAGATAATACCAATACAATATGGGGTGCCCAGACAAGATAATTCACATAGTTGAATGTCGGATAAAAAATAAACACCATACAGTACCGATTTCGTAGCATTAATTATAAAGTCACGAACCTGTGTCGGGATGTTCTGAAACAAACAAAACTGATGCTTTATTTTAATTCTTTTCCTTAAAAGAGAAAGGGACTAGGCAAGTTATATATAGTAACATAGAATAAACACAAATTTACACGATGGTGTTAAAATGTACATGCAAAGTAATACTAACTGCAAAAATACAATACTGTGCTAACTACATATTTGCGAATAAAACAGTAGAATTTTTTTTGACAGGACTGAAATCTTTTGTCCTTATATACACAGCGAATGCATACATATTAAAACAGATAACACGAAGGCTTAAAACCCACCAAATGATCATCCTATGTTTATATAACAATGAGAATAATAGTTTTATAATACCTGTGCACTCAGTGATGAACAGATCTTCAATAAGACTCTTAATGGTCAACAATTGACTAAACTGTTGCACATTGAACACATTTTGTGCAGTAGGTTCTGACGCCATCTGATGGAGTTCACTTTGATCGTCTATTCCAATACCGACAGCAATTATGTGTATACCGTTGGCTTTCGCTATAGCAGCTTGCTGCACCGTGTACGTATTGTTGTTCGATTTGCCATCTGTGATAATAACAGCAATATTTGGGGCTCCAAAGCGGTCGCCAAAGGAGGAGGTGAATACGATGTCATTCAAATTTTGTATCGCACCGCCAGTATTCGTTCCACCTTGACGTGTTGCTAGCAATTGTATGTGGTTTAGCATATCCGATCTCGTTGTATAACTGTTAAGGTAAAATTCATTGAAGATATCATGCGTGAAAACCGATAGAGAAAATTTAACATTGCCCGAGTCGACGTCACTATCTGTGATAATACCGCTGACGAAGTTCATCAAGTACTGCATATCGTCTTCCCCATCGTGTACACTTTCAGAGTTGTCCACAACAATTGCAATATCGAATTCAAAATTAATACAGTCTGAAAATAGGCAATATTTTAATATTAATACAAAAATGAGAATGAGAAAGTTTATCGACTAATCCCGTTTGCAATTTTGACGATTTAAACAAAATCTAAAACATATAATAAAATTTCAAGATTGCAAGGTATAAGCACATTCTGGAAAATGTTTTAAAATATGTACGTACGACAACATTTAGAAGTATCGCCTTGATCTTTTAATTCTAATGTTCCGTTGCAACACGAGTAGATCGAAGAATCAAAAAGCGTTTGCCCGCAGCAACAGCTATATTCGAATATCTTCTCCCGTATAACTCCATCGCAACACATGTGATTGTCATCGTCGTAGGCCAAAACTACCGTGTTATTTAAGCATGCCTTGCATTTGTTGTCGAATGTGATTGTACCGCAACATTCCGTGAATTGAGGATTCGTCAACGGATGGCGCGTTCCGTTACAGCAGATCTCATTACTCTGGTCGTAAAAACCGGTTAATCCACAGCATTCAAATTGATTGCTATATACCGATCCACCGCAACATATTTCGGTATTTGGATCATATGAGGATTGATCTTCACAACAGTGCAGTGCTTGAATGTGACGTTTAGCGACTGGGTTTCCTGAGCAACATAATTCTGTGGTTTGATCGTAAACTGTATTGCCACAGCAAGAAGTTGTGTACATATCTCGCTTGGGGACAACTGTATGGTTGCAACATACGTGAGTGTCATTATTATACAGCATATAATTGCCACAGCACATGTTTGCAAGGACATTAATTTTCGTAACAGGATTCCCATTACAACAAACCTCATTGTAGGTATCAAAAGCGGACATATTACTACAGCATGCAGCATTCGCTTTTCCGGCTTTGGACACAATGTTCCCTCCGCAACACAATTCACGACTTCCGTCGTAGGCTACTGTATTATTACAACACATATTTGTCGACAGGTCTCGCCTAGGGATTATAGTGTATGTGCCGCTACAACATATCTCACTGCTAGAATCATAAAGAGCATGTGAACCGCAACATTGCCTTTTGTTTGGGGCGATGATGTATACCGGATTCCCAGAACAGCACACCTCTACTGTTGGATCGAAGGCAGAAGTGTTTTCACAACATGCGTTTGTATTTGCACCTCGCTTGTTTACAACACTGCCGTTGCAACAAATCTGAGTCTGAGAGTCGAACGAAGCTGAATGACCACAGCAGGATGATGCGTTTGTACTCGATTTCATCACTACATGCCCATAACAACACAACTCGGTGGAATTATCGTATGAGGCATAGTTACAGCAGTCTCTGGTATTGAAATTTCTCATTTGAACTGCAGTTCCGGAGCAACATATTTCCATTGACGGATTATAAAGAGTTGTTCCGCAACATGCTGTGGACATCACATTGGTGATCTGAACAACATTTACCCCACAACAAATTGATGTGCTTGGATCGTGCAAAGTCGTTCCACAACAAGTGTCAACATTTGCATTCAATATTTCTATAAGTGTATGGTTTAAGCAGCATACGTGCGTCTGTGGATTGTATGGAATTCCATTACAAAGAACTGAAAACAAACACAGATAATATAGATAGGTACTGGTACTTTTTAAGTCAAATATACTATGAAAAGAACGTTTCGAAACCAGTTATTCACTAGGTCAATTATCCAATGAAAACATCAACTTGTCATGTTGATACTTTGTTGTTACATTTAAGTTTATTACGTTTTAAAATTTCATGCCATTACCAATGTTTAAAGCATATAACAAATATACACTATTTATATATTTTATTTCAGGTATAATGGTTATTTATTATATCTTTAAAACCTGTTCAGATAATACCAATACAATATGGGGTGCCCAGACAAGATCATTCACATAGTTGAATGTCGGATAAAAAAGAAACACCATACAGTACCGATTTCGTAGCATTAATTATAAAGTCACGAACCTGTGTCGGGATGTTCTGAAACAAACAAAATTGATGCTTTATTTTAATTCTTTTCCTTCATCTACTACGACATAATGACGAACAGTACCCTGATATTGAAAAATACATTTTCTGATTTCGCCAGTATGAACAATATGATATAAAAGTCATTTGTTTTCATAGCTTACCTGTACAATTTCCGATAAAGAGGTTTGTAATCAACTGTTCAATTGTAAATAAATGGCTAAACTGATCAACTTTGACCACGTTAATGGCTGTTGGCTCGGATGCTATTTGATGCAGTTCACTTTCATCGTCCATTCCAATTCCGACAACAATCATGTGTATTCCATTGGCTTTTGCAATAGTAGCTTGCTGAACTGTATACGCATTATCGTTCGATTTCCCATCCGTGACAATAACAGCAACATTGGGTGCTTCACTTCGGTCGCCACGGAAAGGAGTGAATACGTCAACATTCAAATTTTCTATAGCGAGGCCAGTATTCGTTCCACCTTGCCTTACATCAAGCGTTTGGATGTGGTTTAGCATCTGCGCCTTTGTTGTATAATTGTTAAGATAGAATTCATTGTAAACATTATGCGTGAAGACTGATAAAGCAAAGTTAACGTTGTCTGAGTCGACATCACTATCTAAGATAATACCGCTGACGAAGTTCATCAGGAAATCCAAATCATCTGGACCGTCATGTACACTTTCAGAGTTGTCCACCACAATAGCAACATCAATTTTTCGGTTGATGCAATCTGTATGAATAAAGATATTATTTCCTACGAACAAGGCTACAGCTAAATGGTATTAATTTAGTATGTTATGTGTGTTGTTCATTATTATGTTGTGAGATTTTAAGTATTTTATATATACATATCTTACAAGTAATGAAATGGGGATAAATTTTACTTACGGCAGCAAAAGCCGGTGTCACCGGGGTCCCTCGCCTCAAGAGATCCGTTGCAACAAGAATATATTTCGGAATCAAACAAACTGTTACCACAGCAACAACTATGCTGATATATCTTTTTCTGTATATGGCCATTGCAACATAAATGGGTTTCATCATTATATGCCAAAACAATATTGTTGTTTTCACAAATCTGGCACGTATTGTCATAACTGTATTTTCCGCAGCATGACGTTGACTGTATTCCATTTCCAAAAAGGGGTTGTGCTTCTCCATCATCGCAGCAAGTTTGACTTATTGGATCATAGTAGTTTGTTACGCCACAACAGTTAAACATGTTACTAATGACAATTTGCCCGCAGCATTTATCATTCATAGGATCAAAAGTGAGATGACTGCCACAACATGAGGTAGTGTTTTCGTTTGTTTTCATACGAACATAATCATCGCAACATAAGTGTGTCGATGGATTAAAAAGTGTCTGTGCAGTACAACAACTTGTTTCGTTGTTATTCTGTCTCACTACAGGGTTTCCAAAACAACACTCTTCAATGTTAGGGTCAAATGTGTTGTTATAACCGCAACAGTGTGGATTGGTTCTTCCGTTTTTCAATGCTGGCTGACCTTGGCAGCATATTTCAGCGTTAACATCATACGAGGTGGTGTCATTACAACAGTTATTGGTGGTATAAGATCTTCTTGGCACCAGGACTCCAGATAAAGCGCAACAGACATGCTCGTTCGTATTGTATAAATTTAATCCGCAGCATTCAGTCTTCAAAGGATTAGATTTCTGAACAGGGACACCGTTACAACACACTTCAAATAGCGGAATAATTGAATTATACCCGCAGCATCCTGTTGCCATTGGTGATTTCTTTTCTACCACCGTACCATCACAGCATATTTGTGTATTTGGATCGAACGTATCGAAGATGCCGCAACATTCTGACGCATTTGCTGATGACTTTAATACAACAGTGTTTGCGCAACAAAGTTCATATTCAGGATCAAAAGAGTCATCGCCACAACATGAATTTGTAGTCAAGGTTCGCTTGTCAACCGGCATACCATTACAACATAGTTGATTAATATGATTGTACAAGCTCATGTCATTACAACATTCTATCTCGTCAGGGTGCGTTATTTCTATGACATTGCCATTGCAGCATACAGACACATCACTATTATATAAAGTTGACATCCCGCAACATGTTTTTTCATCGGCTACAATTATTTCTACAAGTGTGTCGCTACAGCAGACATAAGACTCAGGATCAAACTCGACGTGTCCGCATTTTGCTGAAATATGGAAAACATAATTTTATAACACTAGGAACAATTTACTATAAAAACGAAAAAAATGCATTAAGACTTCATATGACCGGATTTAGATTATTATGCATTTATTGAAAGAGGTGGAGTATATTGTTCTGGTGATTAATATCAAATACTCACGTGAAAATGGATATTCTGAAAATCACAAATAAGAATCAAATTAATATTATTTACAGTATAATTGAAATATCAATCAATTACTTAGGTTTCTACAAGTAAATGACTTATTTATGAACAATTTCGAATATAATTGAAATTTCATTCAATAACATTATGTTTCTACAAGTATATGATTTATCTATGAACAATTTAGAACACTTAATTAGGTTTCTAGACATACATATACACAAGTTTCAAACTTTACCTTTGCAATATTCAAATAATGTGTTCATTAAGGCAGCCTGTATGTTGGCAAGTTGACCGTAAGTTCCTTCTTGAAAAACGTTCTCGTTGTCTGGGTCGGAAGCAATATAGTTGATCTCAAATGGGTCAATGTTGTCACCAACACTTATTACTATAACCCTTACACCCATATTGCGCAGAGTGTCGGCTTGTGTAAACGTGTTCACTTGGTTGTTTGAATGGCCATCGGTGATAAGGATTGCAACATTTGGAACTAGAGGTCTGTCTCCATTCTGAGTTTGGAAAATTCTCGTATGAAGCATTTCAATTGCAGCACCTTGAAGAAATGGATAAATTCAGTCAAAAACAACATGACAACAAATGTGGAACATAAGTAAACAGGTTGATGAGGTTTATATGTTATTTTGCTATTTAAATTTATCATTAAGATACATTCAATTATTTGTAAAAAATACAAAAAAAAACATTAATAAGCTGAAATTAGCCATATAAGGTGTTTAAGAAAGTATGCAGACATGTTGCATAAAACGGAATAAGGTTAGTTGAAGTTTCAGTTAATGAAACTGGTACTGTAAACATAATAATGAATAGCTTTCAATGCATAGCTGTGCAACGAAGTATACCTGTGTTTGTTCCGCCTGTTTGGCCAACTGCCATATTCAGATGACTGATCATATCAGCTGACGTATTATATGTATCTAGTTGAAATTCAACAAAAACCTCATGAGTGAACACAACAAACGCCACCTGGACATTGTCTGTATTCAAGCCGTGTATAAAACCTTGTACAAAACCGGAAAGTTCGTTAAGATCAGCGCTTGTAAGGCTTTCAGAATAATCAACCACAATCGCAAGATCTAGTGCACTTTGGACTTCGTCTGAAAAAGAGTTGTATTGGTTTTTACCATTTCTTTCTATTGTGTTCTCTACTTGAAAATGTTATCAATTAATTAAAACTAAAATATAATTTTAAGCAATGGGTTATCTGTAAGAATGTTAAAACCAATTTATTTCAAAAAAACTAGCTCTTCACATAAGCAACTTACACACCAAGTTTCATCAATATCGGTCAATGCTAACTAATCTTATTGGGCAGAAACCATTTTTCTATTTTAAGTTACAGTGACCTTGACCTTAGCCCCTCCCCCCCCCCCCTCAATAGCAATCCCAAGCTAGCTCTTCACATAAGCTACCTACACACCAACTTTCGTCAATATCTATAAATCCTAACTAAAGTTATTGTGCAGAAACCATTTGTCTATTTTTAGTGACAGGCGACCTTGACCGTAGCCCTACCCCCCTCAAAAGCAATCCCAAGCTGGCTCTTCACATAAGCTACCTACACACCAAGTTTCATCAATATCTGTCAATGCTAACGAAAGTTATTGGGCAGAAACCAATTTTCTATTTTAAGTAACAGTGACCTTGACCATTTTTCTATTTTAAGTAATAGTGACCGTGACCTTAGCCCCTCCCCACTCAAAAGCAATCCCAAGCTAGTTCTTCACATAAGCAACTTACACACCAAGTTTCGTCAATATCTATCAATGCTAACTAAAGTTATTGGGCAGAAACCATTTTTCTATTTTTAATAACAGTGACCTTGACCTTAGCCCCACCCCCATCAAAAGCAATCCCAAGCTAGCTCTTCCCATAAGCTACATACACACCAAGTTTCATCAATATCTATCAATGTCAACTAAAGTTATTGAACAGAAACCAATGTTTGACGCCCGCCCGACCGCCCGCCCGCCCAACGACAACCTCATTCTAATAACCCGGTTTTCGTTGAAAACCTGGTTAAAAAACATACGGCAACAGGCATCATTCCAATTAGTTCTTGCAATAATTTGTCCGCCAGAGCATATTCCTGCAGTAGCATCAAATAGGTTGCTGCCACAACAGCAGTTTTCGTCATACAACATTTCATTCACAACTCCTTGACAACACATTTGGTGTTCTTTGTTAAAGGACTGGACAACAGTATTGTTGATGCATGTTTCACATTTGTTTTCATCGTTTGTTGTATGTCCACAACAAGCCTTTCCTGGAGTCCAAGCGTTGAGTACACCATTGCAGCATATTTGGTGATCGGCATTATATGGCCATCCATTACATTCTGAAACATGAACAAACGCAATGATATCAAAATGTTAAATCATTATATCATTTTCTATAATTATGTATGTATAGGTATATTAACACCTTCTCCGTCTATGATGTGGACTTAACCTTTCAATTTCACGTTTTCTCTAATAATGTCCTTCCTTACCTGTGAAAGCTTTAACCAATTCAAAAAGCTCGTATCTAAAACAATATCTCACGTGCTCCACTTGCTATGTCATTTGTAAATGTTAATTCGTATATTTTGTTTTTCTCACGGGACATGTGGCTTATTAAACCTGTATTCAAATTAAACTATATATCTATTATTTTCTATATATATATATATATAAACATGCGAAACAATATAATGATATTACTTGGAACGCATTCTCCATACACTTGTACTTCACACAGTTGAAGGTTGGTCTGGACCGCGTTATTCATAATCTTGATCTGAACATATCTGGCGCTAGTATCGGCGGGTAGTGCGAAGGTATGTTCACTCCCAATAATTCCGTTATGGCTATCGATCATAGTTAAGTCGGTCATTGTGTTTCCAACCAGAAGCCCAACATCGAACAATCTCTCTGCTGTAAATCACAAAATGTAATATGAAATATTAAGTATGTTAGTTAGGGTTATAACTGCACCATTGCAACTATGCGTTTAATAATACAACTGGCTGTCACATAAATGTTGTTGAACGCATGTTACAAATAGTTTGTTATAATTGTTTCATTAAATGACAGATTACTTCCAAATGGTTCTAACAAAACACAAAATTGACACTTTAATCTGTTTCCAACGACTTCACAGACACCATAATATCCCAAAATATTTCTTTTATACAATATTTGCTAAAAGGTTGTATCTGAAAATGGCCATTTACTTTCTTGGAAAACGGTTGTAACTACATTAACAACCGTTTTTCAAAGTAAACATTAAGTCAATAAAAGATTTGTACTAGATCAAGTCCACTTTTTAATTATATTTATAACAGCATGATTATTATTTTTTATTTTTTTTATTTTTATTTTTTTGTTGGGGGTGGGGGGGGGGGGGGTGAATTACAAATCGACGAACAATGAATTAAAAGCGATATTTTTTATACTTCAAAGAAACTGAAAAATGCATGAACTAAATCATTACAAACAATATTTCACTAGTTATCACTTATCCTATTTATATGAAATTAATATTTCATTATAACCAGATGAAAACCAGCTTGATACGCCAAGCATGATTGGATTATGTCCCTTGAAACTATCAAAATTGCTACTTTTAAGCTTGTAAACACAAAAAAGCCATCTGATATTTATAAAGTAGTCAGATATTAACTGTAAAACGGTTCGTTTCAAAAACTGGATTATGGCCCTTGAAATTGTCAAATAAAAAATCAACTTTTGAGCAAAATAGAGCCTTTTTAAACAGGCATAACTGGAGTATTGCCCTTTAAATTGGCAACATTTCTGTAAACGATTTCATAAATAAAATATAAATAAAACGTGAGATGTACAAAATATAACTCATTTTTTTCCAAAAACAAATAGTGGAAACATAGCATAGCCTTTTTAATTACAGTATTTTAGTAAAACTTAAATTGAAAATGATAATTGGTGATTAAAAACAGACATCTAAAAGCTATCGAAACATTAAAACAAAAAAAGATTAGTATATTTTGCGCAAAAAAGTGTAGAAATGTCTTCCCTTTTGTGAAAACTGGTTGTAACTGAATGTTTAAACAAATATTTCTTTTGAAATTTTATGCATGGCCTTAACGTGATTCTTCTCGGGATGTGACATATTACTCACCACAACAATCTTGTCTGTTGTAGATCGTTACATGATCTAATATGTACTCTTTGCCCAGATCCACCACCCACCACGGGTTGTTTTCTAAATCTGAATGACTGCAACTGTTGTGATTTGCATTTTGATTGGTATTCCCATCAACAGCCTTGTCGGAACTCCAAGCGCTTTTCCAAAGACTTGACATGTCTGTCTGTTTGCCAAGTGCAAGGTTCTCTAAACCTTAGAAATAGAAAAGAACAGTGATTATAAGGGACTAATGTTTCTATCAAAACCCTTCTGTAAATAAATATGGGCGATATGGTTCTATTAATCAATACTTTGATCATTCTTTGGATAACATTCATTCACTTTTTCCTTTAATGACACATCAGGTTTGTGTCTAGCATGAATATAAAATATATGTTACATCGTTTTTCTTAGTAAGAAAATAAATCAAAATATTGACCATTCCTTATGTGAAAAACTACAGTAACATGCTCAGAAGCAAAATGTTTCAACATAAATCCGGTTTAATGGCACTGGGTAAACGCCAAAGACATATAACATAAAATCACAAACAAGAAACATGGAAGAACAACACAAAACTCCACAAACAGCACAGTGTATACATACTAAATATAAAAAACTAGGTATGTGTTTCATGTCACACATGTTTTGTTTTATCTGTAAATACTGGCATAATACTAGAGTTTTGCTGAATGCAATCTTTGAAACAAATCTGTTATCAGACAATTGGAAAGAACATTATCAATATAGTGCACAGCTAATAGAACGCTGCAATTGCCAATACACGTTCAATGGTAATTGACGTTACAGAGTCAGATTATAAAAACATAACACGTTGCCAACGTTAAGTACCAGGCATCAATGCTATCATTAGAAGAAACTATTAAACTAATTGACTAACAACAATTAAAATAACGTTACATAGGGCACATGTCGATCCTCCAAATCCAACTGTACAGGCACAGGTAAACCCGTTTCCATTTTCAGAGCAAGAACCACCGTTCTGACAGGGATTTGGCATACAAAAAGCTGTGAATATACAATATTCTTGTTGACCTTATTTAAACGCATTATCTAGACAAAAATGTGTTACGGTTGAATTTAGTGTAGGTAGTGTTAATGCCAAATAACAAAACAGGTTTTATGTATCAGGGAAAGTTATACGACAATACAATATGATCCAAAGAAGTTGATAAATCAATCAATACATAAAAAATAAACCCAGAGTCACAAACAACGTACGTCCATTGCAAATAGCCCCTGTAAAACCGGCAGCACAGGTGCAAGAGAAACTGTTCACACCGTCTACACAAGTTCCCCCATTGAGGCACGGATTTCCTACACAGTCGTCAATGTCTGAAAACAGAACGATGTTATCAGTCATTTGGGTTCTATGATGAAGACACACTTGTATTTTAGCCCTTTGTACTTTGTCGGACATCTTTATTTTACCCGCGTATAACAAGATATAATCACAAAACTTAACGATATATTAAGAAATGGGACTTTTAAGATTTATTGTTTTCCCAAAAGCATATATTTTATTAAAGCTAAAACAGAAAATATATTATTCCTACGTTTTCCATTGCTAAATTTTGTCACGATTTGTAAGAATCTGGCCATTTGATTTTTGCACATGCCCTCATTTAAGAATCCTGTGTTTGAGCTAATATTATTTGCACACATTACAAGCTTTATTTACAGACATATTCAAACAGTGATTAACATTTAAATAAAAATAAATATATATAAATAAGGCAAGTAAACGACAGATATTATTCGACTATCAAAACATATATGGTTTTATTGTGAGAAGAAAAACAAACACATTCGTATTATCAATTAAGTAATCATATAAATTGAAAATACGATATACTAAACTTAATTTTACATACAATCGTAAAATGAAAAGTGTACGGAACGTTGGTATGATAAGTTTGGGCTAGTGTTGATAGACTACGCCCTTCGAAACCTTAAACCATCTTTTAAAACACGTTCGAATAGATATTTGCAAACTGCAATACTTACTCTCTTCGCAAGTAACACCTGTGAAGCCAGCAACACATGTACATGTGAAACTGTTGACGCCGTCCACACAAGTTGCCCCATTCAAGCAAGGATTTCCGACACAGTTGTCAATGTCTAAAAATTGACGATGTATCATATCTTTATCCTATGGAAACGTGCATTTACACAAAGTACAACTAAAATAAATATTTGATCAGCAACATAATACGGCCAAACGAATAATGTTCAGTTATACCTTTTGAAAACTGATTTTTACAGAAGGAGACTCACTGTCGTCGCAAGTTGCCCCGGTGAAGCCAGCAGCACATGTGCAGGTAAAGCTGTTAACTCCATCTACACATGTAGCCCCGTTCAGGCAAGGGTCTCCGAAACAGTCGTCGATGTCTTAAAACATAACGCTAAACGTTATATAACCATTTAGAAAATACGTCAATGTGTTCTCTTGTTACTTCTGTAGTTTAATGTCATTTAATACCCGTAAATATCCAATGTTGGAAAAAAATGGCAATATAAATTTGAAATATACCCGAAAAGGCTTCTACAATAATTAAATAAAGAAATAAGTCGACGGATTTTCACATCAATATTTATGCGAAAAGCTTCAGAAACAAGCTCAGTAGCAAAAAGTTTAAACATAAACCCGGTTTAATGGCACTGGGTAAACGCCAAAGACATATAACATAAAATCACAAACAAGAAACATGGAAGAACAGCACAAAACTCCACAAGCAGCACAGTGCATACATACTATATATAACAAACTGAAACGTCGAATCTTACTTTCGTTGCAAGTTGTTCCTGTGAAGCCAACAGCGCACATGCAGGTAAAGCTGTTGAGGCCATCTACACAAGTTCCCCCATTGATGCATGGACTGCCTGCACACTGGTCAATGTCTGAAAACAAGACTCATATGACATACATAGTAGATACATATTTTGGCGCAAAATGTGTCATTTCTTTATTTTAATTAAAGTACTGAAAGCAATTAAGTTTAGTTAAGTATTTTTGCAATCATGTCTTTAGCCTCATCTATGTTTGGTCAACAATTATATCAATTAAACAGTTTTTGTATACTTCGGTATTTTGTATCATATTATTTCCTTCAGGATACGTCTATGTATATAATTGAATCAATCTAAATGATAATCTGGTATTTAAAACAAAGCTGATTTAATAACAAGTCTAACTCGGAAGACCCCATTATTATAAATATTTACTTTCGCAGTTATCCCCAAAAAAGCCAGCAGCACATGCACAAGAGTAACTGTCCACTCCGTCCGTACAAGTTCCCCCATTCTGGCATGGATTGCCTGCACACTCGTCAATATCTAAAAACAATAAGTGTTTTTATTTTGCGACTGAACTAATATAGCAAGTGTGGACTCCAGAACTCATATATGTGTTTAAGAATATGCTTATTACAATGGTATACGTGATTGGAAAATGCTTTTGAATAATTTAAACAAGCATATCAAAAACGTCTTTCATAAACAAGTGAAAAACATGTTTTACCTTTAAACTGTTTTTGTGTATTCATAAATTTGAGTTAATTTATTAATTAAATATAAGTGTACCTTTCAAGAACTTGCATATTTATAAAAAAAAGAATGTATCATTGTTTTTACATATTTCATTCACTATTTTAAAAAAACAAAATCTTATCATGAATAAAATGTTGTTAATATTTTATGATTGTGTGATTTTGATAATAGTGTATTTGCAAATGCCACCTGAGTACAAAATATAAATATCGATTAATTCGGTAAACTAAATAATGTTTAAGTACACTTTTATTCCAAAAATAACATGGATCCCGTTGGATATAAAGCCTTGCATTTTGACGGTTTATCAAGTGCAAACGTCATCAATATCGTTAATATATTTTTTTACAAAATCATATAGCTTTATCATTAATATCTGAAGTAATTCATACTTAAGTAGCAGTAGTATTTAATTGATGTTAGTTTTCAGTGACATACTGTAGTGTGATTCTATATGGCATGCAATTGCAATCTGTGATATTGGTTGTATTGTTGCAACATGTATTGTTGTACTATGAAACATTGACATTGCAAGAATAAAACTACAACTGCTATTTAATGACTGTTTCCAACGTTCCGAGGCAGTTAAATTATATCTCTGTGTTCGTTCTTTATTGTTTTGTGGTATTTGTTTTTATGACGAAATCGTTTGTCAACATTTATCAATAAATAACTGTAGCTATTCATGTAAGCTTCGTGTGTTATCTAATGTGTCTCTTTTTCATTATGTAGGTTTAGATCATTGCGCCAAACGTAACATAATCATTGCACGTTCGCATGATCGGTGATTAAGATAAATATCAAAATGGTGAAGAACCTGATACTAACATTTACAGAGCAATTATGACTGGTTTAAAAAACAAACAACAATGTTACACCTAGTAGCATATGTACCAAGAACCTTTATTGAAACACGGTAACAGAAAATCGTAGCAAGTAGCAAGAGTACATTCGGTTAAAATGCTGGGTGCTCAACGCTATTTCTTCTACGTTGGCTATTCTTTGGAAATTTTATAATTGTGTAAGATAAGATATATAACAACAATCTCCCACATAAGATGAAATATTGCTGATATCTCAGAAATTGTGAGACATGATGGCTACCTATAAACTAATACCGGATTATTTGAGAAAGCAAAGATTCGCGCATTGTCGTATAGTGGTCTTAAATCAGCACTATCTCAGATTGAACTTTTGAAAGCATTTTTTTTTGTTCTGGAACAAGCCAATTTATGCGAAAATGCATGAAAACCAATCATATAAGACTGCTGACAAAAAAATCAGATCCGAGATTTTCATATTTAAATTAAAAAATTGATGTTTTATGCATTTTTCCTTAAACCGCTTTAAGCCATAAAACATTAATTTTCGCACGGAAATATGAAAATCTGCGATCTGATCTTTTGTCATCAGTTATATATCATTGGTTTGCAGATAATTACGCCAAAAATTGTCCGTGTCGACTTCTTTCCACTTCAACCCTTTTACAGGCTTTAAGAAACTCCGCAACTACTTACTTTCATTACAAGTAGCGCCGGTGAAGCCAGCAACGCATGTGCATGTGAAACTGTTCACACCGTCTACACAGGTTGCCCCGTTCAGACATGGACCAACTGCACAGTCGTCAATATCTGGAAACAAAAATCAAGGACATTGGACATTACGTTATAATACAGTAAAATAAGTAAAAATGTAATAAGGACCTATAGAGGAGGCCATATTCAAATGAAATACCAACCTTGATCGCAATGAACCCCGGTGAATCCTGCAGCACATGTACACGTATAACCGGTCACGCCGTCGACGCAAGTTCCTCCGTTCTGACAAGATGCTCCTACACAATGGTCAATGTCTGTAAAGAAAACGCAGTGTTTTGAAAGAATAGGCAAATACGTTTTTAACGTTATGTACATCGTATTTCGATACATTTCAGCAGTCAATACTCACCTTGTTCGCAAGTAGACCCTGTAAAGCCAACAGCACATATACATGTAAAACTGTTCACTCCGTCGACACAAGTTCCACCGTTGGAGCATGGATCTCCCGTACAGTCGTCAATATCTGAAAGCATAATCCAGTGGTGTCCGTAATTAAAAAGAAGTAAAAGCCTCCATTCTTTGAATATAAACAAGATTTTTTTAAAGCCGCAATAAAAAAGGCCAAACGAATACGAAAGAGTCAATGCGTTTAAACGACTTGCTCTTTGCACGAATATTTAAAAGTAAAAAGAAGTTTGCGGTTGCACGCTTTAACAAAAAAAGTATAAGACAAACAGGCACGTTCAAATGAAATACTGACTTTGGTCGCAAGTAGCTCCTGTAAAGCCAACAACACATGTGCAGGTAAAACTGTCCACTCCATCGACACACGTTGCCCCGTTCAGGCATGGGCCTCCTACACAGTCATCAATGTCTGAAAATATGATTTAACATAATAAAGCATTTTAAAGCTGTATTCGTTTTGAGCTGTTACGTTGTTGCCGAAGACTCTTTCAATTAAGCCCTCAAATTTACATTTCTGGCTACAATAATAATCCTTTCGTGATAAATAAATGTTTGTGAATTTCTATTTAATTACTCATCGGTATATTGAATTTCCCTAGAGCGATTTAAGCAAACAATAGTTTATTTTTTTATATTAATGCAAAACATATATTCTTTACAGAAACAAAATTATTATCTAAATATTTCAATCAACGATTATTTTAGACAATATATAATTTACTCTAACATTTCCAATCAGAGATCATTTATTCATATTCGTAAGATACACAAATGAACAAATTTAAGCAAATTTAATTAACTCACTAATTACCATAATGATTAAAATATTTTCGTCCCGTACCCACTCTTTTTTAACAGTCATTAATATTTTAAGATGTATTTTCTTGTCGTGCGCTTTAAAAATACTAGCTGTGCGTTATTTAACAAATAATTAATCATAATATTAGAAAAAACAACTAACTGGTTAAAACATTCTTTGCTATTATATTAGGGTTGATCAAGAGTTGACAAAATGATAAAAATATCATCCAATAAAAATGCGCGTCTGTAGTGAACACGTGTGTTTGGACCAAGTTGAAGTACTCACTTTGGTCACAAGAAGCCCCCATGAAGCCAGCAGCACATGTGCAGGTATAACTGTCCACTCCATCAACGCAGGTAGCCCCGTTGAGGCATGTGTTTCCTACACAATCGTCAATGTCTGAAAGATGAAGTCACGTTTAGAAAAATGCGTTTAAAATCATACATAATGAAATATCGTTTATGCCCAAATAAACTCATAAATTTTGTATCATTTCAAGCGCCCGTCTGTGTTTAATACGAACCAAACCTTCCATGTTGGCTTCGTCATTGTAACTAAACTTACTAACTAGTATTAGTACAAAAGATCAACGTTTATATTCATGACAAAATGAAACAATTTTAATCAGATAAATTGGCCATGTACTACAAGATTTTGAGTCAGGGTCAGAATTCTTCAATTTCAATGTTGAACAAATTTCGAGGCAAAAATCCATGCGAGTCCTGTGGAAAATTTTCCATTTTAAGGTATGCGACCACACATCTCGCTTTAATTTAGATTTTATAAAATTAGCTCATATTCCACAATATGGGGTGTTATATTGCAATTTTTATTATATCATTTACTTAAGAAATAGTAGCATACAACGATGCAGCTTCTCTTCATGGTACTGCTAGTTGATCGTGCTTCGAACAATCCCCGTAGATAGTTTAAGCACATGTTACAATGAATCCGTCATTACGAAATACACATTGTTGTAGCAAAAAGATTAACAAACATTTTAATAAAATCCCTTAGTGGCTGTACATTCCCGAAAATACTTGAGAAATAATATGAGTTCGACTTAACAACAAACATGGCAATACTAACTTTGGTCGCAAGTAGCGCCGGTGAAGCCAGCAACGCATGTGCATGTGAAACTGTTCACACCGTCTACACAGGTTGCCCCGTTCAGACATGGACCAACTGCACAGTCGTCAATATCTGGAAACATGATTAGGACAATAAACATTAAAGGAACCGAGTATATGAATCATCAACGATACGCCCGTTTAGTGACAAAATGTTGAGGAATTTACGATATTCCTCAACATCATACAAGTTGAGTTGGTATGTTTGGTTTGTGGTCACCAAGCCGAACCAATGGGTTTTTCCGGGTATCCCGGTTTTCCCCAAAACACAAGTGCACTCTCTCCCGCAACATCGTGCCAACTAGATTGACTTAGTTTAAGTTATCATTATTTTCTTTACAATCGTTGTAAAATATATAATGATTATACTTAATCTAGTTTAAGTTAACCCGAATATCAAAGAAGAACAGAAAAATGTATTTTAACGCAATCGAGAAGATATGGACACAAGAACAACACAACATGACCTATATATGACGTCAACTTCGAATGAAATACCTACCTTGGTCGCAATGAGCCCCGGTGAATCCTGCAGCACATGTACATATATAACCGGTCACACCGTCCACACAAGTTCCTCCGTTGAGACAAGAGGCTCCTACACAATGGTCAATGTCTGAAAACAAAAAGGAACGTAATGAAACGAAGCGCATTACACGTTATTACGTTGAATGCCGCTTATTTCTAAGTACGCTCAATACTCACCTTGGTCGCAAGTAGTTCCTGTGAAGCCAGGCGCACATGTGCAGGTAAAGTTGTTTGGTCCGTCTACGCAAGTTCCCCCATTGAGGCATGGACCAACTGCACAATCGTCAATGTCTGAAAATATGACGTGGAGTTAAAATTCAGTAGAATCCAGGTTTACTAAGTATATTATTGGTTCTGCTAAAAAGCAGTAAATCAATTTAATATTGAGTCTCGCCCGGTCCTAAGAAACAACAAGGCTAAGTTGTTAGGTTAAATTTTCATCCGTTTAAGGCTAGAATTCCATCCTCTGTGCACGTATTTAGTGTCGGGTATTCTGGGGTCAAAAACTTACAATTCCTTGAAATAAAATACCTTTTAAGTCGGTACTTAAGACACTTGACTGTACTCCACTTATCATAATTATAAGTGAACAGTCTATATTATCAAAGACAGCTGTTTTCATACTATGGTTGTAATTGGTGCCACTTAAGGAGAATAGTATTCACCCCACCGAGAAAGTAACAACTGCAGGACACCAACATAGCACACCCTTTACTCTTTCGTTCCCTACTAGGACACCAACATAGCACACCCTTTACTCTTTCCTTCCCTACCAGGACACCAACATAGCACACCCTTTACTCTTTCGTTCCCTACTAGGACACCAACATAGCACACCCTTTACTCTTTCCTTCCCTACTAGGACACCAACATAGCACACCCTTTACTCTTTCCTTCCCTACTAGGACACCAACATAGCACACCCTTTACTCTTTCCTTCCCTACTAGGACATCAACATATCACACCATTTACTCTTTCCTTCCCTACTAAGACACCAACATATCACACCTTTTATTCTTTCCTTCCCTACTAGGACACCAACATAGCACACCCTTTACTCTTTCCTTCCCAAGTGACACCTGTCAAGACAACGACACAAGTGCGGGTATAACTGTTATGCAGTCTCTTTAAGTTGTACCATTGAGACAAGGGAATGATGCCAACATTAAACATGCATTTGTTTGTATATATGTTCTTTAATAAGCCTTCTGAAAGAAAGGTATACAAAAACAAAGTTATTTGTATAGCAAGTCCTTCACTGTAGATGACATTAAGTACTTTTGCGTAATTATTTACTCTCGCAGTTATCCCCAATAAAGCCAGCAGCACATGCACAAGAGTAACTGTTCACTCCGTCCGTACAAGTTCCCCCATTCTGGCATGGACTCCCCGCACAGTCGTCAATATCTGAAAACGAAAATGCGTTTTTATTTTGAGTCTGACTTACTGAAGTAAGTTCCAGTACTCGTTGACTGGTTAAGGCATCTATTGAATCCCTTAGTGTTTCAATGACCTATCGAAAGTTATACAGTTATATTGATGATTTGCTCTGTTGTTGTTTTCTGTTATTTGTCTTTAAATGTGTTTTGCAACATCTTCGTTTGTGGCTGTTCAGGTGTAAAGTATTTCCGCTGGCTGTTGCATTCTGATATTATATTTTACTATTCGTGAACGATTAGTTTGTTACCTTGTGGTGTTCCTATTTTAGGCTTGGTTTTGATAATTGTGCAAATGGTGTTAAAACAAGTTCGTACTATTTGTATCTGAAGTTTAGACTTTTTACATTGACGTTAATTCTGTACTCACTTTGGTCGCAAGTAGCCCCTGTGAAGCCAGCAACACATGTACATGTGAAACTGTTGACTGCATCCACGCATGTTGCCCCATTTAAGCAAGGGCCTCCCGCACAGTCGTCGATGTCTGAAAACATGTAGTCACGTTATGATAAAGTGCATGTCCACTTAAAACATATTTTACTTACATCTTTTTTGTAAGGACGGGAAAAGCACAATTGAAAACTACAATCATTCAAGCCACCAAAATCATGAATGTATCGCCAAAAGAAGGTAACACAGTAGCAAGAATTATGTAGACCTGCTCAGCAATTGTATAATTAATAAGTTTATTTTAAATTTATATATTTAACAACGACTGTGAAACAAATTATAACAAAATTATATTTATTACTCTCGTTGGCACGATTTTACGCGGAGTATCCGGAGGAAACCCACTTATCTGGCTTGGTGACCACAAACCAAACTCACATGCGCCCATGCCGGGACATTAATTCCCGGGTCGCCTAGGTAAAAAGCGAGTGTGCTATCTGCCGACTGTTCAGTTAGTTAATTCTTACTTTCGTCGCAGGTAGGCCCTGTGAAGCCAATAACGCATGTACAAGTGTAACTGTTCACGCCGTCTGCACAAGTTGCCCCGTTTTGGCAAGGGTCTGGTACACAGTCGTCAATGTCTTAAAAACAAAATTTCCCGTTTTGATTTTTACCGTGATTTAGCTTAAGACGTCTTTTTATTACTCAAATACAGAATATTGCAAAATGTCATGTCGGGTCTTTGTTTTTTAAAAACCGTCTGGTGTTAAATATCCTCTTCCGATTGTAACCGTTGTGTTACATAGTAAAAGGAATACACTCAGCTACATATTTAAATTGCTGACCACAACAAGCGTGATAAAGAATTGATGGTTAGATGTTTAATATTTGAAATAGATGTCTGCTAAATAGTCAAAAGGCACATATGTTCTAGTGTTTTAAGGCCTATAATTCGAGTATTCAAACGAACCTGAGACGGTCAGAAAATAAGCCACTATACGTGGTTAAATGCTTACTTGTTTCGCAATTAGTCCCAGTGAAGCCAACAACACAGGTACAGGTGTAACTATTCACGCCGTCGACACAAGTTCCACCGTTAAGGCATGGATTAACTGCACAGTCGTCAATATCTGGAAACAAAATGTCGCGGTATTCGTCATCGGCTTACACGTCTAGTTCTTATCGACTGTGTGAGGCTTAAACATCCAGTTGTTAAACTAAGACATTTGAATTTATGTGAACAACTACAGAAACAAGGTCAGTAGCCAAAAGCTTAAACATAAACTGCATTTAATGGCACAGGGTAAACGCCAAAGACATAGAACATAAAAACAAAATATCAAGAAACATGGCACGGCATCACAAAACTTCCCAACAACACAGTGCATATATACTTCATAAAATATAGGTATGTTTATCAAGAATATTTAGGTACCGCATTGGAACGGTCAGTAAAATGTCAATTTACTGGGGATTTAAACCAGTTTGTGTGCACAATCTCAGTCTTATCCCAACAATCTCGAAAAAGTAATAACGTAAAAGTTTCGAGTTTCATTATTTTAACCAAAAAGTGGCTTCGGGCCAAAAATCCCGTCACTGGTCACATATAAAAGATATTATTAGGTCCCGCCTTGAAAACAAACTGTTGATACCAATTTTAAAGTATTGAAAGGAAAAAGTCAAGTAAAACAACGAAAGAATGCATGTGAAACAACGGAAACTACTGAGAAAAGCCCAGTTAGCCTGAGATAAATTTAAGGCACCAGAACAAACATACACTAAACGTATTCAATGTACTCACTTTGGTCGCAAGTAGCTCCTGTAAACCCAACCACACATGTGCAGGTAAAACTGTCCACTCCATCGACACACGTTGCCCCATTCAAGCATGGGTCTCCTACACAGTCGTCAATGTCTGAAAATATGTTAGGTCAAGTTAACAAAATGCCCTTAGTTTTACCTATTTTATTTTATTTTTTCAAATAAACACTCTTCTTAGAATGCCCTTAAATTTACAGGTCACTTCAATTGCAACACAATTTGGAATATATACTTTGAGTAAGTATACTTCTAAATACATAACATTATTTTGTAAATTCCAATGAATAATTGAATTTTAGATCATAAAGGAAAAACAATAATATTCTTACATCACCGATCCTAGATCAATTTCAATAAAATTTGAAATATTTAACTTTCGTATGATGAAAAACGAATGATCGATACGACAAAGTATTTTTTTGGCAAAAGTATATTTGTAAATGTTTTAAAATTTAATCTCAAAATTTCGATTTAATATCACATTATGTTGTTGTTTTTTTCGAACGTATCCTTTATTTCCTGCATATCTATATGCAAGATAATCTCAAATTTATCCGGTTTCATAACTTTTGAATCAGTCATTCTACAATAAGAATAATACACCAAAAAGAAACATCGTGTGTGCCCATACTGTTTTAAACAATAAGCACCATGGTTTGTGTGTGTTAATTAAGTATAAGTAGAACAACACGGTACATGTACCGGTTTTTGTCAATGACGTAAAAAGTGCGGTGTAACAAAAATACTAGCAGTGCGTTTTTACCAAAGAAATTATCCGTTAAGTATGCGGGTTTCAAAATACTAATCAGTTCGGATATTTATATGTGGGGTTTGATCAAGAGATTATCAGAATGAGCCAAAACATCCAGGAAAAAACTACTCGTCTGTAGTGAACATGTGTACTTGTGGACCATTGAAGGCTACAGTACACAGTTTTTTCGCAAGTAACCCCTGTAAACCCAGCAACACAAGTGCAAGTAAAAGTTTCAAAATACTAATCATTTAGGATATTTCCGGATTAATGTGTAGGGTTTGGTCAAGAATCATCAAAAACATCCCGGAAAAACTACTCGTCTGTAGTGAACATGTGTACTTGTGAACCATTGAATGCTACAGTACTCACTTTGTTCGCAAGTAACTCCTGTAAACCCAGCAACACAAGTGCAGGTAAAAGTATTCACTCCATCCACACAACTTGCTCCGTTCTGGCATGGGTCTACTGTACAGTCATTAATGTCTGAAACGATGAAGTCACGTTATGTGAAATGCATTACTGCGTTATACATTGTACTAATAACACAAACGACAATGACGGTAATGCCCTTATAGACGCATCAGGTTCGTGTAATTGTAAGAGCCATCTACGTTCATTACCAACCCAACCTTATTTGTTGACACTGTTTTGTGACAAGCGGCACACAACCCGTTATTACTCACAGCGAATGGTCTGATGTACTATCATCAGAATAGTTGGTCAGAGTAGCAGGTGGTCCACGGTATTCCTCTACATGTTGATTGTTGATTTGAAACGTTTACAAATTGGTAAGATTAAGAGTATTACGAGACCTTTTACGTTTTATGATTAAGTAGTTCTGGTATATGCGGGTTTTTGACAAATTTACATGAAATGGCAAGAATATAAGATTTGCGAACAATGAGACACCTTAATTTGCTACGCAATCCCTGAGAAAATGATTTGGTCCGTGGCCGCTCCCGACATGGTGAAAAAGAAATTCCTACTTCACACAAGTATAGCAACATTTCTTTGCGCACGATGAACGCGCCGTATTTTTGTAGAGAAGCTACGACAATTTGACATTAAAAAACTTGGCGTAAACATACTTTCATTGCAAACAGCGCCGGTGAATCCAGCAGCGCATGTGCACGTGAAACTGTTCAATCCGTCTACACAAGTTGCCCCATTGAAACATGGGTCAGCTGCACAGTCGTCTATGTCTGAAAACATGAATAAGACAATGCAAACTACAAAAGTAGCCAATATATCACCGATAAGCCCACATAAGAGTTATTAATCATTCCTCAACGTTAGTTTGTTTCCTTCTAGTGATATTATTACTTTCGTATGTCAATCTAAACCTTTTCCGGAAATACCGGAAAGCTTAACAATGAGATACTGAAATACCCACTTTGATCGCAATTAGCCCCTGAGAAGCCAGCAACACATGTGCACGTGTACTCGTTCACACCGTCCACACATGTTCCCCCGTTCAGACAGGTCACTCCGACACACTCGTCAATATCTGAAAACAAAACATCACATCATAAACGGAGGGAATTCATGTTTAAATTAAATGCCTCTTAATTCAGAACGTCTTGTACTCACTTTGGTCGCAAGTAGTTCCGGTAAAGCCAGCAGCACATGTACATATAAAACTGTTGACTCCATCCACGCACGTTGCCCCATTGAGACATGGACCACCTGCACACTCGTCAACATCTGAAAATATATTATAACTTGATAGCCTGCAGAGCTACTTACTATACCATTTGTGTCGCTTAAAATTTAGTATTTGGATCTAAAGTTTTAGGAACTTCGTCGGTTTATGCCAAACAATAAACAAAAAAAAAACAACAACCAGGGATTTTTAAAGATTTTATATCTGGTATTTTGGGATTATCATTTCAGTATTAATAATTCATGACAACAAAATTCTATAATGAACATGGTTTTGGAGGCATAGAGAGTGGTGCACTTATCATAACGGTCAATAAACAGGTTTTATTATCTGAAAATGTTGTCGTCGTGCTTTGAATGCATTACGTGACTCCCAATGAAAAAAGTTATACCGACACCGATAAAAAAACGAACAACCAAGACCAGCACAAGTCACCATATTATACTCATAAAATACATACTTTCGCAGCTGGCACCAGTGAAACCGAAGGCACAGGCACAAGTAAAACTGTTTATGCCGTCTGTACAAGTTCCTCCGTTTAGACAAGGGGCCAATGCACATTCGTTTATGTCTGAAAACAAGATTTGACGACTAATTGTTGGTAATTGAAGTTGAACTTCATGCGTGTTTTACCTTCATGGGGTTTTAGCTATCTTATAAACCAAACACCAGACAAAATTTGCAGGTACATTCATTCGCAAATCAATCGGCAAAAGGTATCAGTATCTTACACTTCCTTCTTAACCTGGCCTCAGAACATGATAAATCGTCACATACTAGCAAGCAGCCACAAATCACAAACGTATCTCACCAACAAGGAAACTGTTCCTTTAAGTCTATTATCCAGAAGAAGAAAATCAAGCATGAATTTTTGTTATACTTACTCGTTAAGTAGCACGCGCCGGTCAAATTCAATTATACGGCAATAAGCATCATGACCTCAAGAGCCAACCATTGTCTTACTGTATATATTTAGTATATACATGTATAATTAAAATGGTAAATAGCACACAACATCCAAATGTTTGCCTATACCGCTATCTTTTAAAATAAATCGCACTAACACGTAAAATGGATTTATTGTAAACGTTTCGGTATAACGCCTTCATCGATACATATGGTCAATCGCATCAGTACATATGGTCAATCGCATCAGTACATGTGGTCAATCGCATCAGTACATATGGTCAATCGCATCAGTACATATGGTCAATCGCATCAGTACATGTGGTCAATCGCATCAGTACATATGGTCAATCGCATCAGTACATGTGGTCAATCGCATCAGTACATATGGTCAATCGCATCAGTACATGTGGTCAATCGCATCAGTACATATGGTCAATCGCATCAGTACATGTGGTCAATCGCATCAGTACATATGGTCAATCGCATCAGTACATATGGTGTTGTGTGTTTGGTGTTGTGTGTTTTATATACAGATACCAAGAAGTCTCGTGTAAGCCACATGAGAAGATTACCATGACAACTGAAGGAACCAACTCACACAACTGTGTACTCTAAGATTACTGCAAATACTATTTAACGGTTGTCAATTACTTACTAGTGTCACAATTGGTGCCAGTGTACCCCGGGGCGCAGATGCACGAGTAACCATCGATCTCGTTCACACACGTCCCTCCGTTGTTGCACGGGTTAACTGGGACTGCACATTGTGCGGCAACTAAACGACAGGAATATTTGATAGTTTATTAAAGTCTCATCAACACAGGAATGGGCGTTAAACATTATGTTTAAGTTTTAAACAATTTTATTTACAATAGAAATATGCGGTAAAACTAATAATGAGAAGATAAAACTAGTAGAAATAATAAAGTTCAGTGTAAAGTGGCAGTGCTTGAAAAATGAATAATTGAACTATCTGTGTTTCAGGCTCACCTAGAACGAACACTTCAACCTCACAGATCTGGAGACTGGCTAAGGCGCTGTTAACGCGCACCTGCACGTACGAGGAAGGGAAACCATTCGGCATGTTGAACGCGAACGACTGCACGGGATTCAGGGGCCCGGAAATGCTTCCTTCCACCAGCAACATACTGGCGTCGTTTCCAAGTAGAATTTCGATGTCGTGAAGCGTCTCGGCTTACGAAGTAGATATATGATATAGTTCGAAATATACAATACTGAATCACTTGCTCGTTTGACATAAAACAATTATAAACTGTTTTGTTTGTTTGTTTTTAAAATTGCTGATGCCAGAAAAGAGGAATTACATATTTGGATAATACTTCAATATGTTATTGCAACATGCAACCATGTTAAGTTTAGTATATGTGTAGACAGATGGAATATAGAAACTGAGCGGCTACCTCCGACGTCCAATCGTCCATACAGAATGACCCTTGTAACACGACGAATAGTGCCGAGATCCAGAGTCCACGTGGGGGAAGCCTCCTGTGACGTCACGGCACATGTGCCTGTATATGTTTATATTTGAAAATTGGCGAAGACACTAGAAATATGATTTAAGTTGATATATATCGTTTAGTATTAAAACAACAACAGCAACAATAATATAATCGCCGACCGACTATATAAAGCTACCTCATTGGTTAAAGGGCACTTACCTATGGAAGCGTCCTGCGTAGTGTCGCCGTCGACAGCGTTCTCGGCGACCCACGCAGGGAACGACGCGTCATCGGATGACTGGACCACCGTCAGTCCAGCCGTTGGAACCGGGAGAGTTACGAAATTCTGTGCATAACTCACATCTAAAGAAATAAAGGGCTATGCTAAACAATCAAATATAAAGAAAATGAAATAATAACGTCAAAAGTGAAATAGAAATGTACATGCTCCAAGCGGCATAATATAACGCATATGTTTTAAATATCACAAATTTGTTATTACATATATATATATTCGTCTAATATGTCTTTGAAAACATCCCACCTGTAATTATCAGTAATAGCGATATCAAGAAAGGGGTTCCCATTGTTCGAGTACCCATTCTGGAAGAGCAAATTTCCTTTGCCGATGACCAAAGGGGTCGAGGCTTTTTATACCAGAGTCAACGATCATAACAAAAGTAATGTACATCATGGTCTTAAGGAATTTCAAATAAAACGAGAATAAAGCAGTATGTTACACATGATGGACTAATAAAAATTATAGGTCAACCGCATCTGTCCACTTTTGTATATTTAAAATTACATTTCATAGGAGACATAACAATAAAAAATATGAATAACTAAGTTTGGGCAGAAACCTGAGTATTTTTACTATCACAGCAGCCTGGTTGGTAGTTCATAACAACGTGGCATGTTTTCGCGAAAAAAAATGTCTGAAATGCGACATAGATATTTGCGTATATTTCGGTTCATGCTGACGTCAAAACCTTTTCGAACATACTTTTAATTGAAAAATGAATTCTAAATAGAAGAGAAGGGAGTGAAGATATACACTGGAAAGGCTGTAAGTGCTCTCACGCAGTCGCCTTCCTTTGTTTGGCCGTTATTAAACCATTGGGTTCTTCTCAAACGAGAACATTGACTGGAAAACACGCAGTCGGCTAGTGCTTTATTGTAAAAAACAAAAAAGCTTATGCATTTTGAGTCGACGATATATACATACTGCAAGAATGTTACGAAGGCAAAACTTGTAAAACACAGGAACAAGCACAGTAGTCAGAATTAAATGAATACCAAGCTTATCGGCACATAGGTAATTAGCCTGAAAGAAACTCAATAAGAAATACAAAACGACAGATATCTCCACAGACAGACCAAACTTGTATCGAAGCATCTTCATGGGTAACAATGTGGTAGCTGCATTGGAATAGTCAGCTAAACGAGTGTTATATTTTTTGGGGAAAAATGACTTAACATTTCGCGCAAAAAAAAAAACATTTTACATTTGTGCATTCACTATTTACCATTTTGTTGCGCTTATTTGACAAATGCTTCGAAGGTACCTAAAGTAATAATTCATGACGAAGCATAAAACATAATTATGTTAATAGTAAATGGTAGAATGTCTTGGATTTGTGTATATAATCCTTTTTCTCTTTCTCGTAAGTAACAACTTGAGCTTCCTTTAGTTTTCTTTCAATGTACTGATTGTTTAGGTTTACTTCGAGAACGGGCTTAACACTATTCTGTGCCCATGAGGTTGCATTCTAAGTCAGTAAGATGACCCGAATAAAATTTTAATGATTAAAAAGGAGTTGTTCGCTACGCTCACTCCGCCTATTCTTAATCATTAAGATTTTACTTCATGTCATCAAACAACTACAAAAGTTATGGGTTTCACAAAACAATAAACAAAAATGAGATTTTTGGAATGGGCTGGATTATACACATGCACAGCATGATTATGGACAATATGAACTGGTGTCCAAACCCACCATTCAAATGTGGGTTTAGGTTTAAATTACGCGTACACGAGCGTGCGGTGGTAGACGAGCCGTTCTAAGCGGCTATATTGTTGAATGGTTTTGTCCAACGTGAAATGTGTGCACACATACATGTCAAACAATCTAGCAATGCACGAATGGTATGCACTAAGTATACTTATTTCATAATTTCATTTATATAAATGTATGTCTCGATATACAAATATATTGTTCAAAAATGTTTTTCACCGTACTGACATTCAAACACGCAAAAACGATCAAATAAAAACAGTTATAATGTAGGCTAAGCTAGGTCAACAACATCAACAATCTGTTACCAGGTGTGTCCGTTTCTCCATAATCATAAAACATTTCAGTGAAACGGCAGGTAATGTGTTCCCCATTACCAACACCCGCGGACGTCATTACAAATTTAAAGTGCCGTATTGGCAACAGTTCGATGGGCTGCAAACTCGACAAAATGGCCATTAGCGCCGTAATGACGCTTCTTTGATAAATTCACATTATACCGTCATTGTTTGTAAAATGCCAAATTCCCACGCATATTTTGTAGCGACGTTTAATAGTCTCAAAATTAACCATTAAGATGCTTTTCGTAATATATATTTCATTAGCCATGGGTCAACACTCCATTCTCGGGCTAGCCCTATAGTGGTAGAGATGTTTGGAATAAAATCTACCATAGGCTTGTTTATCATCCTCGTCAGTGTAACAACAGCGGAGTCACGTTAGTACATGAACTGTTTTCTTACGACTGTTATTTCTGTAAGACATTACTAGTACTGTATTTAAAATCTATAGAAAGACATACACGACTTTCGTTTTTCGCAAAACATGTGAAGATAACAAAGACCGCATGAACGTATCTCCATCACACACGACATCATTCACAAATAGCATTCAAACAAAATTATACAAAAATACAGGGTATTGTCCAACTGTGAATATGTATGTGTGTTTTTATACACAGATATTCGATTGATGAGTACATACATTAAATAAAACACATTTAAGAGACGCATTGTACGAACACGTGGTCGGACTGAAATAAGTAGTTATAACGTTTAATTCGAAACAAGCTGTTTTATAGGTGATGGTAGAAATAGTTATTTTGAATTTGCAGACAAAACGCTGAATGCATTAAGACATCTTAAGGAATTCTTAAACAAAGGTCAACATCTAACGATATTTGCACGCTATAATATAGTTTGGACTCTAAGTCGTTGACGTTGTGTCATAGTTGTAAATAATATTTTACAATATGTATAGTTTCTTTTGAATATTTTTTAATAAAAAACAGACATATACGCTGTTTTTTATTTTGTTCATAGTAAAATGGCAGCAGATATTTTATACTGTTGGACTGGTAGATATTGTATGGGTAGTTGCCTAATACTAATATATTCAGGTTAGGCATCACTCCGTTTAGTCTGATCTGCATTTGTATTTTGGTCCGCCACTAGAAAGTTCAACTCAGGACGATCCTAACTTTAAAGTTATCAATACAATTTTTCTTTAAACTCTAAAACCTGATTAAATAGAATTGAAGCCGGGATCATGCCCTAATCCTACTGGCCCAGGGCCGTGCGTGGAGCTGTGCAGCCTGGATGGGGACTGTCCGGGTTCAATGAAGTGCTGCAGTAACGGGTGTGGACACACTTGCCAGAATCCTATAGGTATGTGATGATTATACGTACATATCCCTTTATACAAGGCAAATCTCAAATGTTTCAACTTAAAACAACATAATTATTTTAAAATTAGAGTGAAAGTCTTCATTTTTAGGTTCGGAATTTGTACATTTATCAGACCTAAGCCTTTTCTTTAATACAATGAGCTGAATATGGAGTAATCGTTGACAGCAACGCGTCTTAAATTACCCGTAATTATTAACTGTATAGTCTGAGCTCAACTATGCATGGAATAATCATATTAAACATCCAACAGAGACGCATATCCGTCTGTATCACAGTTTCTGTTCTTCCAGACTTGTGTGAGCATGGACAGGACGGCGCGTGCGGCGGTATCGCGGGTTTCCAATGCCGGTCGGGAACTACGTGCAGGTTCATGCCGCCTAACCCGGACGGTATGGGCAAGTGCTGCCTCAATAGACCAGGTGGGTAGCATGTACTTTTAATTTACTGTGGATGATGTGTAAGGCGGCTGCTTTGAATAGCGCTATGGTTTATGATGGTAGTATAATACACTTGATGTAATCTGCGTGGACTAAAACAATGGCCGCAAGTATACAAATATGCAAATTTATCATGCTGTTAACTTCGTTAGTTAAACGAAAAAAATCAAGGACTAGATTTATTTTTACAACTTGCGTAAAACCCAAAATAGTGTACACGATTGTGAAATAAAACGAAACATTTGTCTGAACACACACACTATATGCAACTCACCTCTATGTGCATCAGTATGTGGGGGGACTCCTTACAATCCCGACAAATTCATCTGCTGCGAGGGCAGTCTCAAGGCGCGTGTAACCTGGCCGCCGGGCAACACCCGCTGCTGCGGTCCGCGCGCCTTCGACCCCGAACACCACGTGTGCTGCCAGGGAAACATGGATGTACGTATATATATCGGGATGAGCCGAACTTATTCAGACTAAATATAAATAGTATATGAAGTCATATGGGAGGCACTTAGGCTTTATCCCGGAAATGCAGTCTCCAAAATAATAAAACGTACACGTGATCCTTCGGTTAAAACCCTGTTATGACACTTTCAATGGTATATGGTGATTTTATTTCAAGTTGCTATAATAATTTTCTCTTTAATCAGTAGCAAATATTTATGCGAATGTTATACAGTCGAAACTCGTTGGCTCGATATCTCATGGCTCGATATCCTCGTTGGCTCGAACCAGATTAAAAGGACCGACTTTTTTTACTCTTTGTTCATATAAAATTCGATCGGATTGTTCGATATCTTGAGGGTCGATATTTCTCCACGCTCGAAGTCATTTTTGCGTTCCCAAGTTAGAATTTCACACTTTGTTTTGTATGATTGGGTCGATGTCATTTTCGCGGGTTCAGTTAAGAATCTCACACCTTAATTTGTTTGCTTGGCTTCATTTAGCACAAGGCGCTAATCGATTTAAATAGCTTGACTGGTATTATAATTATTATCAAATTTAAATGGTTAAACAGGTTGATTTAACATGACATCACTTTAAGTTCTGTCTCTAATTGTTATCCATCTATAAATTTCTATGCATTTTGATATCTTACGAGCCTTATGAGCTATAGTTGTGTTACGCACTGTTTAAAACTGCTTGTTTGTTGTTTTCGCATAAATGTATTTTTATAATAATTAAAAAAAAATCAAAATATATTGTATAAGTATCGAATTAGTCATGCTACGAACTTCACGATTGTAATGATGTTCAATAAATACTCTTCGCTTCTCTTGCGGAGATGGCGTAGCCAATAACATACGACGTAAACAATACTTTTTGTAACGAATAAAAAAATAACATTCTGTAAGCAAGCCCGCTTGGCTCGATATTCTCGAGGCTCGAAGTATTTTGGCTGGTCCCTAGAATATCGAGCCATCGAGTTTCGACTGTAAACTAAAATAACTACATATGGCAAGAAGAAACGGTGTATTTCATACATGTAGCGTCTCATACTACACATGTACAGGAACTGTACGGCGGGCATATGTTCACGGAGTGTTGTGGGCAGCGGAGCTACGACATCCGGTGTGCGGAGTGTCCCGGCGGTTTCTTGCATCGCTGGTACGACCCCGCCACTGACATCTGCTGTAACGGTACGTCAATAATTATATCAATTACGATATCGACAAAAACGTTTGAAACAAAATAAAAAGGAAGCCATTCGTTAGCACACATGAAAACTCGATAGAACCACCGGTTTCTTGCAGACAGAAATTCAAGAGTGAAATAAAACTAATACGAAACAGATCTTCTGGTATAGCAAACAAATATAAAAGATACAAACTGGGTTCCCATTCTACATGTACTCATGTAAAACCGAGTTGTTAGACGGCACATTTAGGAATATCAATAACAATCTTGGTAAAAAAAATGTATAAACCATAATATTGGTCTCACCATTCTGTTTTAGGCGAGATACGGCCACATGTTGGAAACCTCTCGTGCTGCTGCGGAACGAGCGTCTTCCACCCGGTCTGGTTCGTGTGCCGGAATGGTGACGTGGTCCCACGCGCCGGCGTTCGTGATGGACTCTGCTGTAGTGAGCTTTCTTTGTGGTCCTTATCAAAGCAACTATTGAAGAATAGACATAAGTCATCACTTGTTCAAGTATGTAAATGTTGGAGGCTGGCCTTCCTATTTATTCTGCTATCATTTGGCAGGATTCTATGAGAAGATAAAGAAAAAAATATCACAAATAAGATATTCCGGCCCGGCAAAATAGGTCATTTCACGTTCGATTTTACTTGTGTTAAAAGCAAGAAACACAGACTGCAATATCTCATTAATAATGTTGTTTTCGTCATGTGTATATTTATTTATTTATAAGTCATCAGTAAAATATCAACACCCTTTTAAGTGATACCAAACATTATATGGATTCACCAGACATAAAACATAACACTACGGTCAATGGCAAATTCTGACTGGTAGCTCGAATATCTGAATTTGGAGCTCGAATATCTGAAGACAAAAAAAAAAACAAGTGTATGAACTAACACTTGAATTAATGGATTAGAATAAACGTTCTACGCAGTTCTTCTATCGATGCTTCTTTTCCATTTTAGAGACACATTCCACCCTGCTGGTACCGGACTCGTACTGTGAAGGTAACAAAATATATTTATATCATTCAAACTATTAATTAAGTAATTAATTTATAACACGAAATGTTGGTCGGCGGGACGCCATCAACGTACACCCCACCACTGTCACATTCATGAAACAGCTGTGACGACAGTTGTTCTTAATCTCTGAATCTAATTGTTTTAAAGTGGATAGTTATACATGACAGTGATGTCCACCATGTTATACATCTGACAACTGACCCATGGGTGTGACCTTGATCTTTGATGTACATAATTGTGTCTTGCCTTTTAAGTTTTTAGCATAACAAACTAATCCACATTGAATTTTGACCAATGGCCATTGAGCTTGGCTTTGACCTTTGATCTACATATATGAGTCAACGCAACATGCTTTCTAATGGTAAACATTTGTGCGACGTAATTTTAAAATCCAATATGCATGGCCAAATTATAGTCCTAACAAGCTAAAATTGAAGAAATTCTTACCAAAGATCCTTTGACGTGACCTTGACTTTTGACATTCACTAAACCGGCGTTATGACATTTATGCGGGCTCGAAAAGCATGCGTTATATGTGATTAAATGAAATTTTAAAGAAGAAAACAAATACAGAACAAAATCCTAACCAACGGGCTTTTATCAGAATCTATATCTTTGAACGCAAAATAACTAAAAAACAACAGTTTTACAAGTATGTAAATGATGTAAATATGCAAAAAGTGTAAGTCATAAAACAATTGTACAAATTATGTATTCGCTCATTCTGCAAACCATTTTATATCAGCTACTGATGTTGTTTCGTTTAACTTTCAGCTGAACCGCAGGACAAGCAGAAGGGTATACTTTAACACTAGAATACTGCTGTACGGTATAACAATTAAACACTAGTATACTGCTGTACGGTATAACATTTAAACACTAGTATACTGCTGTACGGTATAACATTTAAACACTAGTAATATGCTGTACGGTATAACATTTAAACACTAGAATACTGCTGTACGGTATAACATTTAAACACTAGTATACTGCTGTACGGTATAACATTTAAACACTAGTATACTGCTGTACGGTATAACATTTAAACACTAGTATACTGCTGTACGACATAACAATTAAACATAAGTACAAGACAAATGTTGATGCTAGGCATCAAAGACGCGGCTGAATGGGTTTTATTGAGTATTAATATATATCTATTGATGTTCATGAAACATTCTGATTAAGTTTCATGGATATTAGACCAAACATAATGTCTCTAGTGTGTTCCAGATTGAACCTAGTCACCTAGTTTTTGACCCCATGTGACCAATTTTTACGAGCGGTGGATCATAAAGTCATGTGACAATATATACAATTGTTAATATTCCGAATAAACACGACGGACATAGCCGAACTATGACGGTTTATCAACTTTCTAGATCGTAGTTACTCGGTCGTCTCCGGCATGTGTAAATTATTTAGACTAGTACATTGCATTATCACCGATAAAATTATTGGTGTCGGGTCGATTCGGCCGAGATATCATTTCGGCCTGATCCTTTTCGGCCTACTTTTATTCATTAATGTTTGTTTTAAATCGTGTGAATTAAGCTTTGTACTTCCATTTTATATCACTTAAATTTAAAATAAGTCAATTAATGTCGTGTTAAGGCACTTATATGTGTTATCAAATGCATAATTTAAACTATTATTCACAGTATGCCCGTAAATTCACACATGCTTATTTACTACCACAGCGTGTATATAAATCGTTTTCACTGAAAGTAAATTTCTAAAATAACGAACTCGTATGACCGGCGACCAGTCAATACAAAGGCTGTCAGATTTCTCAACTCCAAGACTTTTCAACCCCTTTGTCATTTGTGAAATCAAAGACTTTTCAACCCCTTTGTCATTTCAACCCCTAAAAGTGCTAAGACTTTTCAACCCCACCTAAAACAAAGACTTTTCAATCCCTAAAAAACGCAGACTTTTCGACCCCTTAATTTCTCACCTTTTTAAGAAAAAAAACTATAAACAGAAAACAATTTATTTTGAAATTTCTTTTAAAAATCAAGAAAATATTAAGACTAAAAATATAACAGACAGAAAATATGTAATACATACAAAATATGCATACTTGAAACACATGATAGTACAATAATTCATTAAATATTTACATAGAAATAAATAAAAAAAATGCTCGACTGTCCATTTAGCTATTTAGTCGCTTAGCCATAAATCTTCCCTATCTCCCTGAGGAAACCCTCACACAATATATCATGTGCATGGTACTGCTCCCTAAATTAATTGAAACAGCATTTGTTTTTCTTTTAGTTTTTTTAAACACTTTTTTTAAAAACATTTTGACATCAATAAAAAGGACAATAAAATGGGTTGAACTTCAAATAAAATTCTTCATAATATTTTAAAATATCTAAAAAAATACATAAGTATACATTGAGTTCAAAGTTTTAAGAAATGTATTAGATTGAGTTTCAAATGCATTCAAATTACAAATAGAATAACATGGAATTATAGTTAAATATGTCAACCAAAGATGAAACATTTTAACACAGAGAATAAACAACATTATGCCAATCATCAAAAATCTAGGGAAGAGAATAAACGTTATCACTAAGTGCTAAATGCCTTTAAAAGGTGTTGATAAAATGTTACATAAGTGTAACATAAGATGTTTTTTATTTGTCAGATTAAAAAAAAAATGCATATCGAAAAACAGTAACCATCAAGTGCTTAGTAAATCAAAGAATTTGTAAATTTCATCCAATACTCTGGAGAAAAGTTGAACAAAATGGACAAACAAATCTTTAATTGTATTTAAATAACAATTTGTTAAGTTTTTTGCAAAAAAAACAATGAAAAAGACAACACCTGGCTTACAAAAATAATAGGGGTTGAAAAGTCTTTCATATAAGGGTTGAAAAGTCTTCAATATGGCTATTAATATATTTCAACTAGGGGTTGAAAAGTCTTTGATTTAGGGGTTGAAAAGTGGACCAAACAGGTAGGGGTTGAAAAGTCTTTAAAATAGGGGTTGAAAAGTCTTTGATAAAAGGGTTGAAAAGTCTTCAATATGGCTATTAAAATATTTCAACTAGGGGTTGGAAAGTCTTTGTTTAAGGGGTTGAAAAGTGGACCAAACAGGTAGGGGTTGAAAAGTCTTTAAAATAGGGGTTTAAAAGTCTAAGGGTTGAAAAGTCTTCGTTTTGAGAAGGGGTTGAAAAGTCTTGGGGTTGAAAAGTCCTGCTCCCCAATACAAAAACGCAGAGAATAACTTTTTTAATTTCCTGTTTTAAACAATAGGCTTATTCGTTTTATACGTCGTTTTTGAAGTTTTACACGCATCAAAACAGTTATTGGTGACAAATTTTAAGTAAAGTTGAATAAGAGTTGATATCATTAACAAATCTTCTTTTTTTCATAACTAAAATTTATCCGTATACACTTCCCCATTTACAATTGCAAACATGTATCCCTATAGACGCGGCCTTCAGGCAGCGTCTTATAACACTACTATACGGTATAGCATTTATACATTTGTATACTGCTGGTCGGGAAGGAATGTTTAATACTAGGACATTGCTGTACGGTATGGCATTTAAATACTAGTATACTGCTTTACTGTAGCATTTAAACACTAGAATACTGCTTCAGGGTATTACATGTTAAACTAGGAAACTGCTGTATGGTATTACATTTAAACAACAGTATTTGTATTAGTGATATATGGATAGCATTTAAACTCTAGGCTATTGCTGTACGATACGACATATAAAAACTAGTATAATGATGTCCAGTATAGCATTTAAACACATAGTTACTGCCGTATGGTGTAGCATTTAAACATAAGGGTACTGCTTTTCGACATAGCATTTAAACACTAGGATACTGCTGTATAGTTTAGCATTTAAACACTAGGATATTACTGTACGGTATAGCGTTTGAACACTAGAATACTGCTGTACGGTATAGCGTTTGATCACTAAAATACTGCTGTACAGTATAGCATTTAAACACTAGGATACTGCTGTACGGTATAGCGTTTGAATACTAGAATACTGCTGTACGGTATAGCGTTTGAACACTAGAATACTGCTGTACGGTATAGCGTTTGAACATTAGAATACTGCTGTACAGTATAGCATTTAAACACTAGGATATTACTGTACGGTATAGGGTTTGAACACTAGAATACTGCTGTACGGTATAGCGTTTGAACACTAGAATACTGCTGTACAGTATAGCATTTAAACACTAGGATACTGCTGTACGGTATAGCGTTTGAACACTAGAATACTGCTGTACGGTATAGCGTTTGAACACTAGAATACTGCTGTACGGTATAGCGTTTGAACACTAGAATACTGCTGTACGGTATAGCGTTTGAACACTAGAATACTGCTGTACGGTATAGCGTTTGAACACTAGAATACTGCTGTACAGTATAGCATTTAAACACTAGGATATTACTGTACGGTATAGCGTTTGAACACTAGAATACAGCTGTACAGTATAGCCTTTAAACATTAAAATACTGCTGTACGGTATAGCGTTTGAACACTAGAATACTGCTGTACGGTATAGCGTTTAATCACTAAAATACTGCTGAACAGTATAGCGTTTAAACACTAGAATACAGCTGTACAGTATAGCGTTTAATCATTAAAATACTGCTGTACGGTATAGCGTTTGAACACTAGAATACTGCTGTACGGTATAGCGTTTGATCACTAAAATACTGCTGAACAGTATAGCGTTTAAACACTAGAATACTGCTGTACGGTATAGCGTTTAATCACTTAAATACTTTTGTAAGGTATAGCGTTTAAACACTAGAATACTGTTGTACGGTATAGCATTTAATTACTAAAATACTGCTGTACGGTATAGCGTTTGAACACTAGAATTCTGCTGTACGGTACTGCGTTTGAACACTAGAATACTGCTCTACGGTATAGTGTTGGTACACTAGAATACTGCTGTACGGTATATTGCTGGTAGTTGGAACATTAGAATACTGCTGTACGGTATAGCGTTTAAACACTATAATACTGCTGTACGGTATAGCGTTTAAACACTAAAATACTGCTGTATGGTATAGCGTTGTAACACTAAAATACTGCTGTACGGTCTAGCGTTAAAACACTAAAATACTGCTGCACTGTATAGCGTTTAAACACTTAAATACTGCTGTACGGTATAGAGTTTTAACACTAAAATACTGGTGTATGGTATAGCGTTTGAACACTAGAATACTGCTCTACGGTATAGCGTTTTTAAAAACACTATACTACTGCTGTACGGTATAGCGTTTAAACACTAAAATACTGCTGTACGATATAGCGTTTAAACACTAAAATACTGCTGTACGATATAGCGTTTAAACACTAAAATACTGCTGTACTGTAAAGCGTTTAAACACTTAAATACTGCTGTACTGTATAGCGTTTAAACACTTGAATACTGCTGTACGGTATAGAGTTTAAACACTAAAATACTGCTGTACGGTATAGCGTTTGAACACAAGAATACTGCTCTACGGTATAGTGTTGGTAGTTAGTACACTACAATACTGCTGTACGGTAAAGCGTTTTAACACTAGAATACTGCTGTACGGTATAGCGTTTGAACACTAGAATACTGCTGTACAGTATAGCATTTAAACACTAGGATATTACTGTACGGTATAGCGTTTGAACACTAGAATACAGCTGTACAGTATAGCGTTTAAACATTAAAATACTGCTGTACGGTATAGCGTTTGAACACTAGAATACTGCTGTACGGTATAGCGTTTTAACACTAGAATACTGCTGTACGGTATAGTGTTTGTAAACTAGAATACTGCTGTACGGTATAGCGTTTGAACACTAGATTACTGCTGTTCGGTATAGTGTTGGTACAGTAGAATAATTCTGTACGGTAAAGTGTTGGTATTTGGTAAACTAGAATACTGTTCTACGTTATAGTTTGAGCACAAGCGTACGTACAACCAATTTAATTTTCTAAATTTTAAAAATTGCAACTATCATGTTTCAAAACCAAGTACCTTATGCACTTTTGATATTGCTATTACATTGATATCTTTTGACAAGAATTAAACAAAATACATTTTAAATCTTTAATACATGAGATTTTCAAAAAAATAAACACGTAAAAAAAACTACCGTGTACATTATTCCTTACATGAAAAACAATGTAATATACTATTATAGCTAAATGTGGTGGAACAATCATTGACACGAGTATATCCATTTGCTGTGATGACGTCATCAATCATCGCGTGAGTGGAGCATTCACACAGTGTTGTGGAAAAGCTAGCTACGATCCCTACAAAAACATCTGCTGTGCCGACGATAATCTGCAGGAACTAATTGCAGGTTTACTTGGTTCAGAACTTCAGACAACTAGCATGTTCGCCTTCTTTAAATGTATAAAGATTTGATGATAGCATGATAGCATTACAGTACTGACTGCATTAAAACATGTTTTACCAAAGTCATTATTGATATCGTAAAACAATACACAGGGTGTTTTCATGCATTAGCTTTTTCAAATGCAGTCGGTTCAACAAAGATATACTTTCCAGGTGAAAGAACGGAGTGTTGTTGTCGGGAGTGTTATGACCCAGACACACATGTCTGTTGTGATCACAACATCGAACCAATCGTCACCAACAACGCGAACATGACCCGCTGCTGTGGCCCGAAAAGTTACAACCCTTTTAAGAAAATCTGCTGCAACGGCAAGATTCGTAACTATGTACCCGGAGGACGGCAGGTTACTGCTTGTTGTGGGAAGACAGTCTACGATAAGAGATGTCATACCTGTAGACACGGGAACCTGGAGCACGACTTCGACTATCCCCGCCAGACCTGCTGTGACGGTCAGGTCCAGGTTGCTCCAGCCGGGGAAAAATCCTGCTGTTGTGGAAAACTAAGCTTTAACCCGTTCAGACATATCTGTTGTGATAATGCGTTGCGGAACAGGCAAGGCGGAGACTATAGCTCATGTTGCGGCAAAACTAGCTATGACCAGCGTACATCAATGTGCTGCAATGGTCAGGTTGTTCCCGGTGATAGCAGGGTCAACTCCTGTTGTGGAAGAACGTCATACAATCCAAGCACTCAAATATGTTGTAAGGCAAATACGGTTATTATGAAATCAAACACTAACCACACTTGTTGTTGTGGAATTCACAGTTTTAATCCACAAATGCAAGTCTGCTGCAGTGGATCTGTACAACGGCGGATGAGGGGGAAAAGAGTGTCTGAATGCTGTGGTACCAAATCGTTCAATCCTTACAAGAGAATATGTTGCGGGGGTGTGATAAGGTCTCAAAGAGGACGAAAAGGAAGAAAAGGGAGAAAACAGACAAGGTGTTGCCTTACCGTCCCGTACAATCCTGTGGGACATGTATGTTGTAACGGTGTGGTCAGGTCGAAATCTCGTATAAGGAAAGGTTCCTCTTGCTGCGGGAAAACAACTTACGACACTTCGTCGCAAATATGCTGCAGTAACAGGCCACAACCGAAGTACAACGTTTCAGAATGCTGCGGAGGCGTCAGCTTTAATCCATTTAAAAGCATTTGTTGCAATGGACAGGTATCTGAGGCAAATGGCTACGCGGGTTGCTGTGGGAGACAGGGCTATAACATGTACACTGAGATTTGTTGCAACAATAAAGTTAAAAAGAAAGCGAACAATAGAGACAACGAATGTTGTGGACAGTCCACGATTAATTCAGAAACAGCATTGTGCTGTGACGGGCATTCAGTCGAACGTGGTGCGAATGTAAGTATGTATAGTTGCTGTGGGAACAAAGCATTCCATGTTATCAATGAAATATGCTGTATGGGCAGAGTAGTGACTAAATCTGCGTCTGGCGACAACTGGTGTTGCGGTGAGGCATCGATGAACACAATGTACCAAGTATGTTGCAATGGAAAAGTCAGTAACAAAATTACTGGAAACTCTCAGTGCTGTGGCGAAGAAAGCTTTAACCCTTTAACACATCTCTGCTGCAATATGAATCTGGTTCAGAAGAGACACGCGAACGACAAAGGTTGCTGCGGTGCGTACTCCATAGATCCAAGAACAGAGCTGTGTTGCAGTGGAGTTCCAAGGGCTTATGGGGACATTCATTATTTTGAATGCTGTGGACCATTTGCAATTGATACGCGGACACAGATATGTTGCAATGGCGCGGCCGTACAGAAACAAAAAGGTGGTGACAATGCTTGCTGTGGAAATATGACAATAGATACAAGAACTGAGATGTGTTGTACCGGTAAGTCGTACAGGAAAGCCGATAATGACACATGGGAAGCAGACTGCTGCGGGGCAGAAAGTCTGCATTCAGGAAGAGAGATTTGCTGCAATGGAGTGAAACAAAAACGTTTTAAATCCGATCGCCAGACGATGTGTTGTGGACAGGAGCGGTATGACCCAAAGGAATACCTGTGTTGTGATAGTACTGTCGTTCGCAAAAATACACCGTTCGATGACTGCTGCTGCGGAAAGAAAACCTACTTCACTGACGACCAAGTGTGTTGTTCACAGCGAGTCAATCACAAACGTGGTGACCAAACGCAATGCTGCGGCAAGACGGCCTACAATCCACGAGTGCACGTGTGTTGTGCCGAGGCGTTGCAGGAACGAATGTATGGAGATGGTACACTTTGTTGCGGAACGGAGGTGTACGATCCGGCTGAAGCAGTTTGCTGCGGAAATGAAGTAATTAATAAGAACGGTGATGATTAAACCATACATCAATTAGCAAACTCGCGAATAACCTTTACATGACGAACCATTTATTGGTGGAAGACATAGTTGTACGAAGATAATTCTTTCACATGTAATAAACGGTTCTGACTTACGTTTTTGTTGACTTATGTATGTACATTTATCGTTCTTTTCCTTGAAATGGCTTTATAAACTACTACTTCTAAGAGCATTGAAGCATAAAACAATTCCGATGTTACTGGCATTAACATATTGTATGCGTTAAAGTGACTTGCATCAGCATTTTAATCAAACTGATCTTTGTCAGGAAGGAGCAATTTTTACATTAAATTCAACAAAAAACAAGAGCGCCGCCAAAAGAACGCTAAGGTTCAAGTGTTTCCTCTTACACAACGTCGCCGACAGCAAGGGTTTGACAATCACTCGACTGGTTTTCGAATTAAAATGCGGTAAAAATGGGGCAACTTTATTGTATGATACCACTACGGATGGTCAGTGCAGATACGTGCAGAAGGGAGGCGTGCATGGAAAACTCAAATCAAGCCGTACCGACGTCGACGTCAACATGAGTGTGACTATAACAGCCGTCTCTCATAAGAATGTCGAGCTAAAAGCTTTGCTCAATTGATACTAATGAGTAATTATCTATATAACACATTTATAAGGTGCTCTGTACTGAACTAGCTACAGCCTAGCCTAAATACACATAATAATGTAAATCCCAGTTTTGTGAACTAAATTTTGAACCAGAAACCCGTGCTGCCCACAGTTCGGTCTCAAATAGTTGAATGCTCATTCAGGGTTATTCTGAAGTCTTGACAAACAAATATATGTGTGTATGACCTTGATCTTTGAGCTAGGAACCTTGGTGTGGAGTACTAAGCAACCTTATATGCACTGCAAGTAATACAAGAGCTGTCAAAGAGACCGCGCGCTCGACTATTCCGCCGCTTTTCAATGTAAGGATTGAAAAGTTTTGGCGAAACATGCATGGATCACTGTTAGATTAGATTTCAATGCAATGGTGTGCTGAGATATTAACATAAATGTGGTTCCATGCAAAATTTTAACGAGAAATTCTAAGTCTAATAATAAAGGGCCATTATTTGCAAAATACAGTTATCTAACTTGGTTATTCAATTAAGTTGGGTGGTTGAATACGATTGTAAAAAGTCTCAATGCAATACATCAAATAGTTACTGAGATATTATCCTATGTGTGCTAACATGCAAGACCTTAACCAGAATTTCTAAGTCGCATAATAAAGGGGCAAAAATTATATATTATAAAAGATAGAGTTATCTTACTTGATTAAATAAGAAGGTTAAATAGGTGGGAGCCTGTGTGTAAAGTTTCAATGCAAAACATGATGAATTCGCTGAGGTATTGACTTAAAAGTGGTTACATGCAAAACCTTAACCAGAATTTTAATGTCGAATAAAAAAGGGCAATTATTTTGCATTAAATGCAAACTAGAGTTATCTAACTTGGTAGGTTGGATGGTTGAGTACCAATGTATCAAGTATCAATGCAATACCACAAGCAGTTCCTGAGATATAAACCTATGTGTGCTTACACGCAAAACCTTAACCAGAATTTCTAAGTCGAATAATAAAGGCCTATTATTTGCATTACATTCAAATAATTGTTATCTAACTTCATTAATTTAATTTAGTATGTAAGATAGTTGGGAATACTTATCCAAAGTTTCAATGCAATAACTGATGTATTTACTCAGATAATGACTTAAAGGTGCTTACATGCAAAACCTAACGCCAGGGTGAGTAGTATAGCTCTCCTTATTCTTCGATTAGTCGAGCTAAAAATCCAAAACAATGTTCTCATTCTGTCATAAAATATTAATATAATTTACACTTCGACCCTAGGTAAACTTTTGACTTCTGAACCCAAAGCTTTCAATGTTAAAATGTGAGGAACTGATATGTGCTGTTTTATTTTGAAATCCTAATGTGTGTTAAACGAAATTTTAGACTCGAATGGAGCATAACGTCTTAAAGTGGTCTCTGTATAATGTCCTCACAATGGAATAATTTACACATTGGCTGGCACTTTGTAATAATGTAATCCGTCATCTATGTTAATGTAACCATGGTATGGGTACTCGTCTAGGTCATGATTTAATGTAATTATTCAAGCATAGTGACATGTCACCAAAGTTTAAACTATGGAAGCAGTCTTTAGTAAAGTATTGTTATCTTTTCTTCTTTTTGCGCCCTCTAAAACACTGCTTGAACAGCAAAGATGCTAGTTTTTAATTGAAGCTTTATGTTTCAAATTCCAATAATCTGAGGTTGTATATTACTTTAGTCTTAATTGAATCAAAGAACACAGTACATTGTACCTAATCAAAATGCATGCAGTAAAATATCAACACATACAGTAGATGGATTGCCATTAAATGGAAGGGCACTTTTACAATTGCATACAATGGAAATTAACCTCGAACAAGAACAAGCGACTGGTATAACATTTATTACTAGGTTGGTGTGATATAAGCTTTAATGATTTTCACATCGTCCACTGGTTTGTCACCATTGTCGGTCTCCACGAGCCCGATTCTCTGAACACATGTCATGCCATTGCTAATGCGGCCAAATATGGCATGTTTTCCATCCAGCCACTGGGTTGGTCCGAGAGTAATGAAGAACTGGCTACCGTTTGTGTCGGGACCGCTGTTGGCCATAGACAGAATACCTGCCCCTGCAAACAACAACAATGAGTAACAAGAGGCCCAAAAGGGCCTATGCTCTACTGGCATGGCTTTTGTGGTCATATCAATCCAGAGCATGTATGTATGGGTAAAAGGCAACAGACATATAGTTTATGTTTTGTGTTTGGGTTACCTGAAAACGTAGCACGTTCAACATCTGAGCCCAGAAAGTATTGTAAGCAGATTAGTTGCATGAACTGTTTTAATATGTGCCAAGTAAAAGTCATCTGACAAAAAAATGCTTTCAAAACTGTACTCATAGTAAAATTTTCTGTAGTTTTAAAAGTTAAAAAAAGTTGGTCAAAAGGTCAAAGTCAAGGGCATCCTAGGACAACATTGATCAATTTGAACAAACATTCACAATCAATTGTGCTGAGATGGATGCACGAACACACAAAAAGATTTTCAAACCTTTCCAGATTTATGTTTACCAAACCTGTGAACCCTGGGTGTGGCCAGTAATGACACCAGGTGCATAACTTAAACATTCACAACCAATTTTGTTAAGATGAATGCGCAAACTACAGAACTTAAAGCTAAAAAATGGCCTTTGGGCTTTCAACAAGAACAAGGCAGAGTAATTCACAAAATCAACTGCAGAAGCAAAAAGCAAATTTTCTCTCAAAATCCTAGACTTGCAAATTGTCTCCCTTAACTCTAGACTTGAATTAACATATACATGTAAACTTGGCTAAAAATAGAATTCGCTCATGCAGACCTGGCTAAAAATCATGACCATGGCCTATAATCTAGGCATTCATGGGCGGATCTTGCTGGTTTTCGAAAGGAACCAAGCTTAAATGGATATCTAGATACTGTACAAGTTTCATCGAGATATAATCAAAACTGAAGACTGTATCGTGTTCACAACCAATTGTTTACACAATAGCATTTTTTATACTATCAAGGGCCATAATCTAGGCATGCATGGGCGGATCTGGCTGGTTTTCGAAAGGAACCGAGCTCTAATGGATATCTAGATACTGTACAAGTTTCATCGAGATACAATCAAAACTGAAGACTGTATCGTGTTCACAAGCAATTGTTTACAGACGCACAGACGCACGGATGCACATACTACGTACACATTACCATCGCATAAGCTCTTCTGGCCTTTGGCCAGTAGAGCTAAAAAACATGAATCAAGTTTATATTACCAATACTCACTAGGATTCAAAGGACCCGAATCATAGTTTCATATCAGTACAATGCAAAAAAACATGGATGGCAGTTGTTGGGCATAAAACATGTAAAATATCAAAGTGCTGCATAGCAAACATCAACCCTTGACTATTTTAGTCAAATAATTGACATAACTCTGCACTCATTTATGCAACAGATATGGGCCATGCTACACGAGTGCCCATTTTCAATGATATGTATATATAAATTTTCACTTTAACATCTTCAAGAGTTAACAGCTTTTCACTTGGCTTCTTCAATTATCAACATAACTAGACAATTTTAAAAAACGGAGTTATGTTCGTTGCTACACATGTGCATATTTACAAGTATCATTTGTACACAGTATCATACATATATATTTTGAATGGTTATTAAATTATGGCCAAAATAAAATATATTGCATGACTTCTTCGAACAATCAAGGGGAATAACTTGGTAAGTATTCAAGAGTTATGGGCCTTGCTGTGCATGTGAGTATTGTCTACAACATTATGTGTACCAGGTTTCATTCAAATATCTAGGTTGTTCAGTTATGGTTAATGTTTGTGCACGCTGACAACAACGCCCAAGACTATCACAGTAACACAACCTTTTTCTTCAAAAATCAGAAGACCTGAAAGTTGTAATATAAAAAAAGGTAAAATTTATTCAATGTGCACTGATAAATACCAAAAAAAAATGAACATATTTTCATACACAAACAAACATACAGCCTTTAAACCAGATATATTGATTATCATACATGTAATACACTTAAATATTTCAAACTGCCAATTCTTGATTCTTTGTTGATTCAAGAGCATTAAATGTTACCATTTTTACTATAAACATTATTATCAAGTTTGGTAATGATTAGCATACAATTTATTGGACACTGCATATTCGTGATGTTTGGTCAATTAATTGTAATTGTGGAGTGGCTGCGACCTTCTGAGTAGTTACCAAACTTGTGTTCATTTAACAAAGTTAGAGAGTACACAATATCAAATCTGTAATGTACTGTCAATTCAATGAACATGGCTCTGCAGTGATATATCTTCACTCTCTGACTTGTTATTGAAATTGTACAGAAATTTTGCTATAGCAATTGTCATCTTTTTTGGTAAGTTTTAGTGTACAGCTACAAAGTTAGAGAGTTGTCATTGTCAATTATATTAATTTAATCAATTTAATGGCCATATTTCTAGAGTGACTAGGACTTTCCACCGTGTAATTAAACTTGTCTAAGAAACTTTGCCTATAGACATGGTGACCACGTTCAATGATGATTTGTGTACAACTGCCAGAGTAAGACAGCTGACAACTCTTGTGGATGCCTTTGACTGCCACCTACCCTCTGCAGGCATTCCCACTAGACACAGGTTTCCCTCATACGATTGGCATATAAAACAAGAGCAACTACAGTCACAAAATACACCCATGTTGAGCCAAATTTGGACTGTGGAAACTGTAAAGATAATTTTAGGATCATAACTCTGGAGTGACTGAGGCGACATGCTGGTTATAGAAATTGGCTAAGATATTTTACCCATAGACATAATGCTGGTTATAGAAATTGGCTAAGATATTTTACCCATAGACATAATGCTGGTTATAGAAATTGGCTAAGATATTTTACCCATAGACATACTGGCCAAATTTGGTGATGATTGGAAACAGACTTCAAGAGTTACTGATCAGACAAGACTGATTTTAGGTTATATATATAATTAAAGGGCAATTTCTCTTGAGTGACAATAGCGATATGGCCGGTTATCGAACTTGTCCAAGATATAATTCCCTAACACATTTGGCACATCAGAAAAGTTTAGTACTATTTGGACAGGAGTTGAAGACTGATTTTGAGTTAATTTCTATAATTAAAAGGCGACTATAGCGATATGGCTGGATATCGATCTTATACAAGATATATTGCCAATACACATTCTAAACATGGACATATGATAAGACAAATGCTTCTGAAGTTATCCAGCAGTCAACATAACGGACACTTCCTCATACACCACAGGTAAAATTATTATATGTCTCATTTTTTAAAATGAGCGTCCAAAAACAACAGCAGAAACACATGATCATTTTAAATATATCACGTCTTTTATTCATACCTGTGTGTTTGAGATCTGCATGTATTTCATCATCAAACTCCTTGCCGTAAATGCTGGCACCCCCGCGACCTAAGAAAAGAATCATGACCTTTATTGATTCCAGGTTATAAATAATTGTTAGGCATTCTGGGTTTAAGCTAAAGAATTTATAACCAGGTGCTGCACCCTTCGGCACTCATGGAGACAATCAGAGTCATCCTTCTCAGTTCTGCCTTCCTAGAATTAAGTGGTTAAGATTAAATATTAATCACAATTTTTTTATAAGAACTCATAAAAAGATTATACATACATACAAACATGAAATATTAAGTGGTTTAAACCTACATAACTTTAATCAAACAAAATTCCAACATTTTTGGTGAAATTCTTATGGATCAATTTCTTCACAGCCGTATACATTGTGCCCTTTTCTCCCTTAGCACCCTGTCCCTCTTCCGCAGCACCGCCACCCTGTCCCTCTTCCACAGCACCGCCACCCTGTCCCTCTTCCACAGCACCCCCACCCTGTCACTCTTCCGCAGCACTGCCACCCTGTCCCTCTTCCACAGCAACGCCACCCTGTCCCTCTTCCACAGCACCCCCACCCTGTCCCTCTTCCGCAAAACGGCCACCCTGTCCCTCTTTCACAGCCCCGCCACCCTGTCCCTTTTCCGCAGCCCCGCCACCCTGTCCCTCTTCCGCAGCACCACCACCCTGTCCCTCTTTTGCAGAACCCTGTCCCTCTTCTGCAGCACAGGGTTCATCATAAAAGAGACAGGGTGCTAATGGAGCTAAGTGCAATTTTAATTGGGCTGAGAAGAATTTAATTTTGAATTTGACAGAAAGGGTTTGGAATTGTGTTTAATCAGAGTAATATTAGGTTTATACTGCCAAATATGTTAAGTTTGTTTTCACAATCATATTAAGTTTTTATCGAAACAAAGGACAATCATAAGAATTTGATTCTATGAAGGCAGAAGAGTTCAGCACCCTTTCATAACTCGCTTAAAGCATAAAGCTTAAAAATATTGATATCTACTTTTGATAAAACTACTATGAGTTTAAAGTTGATTGAAAACAACATAATTTATTGATAAAATGATTTCGTATTTCTTGTGCGATCTGAATCTCACCAGTGCCAGTTGGGTCTCCCCCCTGGATCATGAAATCTTTGATAACTCTGTGAAACTTGACTCCATTGTAATACCCTCGTCTTGCAAGTTCAGCAAAATTTCTGCAGGTGCTTGGGGCGTGTTTCCAGTAAAGCTCTATTACTAGTGTTCCCATACTGAAGAAATAAACAGAAATTGTAATAATTATTTTCAATATATATAAATATATATTCCATTACTATAAGAGTTCAAATTTTTAGCCAAATACTAGCATTTAATCTACAATGATAAAAATGCTTGTAGATTTAACAAATACATGTACAAATTTAACAAAGGACAAAAAGATGTTTACTGTATTTTTCCTTATTGATGCTGAACTAGATGCTGCCATGCATATGCATAAAGACTAGCAGTTTTGTATCATAGAAGACATGACTTCTAAAATAGGTTCCCCATAAGTTGAATTAGTTGAACTAAGTGTAAATTCTTAAGTATAAAAATATGGGAGCAAGGCCTAAAAAAAAAATACATTTGGTTCGGGTTACCCGACCCTACCTACGGAATAGGCGCCGACCCTACCGTTTTTATAGTCAGTTTGAAAAAAAAATGAAAAACTAAAAAAAAAAAAAAAAAAAAATTATTTTTTTTCGTTTTTGTTTTAATTGATTTTCAATATGTAGTTTAAACCTTAAATGCTTATACAGAAGATAGCTTTAACACTATTCTCCAATGATGAAAATGATATTCTTATATCAAGCCTAATAAAAAAAAAAAAAAAAAAAGCCTACCTACCCTACCTACATGTATTTTTGAGAAGGATGAAACCCTAACCAAACAATTTTTTTTTTTAGGCCCAAGCAAAGCATATGAGTCCTTCTAAATTATAAAGATTTTACACAAAATCTGCTATAACTCAAACTTATCCTGATTCAGAACATAAAACATTGTAACGGTCCCCTGTAAGCCGCAGCGGTCTGCTGTAGGCGTCGGATGTGTGTTCATAGTATAACATTCCTTTATAGACAGAAGTATGTTCATAGTATGTATGTTGACTTGGCTGGTAGTATGCAATTTAGCAAAGCTCGGGCTCTGTGTGGATTGAGAATTTACTGTATATAAAGACCAGCAAACCCCTTCAGGGTCGAGCATCCTTTTCTCTGAAGGGATCTGCAGGTGTTTGTTAACATCGCACGTTACAAATGTGGCAGCCGTGGGATGTTGACAACTGCCGAATCGGTGTTGCCTTACCCACGAGTTTCCCACGCCAAGACTCGGGAAGAGTCTTGTCGGAGGGAAAAGTAATGAAACAGTCCGCTGTAGGCGGCAGATTTGCGTTCATAATAATGTAACGGTCAACTGTAGGCAGAGGATGTGCATTCATAGAATAACATTCCGTTATAGACGAAAGAACGTTCATAGTATGTATGTTTACTTGGTTGGTAATATGCAAATTAGCAAAGCCAGGGCTCTGTGTGGATTGAGAATTTAATGTGTATAAAGACCAGTGGACCCCTTCAAGGTCGAGCATGCTTTTCTCTAAAGGGATCTGTTGCGTCTTTAACCTCACACGTTTCAACATATTGGGGGATAGTAAACACGGTTCACCTGCCATTTTTATACTATTTAATGTATGTAGCATATTAATATTCCTAATGTCATTATTAATAATGTTGAAATTTTGCAAAAACAATTAAAGTGTTTCAGCTTGCTTAATAGATATTCATATTTTTTTGTAATGTGCTGTATGTGATATCTGTTTGTATTCATGATCATTTGCCATTTTAACTTCTGGTGTGCTTATGTAAATAAGATAATAAATCTTCCATCTATCTATGTATCTAAGTTTTGTATTTGCATTTCATTATTGTATATGTAATGTGCTGTTTTAATGTTTGGTTTGTATGATTATTTGTGCTATAATTTGAAAAATTTCCATGAACTTGAATAAATCTACATAATCGTATAACACTTGTTATACCTGTTTTTCACACCATTCTTAACCTCAATATACCAATTGTCTCCTTTAACGACCATGTTAGCACCTAATTAGCAACTACTAATCGCCTTAGAAAACCCTTATATAGTGCATATGTGGTAAGATGTCTCCAAGAGTGGTACGATATAGTAGTGGTACGATAGTGAAGTGGTACGAAGTCTCCGACATCCTTCACTCGCATCTCCATTAAATATGTGATTATTGACTCTTTTCTTATAACAACTGAGAATTGGTCGAAGAAAATGACTAACAGAGAACTAATATATATAACAGTGTTTATGATCATATCAATAAACACAATAATCTTAGTCTCTAAATCAATGACAAAGTGCATGAGCTAAGAAATTGTTGTCGACAAACATCCGAAAAATATAACAACCGAATAACATAACAGCTAGAGTTTTCGTGGATTTACTCAAAATATATTGAATCAATCGAAAATCTACCTTGTTTCCACCGTCACATTTGGTGGTTGCCATGTTTTAGGGGGAATTCCAGAACCTGTTGAGATTGACATTGTTTTAAAATACAAAAATACATAAATAGCCGGCAATTATGTGCCCGCAGCGGTAGAACTCGTTACTTTGTTTCTTTGTTTAAACCGAAAGAAAAACTAGACGAGTTATTTAACAGAGGTTACAGATAGCTATTATTATGCACCAGTCAATAGTAACCACGGCCCCCAAAGTCCGGTTGTTTACCCTGGATAGCGGGGGAAATGGGCCGTTTTTACCTGCCAGGTGGCCCCGCACTGCCCAGTGAATGAGGTGGTTTTGTTTTCACGCCGAAAATAGCTGGGAATGGACCTTAAATAGGATGTCCCCGGGTTGCGGGGGGCATTTAGGGGGATTTTACCAGCAGTTTGTCTCTGCAGGGCGGGAATTTTAACTGGGATTGGCTTGACCGAAAGCCAAAGTTCGCGCTATTCCCCGGACCTGGGGTAGGGGTTGAGGTTACAGTTGACTGGTGCATAATATTGCTAATACAAAATCTTTTATAACTATATCGAGAATCTGAAGCTACCCAATGTACCAACAGAGACTTAAAAGTATGAAGGCGGGGCAAAATCAGTCTTGATTCGGACATAAAACATCAACAACTTTTTATGAGCTGCTTTCACGTCATTGGACTTAATACAACTATCAATCGTATTCTATCAACGGTATTTCCACATATTATCAAAGCTAATAATCCCGTAGTGTTATATAATTGACAGTTGTATAATGGATTATATAAGTAGTTAATATAGTCATGGTTGTATTTATATTGATTAAGCTCATGTTAGTTATGGTTAAGATATACCTCCTTTGAAAAAGAGGCAAATTAGTAGTTTGCTTTGAGGCAAATTAGTAGTTTGCTTTGACTAGAAGATGAACTTTGTTTTTCGGGTCGGTACGTCAGTCATTCCATTTGTTTGCAAAATCAGTTAATAACTCGTGGTATAAAGGCCACGTTAAACACTGTCGTCCGAAATAGTTGTCTGTGCACCTGACCGTCCAGGGGCGTAGCTGGGCCTATTATGAAGTATAAGCCCACTTGGTAGTGGGGTTTGGGGGACCTCCCTCGATTTTTTTTTTTTAAACTATAGATCCGATATGGTGCGATTTGGCGTGTATCTGGAGCCGTTTTAGTCATCAAAAATAGCTTCGTAATGCACTTGACTAAAATTTATTTTTGTCTTACGATGTACAGTAACAGAACTGAAATACAAAGCTTTGATACTAATTTGTCAAACAAGCTTCAAAATGGAAAATATGTAATGGTTAAACAAGCGTGTCCAGTTGGTTTTATTTACGATGATATATCGAGGGTCTTTAAATGAAATCCAAGTTCCCGCATTTGACTGAAGCAAAAGTGTTTATGATTTTATTTATGTCTATCTCAACATCGCGATGAATATGGAGGACGCCAAGTGAGAATAGCCTCTCGCCGGTCATTGTAGAACGAAGGTATGCCTCGATACGCCTCATGGAACTTAAGGAGCGCTAACATGAGGCGGATGTGGCAGGCATGTTCAGCAGTATCTGTAGTATAATGTATATGCAGGGATAAGCTGCCTCCGATGTCTTGTTGAGTGTCGCCAGCAGTGTCGAAGGCAACATTCACCTGCTATCGCAGAATCCCCCTCCTTCCTTCATCGCTGACCTCTTGCTGAGTTTTGGGTAGGTCTGGTTCATAGGCCTCGTAGATCCTGACCACATTGGCCGGCTGGAAACCTTCAAATTCGGCCGGTATTAACCATTGAGCCTGGAAGCGCTCTTCATTCTTCAAGATACGAGTATCCATTTCTTAAAGCAGGTGGTCAACAAAAACGTAGAAGACTGAAACCTTCCAATACCGACTCGGGTCCTGTACACCATAGTTCGCCATGTTCCTCTGTCTGGCTGCTTGTCGTGGCACTGTTGGGTAAATCTAGGTAAAACAAAAATATAACATTCGATCGATATCGCTAATGGCCGAATCGATTAAACCATTCGTTAAAAGAATGGAAAATACCTAATAGAAGTTTACCGCGTATATCTGAATACGGATCTCATTAAATGTATATCGAAATATCAAAGCAGGTAGCACATTTTTTTAAATTATCAGTCTGCAGTCTGGCAAAAACACGATGCATTTCGAACTGTTACAAATACGTTTTTATCATTTGTGTTCCGTTGAATTGTTAATTATTGCGTTAAAAAGCTTTGCTATATGCACCAATGGATCAATACATATATTTATCGGCAACCACATGCAATTAACATGCAAATACAGGTAGTATGTACCTGGTACTCGTCAGCTAAGGTCACAGCTTCCTGATAAAGGACATGGAAGACAACGCGGTAGGCATTCTTGAATGTACGAAGCGCATCTGCCCTGCTCGTCCACATTGTTTCACACAAGGTCTTCAACTTTTGTCGGCCTTCCATCGCTTGCTTTGTAACAACGTCTTCTGCCAGTTCATCTGCAAATGCTGTGAGGCGTTTTGCAGAATAGTCAAACGCAAAGGCACTGCACTGTAGACATCATCGTTCTGACGCATAGAAGTTTGGAGCAATGGACCAATGACAGCTTTAGGCAATGCGACTTACAATGGGTGTAGTTAGCGAGTGGTAATCCGGATGAGTGCTTAAACACAATAGCACTTGCCACCATGTTTCTGCGCCATCATAACAATGGCCCCGAATGTTCAAAATATCTAAGCCAGTGCCTTGCAGATATTCGAGTATGCATTGTGCCAAATATACTCCCTTTATTGACAAGTGCAAGTGACAAACCCTAAAAACTGTTCACGAACGACATGCTTCTCTTCTACCTTTGAAACAAAATGAAATCAAACAAAAAGTTGTTCCTTTGTTGAACAGTCAGTTGCCTCATCAGCCATAATAGAGAAGAAACCAGACAGTTTACAATCAGATATGATTGTACTGACAACTTGATCGGCGCAGATACCCAACAGTGCGTTTTGAATATCCGACGAAGTGTAATTTGCGTTTGATTGAGCATTTGCAAGATGATTTGCCAGAATTTCGTCATTCCTTCCAAGCCTGTTTTAAGTATTTAGACATAAATACGATATTTATTAAGCGCTCTCTGACGTCACTCCTTTCCCATAATTCTCTGATAGGTGGCGCTTTTTTAGCGCTTAAATCATTGTTAAGCGCGCCTGCAGCCGAGCGGTCATTGTTAAGATATTAAATTTGAAGATATAAGATATTAAATTTGAAAAATGGCGTCTAGTGGTGCGAGATTGAAGAACGCGGTGGATGTTGAGGGTTCCATCCGCGACCTAGAGGAAAAGGGTGAGCTATTGTCTCGGGAATTGCTAGAACGTACTCCAAGAGCAAAATCGACAAAGAAATCGAACGAATTTGACTTCGACGAACTGCTGAAAGAGAGGGACATTTTACGACGGCAAGTTGAAGAGAAAAGGGCCCATGGAGATGAGAAGCGTCTTTTTAGCGAGATAGATGCGTTGAAACAGCAGCTGGCTTCTAAAGGCGTTTTAGTCTTATGATATCTATCAAACTGAAACTGAAAGTATCGCGATTAGTAACTAGATAGCTAGATAATTAACGCGAAAATTAAATGGTTAACACGAAACAATTCGCAACCACTATCAGGTTATCTTACGGCAGAAATATGCCACCAAAGATTATAGACAAAATAACTTTAAATCTTTTGATATTGTATTAACGGGCATGCATTGACATATTAATGGACGGAGTAAAGACGGACTGTTGGGTAGATTGGTTTGCGTACGGGTGGATGGAGGGAGGAATGAAATCACGACAGGAACGGAGAGATGGGCGGAAGGACAATTTGATGGATATACTAATGGGTCGATGGAAGGATGAACGGACGGATTGTGTTAGGACGGTCGTTCTTACGAGACGAGACATATATTCTGGGTTCTTGTATTTTTATCTTTTTAATCCCACAATATTTTTTAACCCACTATCAAGTTGTATGGTTTTATCCAACAATGACAGACTGAACAATTAAATGAAACCCTAAAATCCTATCCCTGACCAAAGCCCAAACCACAAAATATAGCTTTTTGTATTTACGGGTGTACAGGCGTATGCATAATTGGATATATGGGTGAACGAACGGACGATCTGACGGACGAACGGAAGGGCAATGTAACAGTAAAACATAGTACTGAGCAGTATATATTTATACATTTTTCTTGACGGATGAAAAGGTGAATAGGCAATTGTGATAAAAGGAAAGGAGGGATTGATTATTAATGAACTGTAGAACTGTAGTGTAGCGTTATTGTTTTACATAAATGCGTGTAAGTTTATTAAACTAAAAAGTAACTACGAACATAATATATCCATACAGCAGGAAAATGCAAAATATAAAATATTAAGGTTATAATGTAATTCCTTACGACCATTTGTTCTATGATAAACTAAGATAATAATATTTTATTTTTGTCCGAAATTTCCGAAACTTTTCCGATTAAACATTTGTCACCCACACGTACCTCGATGGAAATTTGAAATCACTGACCAACTTCCACTTCTGTGATAAAGGTCTGAGTTTGAAGTCATAATTCCACGATCCATCGGAATCTCCAGGGTCGGAGTAAGGGGAATACATGTTGAATGACATTCAAAATATACTCCCGCTTCGCAAATTATATTCGTAAACAAAACCGAGTTAAACACACGCTCATTGAAATCATGCGATTGCCGGTTGCTGTAAAAATATTATCGAATCGATTTGTTAAACGGTTCGACTGTCTTCAAAAAATAGGCACCAAACTTTTTGGAAAAAACAAACTTAGTCAACCTTGAGTGTTAACTTGAATATCAATAGGCATAAGCTGTCACCCCCTTACTTTTCAGTTTTTATAGCAGAATTGGACGTTTTGTATTTTTCAATTTTGGAAACGATGTGTAGGCCCGGGCCTACCGTGCCTATTGGAGCTACGCCGATGCCGTCGACTGGACGTTGTGATTTGGTGGCTCTCCCAACAAGGGCATATCAGTTATAGACGTATATTGGACGTTGGCATATCAGTACTAGACGTATATTTACATCCGTACTTGATTTTCTGAACAATAAAAATTGTATTCATTTTGCATGAACCGGTCGACCTTTCGTGACCTTTTTAGGCGGAGTTTGGCAAGAAAGAAACCCTCTGATTGGGCGCTGGTGAATCACTGTGCTTAGTGATCTTACTACGATCTACTTTATTGCTAAACATAGCTGGGTACATGTTCTGTGTGAATGCCGGCTTGTTTACATGCTTGTTGTGTTGTTTTACGAAGAATTTAAATGAAATACTTTTTCTACAAATATCATTTGGAAAATGTTTGAATTTGCATTTGATAATAAAAGAACACGCATTGAACAAATAATAAAAACAGATAAAAATTGACGCGGTTTTTACTACGGTTCCGACGGTCTGCAACAACTGTCAAAACAAACATGGCTGATGAATCTGAGTTCGGCGATTTCTTTCCAAGACAAATGTATGATCATTTATCGGATTTAGACATTGAATATATTTCTACGATAGAATTAGGCGATATCTTCGTCTACATTTAAATACATGAAATGATATGAGACTGTCAAAGTGTCATGTATTTTCGCGAGTTCGAACATAAACGTCTTAATATGGACAATTCGAGAAGAATAGCACATCATAACACAATATCTTTGCAAAAGTTAAAAGATAACAAAAAAATGAAATTATGACGTTATAATTACCTTGAACTGGATGTTATCCATTAAATCACCATGACCACATTTTATGCCCACTCACATGGGTCATGCATATGTAAAACATGAGTTAAAATGTATCGAAAATACTCTTGATTAAAATGAACATATTTCAACCAAAATCATTTTTACCTCCACATATTTTACAGAAACTACCAGATGATTAAAAGAAAAATCTTTGACTATTTATTTTTTTCTGCTAATTACTTAATATGGACTATTTATTATGCAGAGGATAAAAAGAACACCAAGGGCGACACGTGCTCTTACCATTTACATTCGATCTACACGTTTTATTTCCCTTTGTTGTAATCAAAGACTTGTTCTCAAACACTATTAGAGCGAAAAAAATAACAAATAGAAAGGAAAAATGTAAATATAAGTATTGATTCTTATTTTTTGTGCGTTCATGCAGTATGAACGCTCGGCCGCGATTTTGTATATTTGCAAAGAATCGCTACCGCGATTCATGGATATGCAAAATCGCGGCCGAGCGTTAATACTGCATGAACGCACAAAAAAATAAGAATCAATCCTTTAATATTGGACGTGGGTACTGGTGTCGTTGACACATCGTGATGGAAATATTGACGCCGTGTTCGCATCAACCGGCCAACACTTCAATAATAATTTCGACATACACATTTATTTATGCCATTTAAAAGCTTATACACATATATAATCATTTAAATTTGCATTTTAGGATGCACGTTTTAAAGTGAGAAAGGCAATTGTAAATTAATGTTACTGTCAACATTACACCATTACGTGTATTGCTTGATGTCCCCCGGGGTGACCAGTAACATCAAAGTAGCCTGTCCTTTGTCGGTGGTCTATGTTTGCGCCCCCGGGCATCCCTCAATGTAGCTGGATGGTTAAACACACCTAATGCAGTCGGTAGTATTAACTGGCCTGCCAGCTTCAACCCAGCGATATTAATTCGAATTGGATAATACTGTTAATTGTGCTTGAATTAATAGCTGTGACCCATAAAGTGCAATAGTGTGCGTGAATAGTATCCCAAAATAGCCATAGCTAGTTTTTGTTCGGTTACTACGGATATAATACGGAATACTGTGGAATCAAATGTGAAAGTTAATTACTTAAAGACAATTAGAATTATTTAGACGATGGTAAAACATATTTTACTTATATTTTGTGTCAAACATAAAAGCAATCGCAGTATCCGGAGATTTACCAAGGTATACAAGTGAGTAAAACGCCAAGATTATATCCGTCAATGGCACTGTTTCTGTCCAGAGATTAACTGGCCACATCATGTGCCACATAATGGGCTTTATCTGCTGGGCTGCCGAGATATATGGCACCTCCATTAACATCAATTACAAGTCGTTAAGAAATATTATTTTTTTGGCATGTATGAATAGACTTGTTTTTGTTTTGTTTTGTTTTCTTGCAGTCGACAGCTTTAAAGCATGTTGTAATGTTATATGATAAATGTACGCAACTAACATGCTAAGTCATTATGTAAATCGGCCTTTGAAAAACAATGTTTTGTTAGACAATGGTTTTATTTGCATCGTATTTCCGCCCATTCACCTCTCATGTTAAAGGTAGGTTTACTGTTACCTAGAGTCAAAACATCTCTTTGAACAATGATAACAGAATATGATCTTATTATGACGTGTGGTGTACTGAGACTGGCTGTATCACATGACCCCCGGGGCTTTGAAGTCTAAACATCAAACACCTGGTTAGGGGCGGGGTCCCCGTAACACAGCCCTTGTTTCCCGACCCTTAAACACCGGGTATCACCTTACTGTAATCTCGTTCTGTTTGTCTGTTTTTCGAAAAAGCACGTAAAGATTTGATAACTGAATTGCGTATCTTTTTCTATCATTTGATCTAACCATACCCCTGTTAGCGCATGTTTTATAGCTGATTTGAAAGTTCTTCAGAACACTACGGAGCGTATCAAGTGACTATACTTTTTGACCACACTCGGCCGCATTTTCGTTTGAGTGGACACAGAGTATTGGATTAATACTTAGCCGCGGATACTAACTTTTCACTTTAATGCTATTCACTTTGATTATTCACCTTTGTACAGAGGGATTTATTGTTACTTAAGGTAGGTTCATAATATTGTTATTATCCTAAGTATCTGCAAATACCTTTTGGAATTTGTTATGCGTCGGTGGATTTTATTGAAGCAACAATGCGAGGTATTGAAATAACACTTTCAAAAACTTTTCAAACTGAAGGAAAATAAGTTCAGAAAATTGTAATTTAGTACAAACTGGCACAAAGATGGGAACTTGTACGGCTGTTGTAGATGTTACTTAAAACAATGTGAAACAACTGGAAGGAGTACGTTAAAGTACCGGTTTCCATTGAGAGTATATATTACAATTATATGAAAGCACACACATTGATTAACATTTTGTCTTCTTTGTTATTCAAACAGTTTAATTGTTAATGTTTAAATGAAAAGAGTGCTTTAGCATCGCTACCTCAATGATCAATGCAATATGATATGGCGCGATTGTGAAATGGATACCGACTCGTAACACTCTGTTGGCCGCCAGCTACTGGGTTAGTGTACAACATCATGATTTATATAGCAACACTTTATAATGATAGCCTGTTCATTTTCGTGTTACCTAAAATTACTTCGGTGTCAAAAATGTATACATATATATTTATTTTTCTTGCTTGAAATCACCAGCGGTCTTAACATTCTAAAGTACGACTGTGTATGTAATTACAGTAAAGCGTTCAAGTTCATGAGCTAGATGTAATGCAATATCATATCCAAACTTTAATAAAGCCAAGGTGTGATTTTCAGATATTTGCTTAAATTGATAATCTCCTTTGAAAGTGGGTTTAGAAGAAGAAGATAGGCTATTATTGCCGACTATATTAGTATGCATTGGAACAATCATGCATTGTTTTAATACCGAAAATAATCCACTTGGCGGTGGGTTGTCTTGTTCTGAAACAATGCAAAAACTATCAGAGCAACACTGGGAGTTAAGAAAGGTCCTTAAAGTGGTTAACCGCATGGCGCCTCGGTAACATTGTGTCACAGTAATATATGGTGAGCATTAGCTGGTAGCCACGGGTCACAGTTGTCGGAAAATTTATGGCCACTGGATCCCGACACACCTGTATATTTTCTGTTAAAATATTCACTTCGCTATTATCCGTTATTCAAAATGGAATCCATCAGAAGCCAGGATATGATCTGCTAATGCATTACTGTCAGGCTAGAGGTGTTCTGACGGGGATTTTTCAAAGATATTTGGATTAACGCCTCTCTTCTGATTTACATTTCTGTGCAAACACGAATTATGTTTGGATTTTAAATTAAAAGCGAATTGAAGGTAATGTCGATTGTGACACTGTAGTAATCATGTTGTGTCACAATTTCTGTACTAAACTAGTATTGTGGTATTCCGCATTCAAATTATACGTTGAGGACGTTTCAAATTTCAAAGGTTATGTTAAGCAATGTTTCCTAATTTGACAGAACAGCTCTTGATAACAGGTTTCGTTCGCTTCGTTACAGACGGAATCACTACTTACCTATCTATACACTGTAATTATAACAATACTATAGACACATTTAAACAAAATGAAGATTGTCGACTATCACACTAGTTTATATAAGCTTGCAATAATGTGTCACATAATGCACTCGACAGCACGGGTCAGGTGATTAATGACACTCAAATTTTAAAACATTATGACCATTTGTAAACAGTTTCCATAGATACGGTTCATATTTAATCGTTTGTTTGGACGCCCTCAAGATGTCGCCACTATGACATAGCGTAAAAGGTCGTTTGATTGTTGAATTAATTAAAATTTCCATCCATTAACATTTGTATAAATATGGAGTGTGTTTGCATTAGCTGATGACAAAACCCATATACATGTACATTCTTGATTCTGTGTCAGTCACGGTCAGTCTTGGTCAGTCTTGGTCATACCATACACGAGAACACTTAACACGACGTGCCAATACTGTAAAGAATACAGGCATAATAAATGGACGACTGTCAATGTCATGTTTTTCGGTTGTTAATTTCAATCGTAAGTTACGGCATTTTTTATAACTATATTTCGCACATTTTAACCACAAATGTCATTACAGGTCGTTTTTATGACAAAGTTATTAAGTGAGAGATGGTTGAGCTGAGCGAATTGATTACGAGATATGTGTTCATGTACATGTATGTACACTCGCTCCGGAGAACACTATACATTCGATACTGAGGGAGAAATGACTCAGATTTATTGGATCTACAAAACATAAACTATTTCAATCTTGTAATGAAATAGATGGAATATTTGTTTAATAGTTTTGGAGATACGTAAATAGCTTAGAGACATAAGCTTGCGCTCGTCTCTAGATTTATTAATACGTCTACGCATGCATGCGACTTGAAGGGATTTGTACTTCCGCTTATTATTTTTATAAATGGTATATTAGCGTGTTTGGTTGCTTGGACAAACGACACGTTCATTTAAAACTGTTTTAGCGAAGGGCACGTGACAGCCGAGCTTAAGATGGGCGCACCTGACATTACCGTGGTTTACTGCTGTCAGTATTTTCTGCCCTGTTGTTCACTCTGTATTCTGTGCGATAAGGAAATTTCAATTTCCATGGACGTAAATACATCGGCATGTTTTTATGCCCCACTGAATTCAAAACACCCTTGATAAGCATTTTCTTAACGATTCAATCAACAAAAATAAGTGTGCGAGATTTCATTTTTTTAAATTTAAATATTCAAATGTTTATGTTTTTGATACAGTGGAAGTGAATTTGAGATAATCAGCCCCAGTTTATCAGCGTTACAACAGCCTGATATGAGCAGATTACGTAACAAGGCAGCTGGTTACAGGAATCAAAACTCAAAGCCTTGCAATTAGTTTTGTTAAAATGATTTAATCTTACGTCAATTGGTTATTGTGTTGTTTACTATGGATATAGTCGAAATAAAATGTCGGTGTGTCCGTCTGTCTGTTATTCGGTGACCTCCCTGGTCAGAAAACTTGATAAGCCTCGTTTGTTGGGAGCTCGACATTTTGTGTTTTGTATAAATGTTTCATTTCAATCATACGGAGTTGTGTGGACGGACCATGGGCTTACATGATATTTCCCTCTCTACCGACCGGCCTGATTTATGCTGCACAATACCCGAAACTAATGACCTTTTTGGCTGAGCGCTATTATTCCACCAACATAAAAGTTAAAATCCACTTAAGATTCATTACTTGTTTATTCACCTGGGCAAAGGCGTATCAATTTGCCGCAACGACGGGCTTTATTGCCCAGAACGAATTGAATTAATCGAAAACCCCATAAACATGTCGCTCGAGACATTGTTTTTGTGGCAAATGATCATAATCTTAATTCTTAATAAGACGACTTTATCTTTGAAGGGTAAAAGTATTTTCGAGTGTTAAAAAGCTTAGCGCGTTAATACAGAGTCGTATTATTACATTTAGTACTTGTCTGCAATAATTAGAGACTAAGTCACTTCAAAGGTACTTCTCCTCATTGTTACCTGCCTTGTTACGCCATAGCCTGTATAATTCAATTAGTAACACTGTAATCCTATAATGGTAATCCTATAGCGGGGACGCGCATGTTTTACTACTCCGGTTGCAGGTATCTTTACAAAAAAACCATGGCATGCCCTTTTGAGATGATTAAAGACAAACTTGTTTCTGTTTGTATTCACGATTTAGTGTTTGGCCAATTATATTTGGTGTAGACAAGTTGTATTAAAATTTCGGAAATTTAAATCTCACGATATCGAGTAAGTTTTTTTGGTTTTATTTCCAGAGCTTGTTTTTGCTTGAAACATTTTGCGTCTGCATCTGTTGAATCTTATCTGTTGCAGGCAGATAGAAAACCATAAAACAAACGCAACGTGTACCAGATTACGCGGATATAAAAACTGTTTCTTATGAAATGAATATAGCGTTATACGTTTAGGGAGGCACTCTTTTGGCAATGATTTATGGCAGCTTTCATTTCGAATATAAGTAATTAATTTGAATCTAAATATCCGCACCCCGTGCGAGGTGTTTATTCGCATACCCAATCGTTTTCTGCTCTGACATGGCCAGGTAGTGTGTATGGAAGCGTATGAATGCTGTCAGAAGTATGGAAGCGTATGAATGCTGTCAGAAGTATGGAAGCGTATGAATGCTGTCAGAAGTATGGACGCGTATGAATGCTGTCAGAAGTATGGACGCGTATATATATATGCTAATGATTTGATCATGTAATATGTTCTTATGCCGAGTTGACGAAAAATTATTTTGTCGACAAAACTCGATGAACTATTGAATATATTGAGTGTATCGTATATTCAGATGACATGGTGAAGTAGTCATTTCGACTATTTTTTTCGACTTATAAAACTATCGTGTCATAACAGAAGATGTCGCAGTAATGGACGAAAAAGTGTCGGCATAACGTGTTTAACCTTATTTGTCGAATATTTTTTTTAAAGCCAACATATCAAGTTAATAAAGAGAACCAGTTGACGTAATTTTGATAACACGTCATGTCTCAAATCGACATAAAACAAGGCGACACTATGATATAATAAACTAATCAGTGTAAACGAACACGCGTAAATATTAAATAAGGTAGCTATGCGTAAAAGTTACCGATATGATACCTTTAACCAGTCTTCATGTTAGCAGTCTGTATGGAGAGTAATTGATACATCTTTAGCGCGGTATGTTTGATGATTTCCTAAACATCCAATAACACTACAAACAGTTTTCGTTAAAACATTCTCGTATTCATGACTAATAAACTTGCAATAAATCTAATTTCAGATGTGAGGCGTGATGTTCCCGTGCAGGCGACAAGCGGCGCGGTCACGGCCGCTCCTCGTGCTGATCGCGGCCGTCGCATCCTTCTCCCTTCTCCTCAACATCCACCTCGGCTACCACGGCAATCTAGCGCTCCATGGACCACGCCTCGTTACTTATGACGTCAGCGATAATGAAGACACGCGAAATCAAAATGACGTCATGATTAAGGGATTTTTCGAATATACCAGAGACGAATACAAATTTGCGGAATCCGTTATGCTTAGTGATACCCATAATGGTGGATTAGCCGACGAAAAGTTTGTGGGAGAATCATTTCCGAACCGACGGCGTTTAAACCAGCAGGAATATGTTCAGGCCGGTAACAAGGAGAGCCTGGTTGACCTCCGACACCGGATAAACAAGGTAAAGCTAAATAGTTAAGCCGTTTCAAGTACTTTGTTGTTTAAGGGTGCGATGCAGTAAACAATGGATTGTAAGAAAATTCTCATTCTCCTTTATTGCAATTGAAAGGTCAGTTCTGATTTCAACAACGCTGTAATATGAGGCCGTGAATTCTTCATTATGAAGCTCATAAGTCACCTGCAAAAGCTGTTTTCGGAATGTGTCATGTTTGGCTGGAGTTATTGAAAACTTGACAAGTGAGGAGATACCCAGGTGTCATATTCCTGTCATCTACAGAACGACGGATAGCGGTCATCAGAATGTGCCGGCCACTCGAGTCGGAAATATGAAGTCTTTCAAATACGCGACATGTTTCCGCGAGAGTGTTGTCAACTGTTTTTTTTTTTTTTAGAAGATATTGCATTTTTTTACTTCACATCATTTTGTTATGAAATAGCCATAACATTTTAGTGTGATAATGGTCACTCTGTTCAAAATATATCCAGAAAAGTCATAACTTTGAAGTGTGATATGTCTTTGCAAAATATATTCAGTAACATTTTACCATTTTAGTGTGATATGTCTCTGCAATAATGTTCCACATTTGCAACATATGCATTAAACGTAACAATTATTAATACATGTAGTTAGTCGACGCATGCTAAACCCCACTGCTGTAACGTCACGTCAGGTACCATTCTATCTAAAAATAATTATTGACATTATCAAACGTTGAGTGATACAGACATATATATGTACAACTTGTGTCCTAACCTATGACAGCTGGAAAAATCAATCCGCACCCACAAGGCTGTAGCGGTGTTGGTACCCGAAGGCCTAAATCTGCCGAACGTTTCCACAACGGCGGGCGGGAAACCAGGTACTATGGGACGTTATTATTGCTATAACAGTTTATTCGTTATTGTAAATTTAAACGCTGTTATTTATATATTATAATCTAAGGTAAACTTAAAATTGTCAAAATACTCTGCTTCAAATTAAATAGCGCACAAACTTTTACAGTTTGTATGAAAGTGTTCATGTATAGTTTTCTCCTGCAGGCGGGCTACAATGGGTTGATAGAAAGACGGTGGTCCAGGGTAACTGGTCCGTGACGCTGTGTCCCGAGGGTGACGCCTGCATGCACAACTGTCCAGGGAAAGGAGAAAAGGTATCAAGGGGTGGGAAAGGTAGAAGTGTGATTCCGGAGTTTCTGTTTGGCATTTTTCAATGCTCTTCTACAGAGGGGTTTTTGACCAAGCTTAGCTGAACACTCCCTTTCTTTGTTAGCTTGTGCCTGGTAAACATACCATTTTTATCCTTAAACAAGATTATTTTGTATCATAGCACAACAGTTATGTTTTGGTTGTATTTATATATCTTATCATTATAATACGATTCTTTATGACATGTATCTGGTATACAATGTCCAGGTCCTGTGGGTCGGGCTGGGTGCGACAAGTAACCAGAGGGCGGCGGACGTTCTGTGTCGGCTAGCCAAAACAACCCGGAAAAAAACAGGTAGGATATATTGAAAAAGTTTGTCATCACATTTCTGAATCTGATTCTAGAAATATTTAAGTTTGACAGAATAAATGCATGCATACTGATTTCAGGTGAAGATCTCCTCAACCTGTGTTCGATTTATGGCGGACTGCATGACCACGAGAAGACAGCACCCCAAAACGACTCCCATTTCGTTTTTAGAGTGCAGTAAGTGTCGATATTTTAATACATGGCTTCGTTACCAATGAAGTGGGACTCTCAACTTTATGAAGACAACCGCTGTTCCTTACGTTAGCACAAACTGTGCCTAATAATTCACACTGTCATACTTTGAATATAATTTTTGTTTTTGTTTTATAGTTTGAGTATCGTTGAGACTTTCTTTCAAAATCAACCGATTTCAGACATAGGCTTGATCACCACACCTCATGGCAACTGCCTGCACCACCGGTGCCCTTTATGACTGGTCATGTGATCCGCATGCGCGTGCTGGCGGCCCCGGGACCACTTCCGGTGTACTATGTGCGGCCGCTTCTGGGGGTTGTGCCCGTGACGCGAGGAAATATTGCCACGGAGAAATCTGCACAGGTATGTTGCTTCCCCCCGAAATGTTTGAATTCGGTTTTGTCGAAATGTTTTGGAAATTATTTAATTACTGTGTGTGCGATCTTCCAACCTGAAGGAAATAGAAAACTCTGTAGTTTTAATTCACCGCCCTGTGAGACTGACGTTATCTAATGACTGCAGGGATTACATACGCAATTAAACCATCGTCCCATGCTGGGACTCTACAGCCATTTATCAAAGTACATATTTCATGTTTAGTAAGAATGTTGTTACAGCCATTATTTATTAATTACTTAAGAAACCTTATATCTTGGTGACGTAATACATCATATTTAGTTTAATACTATTTTTATTTGCAGTTTTTTGCTACACAATTTATTAAGTTGTTTACTAGGCTGACTGACTAATGGGCAAACTGATTGACTAATTGATTGATTGATTGATTGATTGATTGATTGATTGATTGATTGACTGATTGACTGACTTTTATGATTGATTGATGCATTAAGTTATGAATTGAACGATCGATAGATTGATTGATGCATGGAGATTAATGAATCTATTGGTGAACTTGAATCTTGAATTAAATTGAAGTTGATTACTATTCTGATTGACTTATTGTCTGACTTTTTTTTCGAATTATTATTTTTTATTAATTGATTAATCGATCTACTTACACCCTAGGTGCCAGTTGAGGACGCCCTAGAGTGGGTGTCTGAATCCCAAGGTCTGGGAGCTGTATCGGGCTGGTGGCGCCGCCTTTTGGCCCTTATCCAGCGCTCCATCCGGGTCGTGCAGCAGGACGGCGCAGAAATTGGACTGATGTGGGTACAAATTATTGACGAATCAACGCATAATAGGCTAATAAACAACTGGTTGTAATAAAATCATCATGGGAACTACTAGAGATTTCTAACTTTAACCAAATCATTGTGCTGATACTTGGTATACTGATATAAGTTAATAAACTATTGATTATCATTTCACCTTGTTAACATTAATTTGGCATACATCTGAGTTTGTGTATTTAAAGTGTCTCGCTCATTGTTTGTTAGATGCATATTTTTTTAATTACGGAAAATAAGTGTGGAAAATCATAAGGAAAAATACCAAGAGCTTGAACCCTTCGGCAAATGTCGATTTTTGCTCAAATATAGTCTTTGAAGACCACTGTGGTGTTGAGAGATTGGTTGATTGGCATTATCCACGATGTTATCAATGTATCCTTAACAGGTCAACATATCTACTGCTCTTCTTAAAGTCCCGGTGGCCGTGTGGACTACACGGCTATTTTCTTATTTTTTCTTGACTTTACCGGCGTGGGTTCGAATCCTACTAAAATCAAACTACTTTTTATGCTATAACTGTATTTTTTGTCTGCAATTTCGAAATCATAGAGTAAAATAATCATTAAATAAGTGTTTTTAGATGCATTACCGAGAAAATAATTTATGGTCCAAAAACATGTGCGAGTCACTTTAAGAGCTATGATCCAATTCTTGAAGGAATAGCATAACTTATTTAGATCTAGTATTCCATTGGTAAACATATTTTATTATACATTTCAGCTGCACGAGAACGTTCCGCTTGCTTGATGTAGACGTCATATGTACTACACTGAACACCTGCTATGTCATTCAGGCAAGCATAACTCCCCAATACTTCGTTCCTCGTGGCTTCACGTAATAAATGCGCTTGAACAAAGTTGCCTTGCCTAATCAGCTTCGCAAATCCATGAATCAAATAAATCGTAATGCATTTCTATATATAATAATTGGTATATTCTTACTTGATATTAATGACTTTGAAAAAAATGTTATAATTTACTGCCAACCGTTTACATATGGTTGAAGTATAAGTTGAGTATACACTTTCTCAGATGTATGACATACGGGAGATTGACGTCTCCGTCCACGAGGTTTTGTTGGCTATGACGTCAGACGTTGACGTTAATGATGACCTTTTTGCTGCACTGTCGGGTTCCGTTCTAGGTGACTTGCAGGTACGTTTAATGTTTAAGGTGCTCGACATTTGTGCAGGCATATACAGCCACACTCGATCGAAAATTAATTGGTAAACTAAATCAATCAAACGCTAAATTAGCAAAGAAGTTGTATTCCGTGTATCGATGCTTTACACCGAGCACGTTAAAGAACCAAGAGGTCTCTTCGCAAAGAGCTAGGGTATCGCAGCCAGATCTCTTGTATCTCACTCTGTTTCTTCAAGTCTTCCAATGTCTGGATTTGACTGCGATTTGCTGTTACTTCTATCTCATGTCACTTATGGCATTTAAACACAATTTAAGTCGTGATGGCGTCACGGCGGGGTCAAGCCATAATGCAGTCAATGGGCGCGGGCAGACCTTGATAAACTCAAATAAACAAACTAATAATCGGAAACATTAAGTGTGCATATTGACCAATTATTCATCATTCCGTTCTTTCTGACTTGCTTTAGCCGGTGCCTGACGCGGAGCTCGCGTCCTTGATCCAAAGACGACGGGAGATGCGGTCCCTAGCGACGTGGATAGCGGTAGGTGTCTAAAATGCGGACCTATTGATCAGCGCAGATTTGCTTCATTTTGAACATAATTCATGTCACGCATTTAAAAAAAAAATAACATACGTAGAAAAGTTTCATAATGTCTTATTATCAGCACAATTACAATATAGATGTTGCAATAGCCAAGTTTATACTGTTGTCACTTGTTGGTATAAATGTGCGGTTTATTTGGCGGTGCACGGATATGCAAGACACTCGAACAAACTCAACACAAGAGCATAAATTTTCGCTAGAGTAGATTCGCTTTTCCGACGCATCCTTCCTGAGACGCCAGTTCGACAATACCAGGGGCCTGTGCAAGAGATTCAGATCAACCTTGCCCCGAGCCATTTAAAGCTCACCCAGGAGCCGCAGTCACTTCGTACAGCAACTTCAAGCAACATAAATGCATGCCAATACATTGTTCATTAGCGTATATATTCGTGAAACAAGCTTTAAGTATTTCATGTTTTGCTTTTTTATGTTTACTCATTCGCCATAAGGAATAAGCCAATCATAAATACACTTTAACTATTACTATTAAAGGGTCTAGTTGAAAGCAGTTTATATTTATTATTATTTTTGTTTTACTTTCACCAGTTTCATACCTTATTTAGTGTATATCGTCTAACGACTAAGCTAAAGAAAATTAACAAGGGATATAATTTCAGCTTCCTCAGCGGACGGGTAGCGCGGTATCGGAAGAGACACTGGTCAGGGTGTTGGATCATTTCAGCCGACAGGACCGGCGGGCGCGTTCCGATATACACTACAATGCTGAGTAGGTGCCGTTATGTACAAAGTAGGAATTTAAGTAACACATTCTATTATATAATAGACTCAAAATCTTTGCCCCGTAGATATCAATCGAAGAGTCCTTATATTTCTTGTTTCCTTAATTGATTTTACCTGTAATTGTTTTTATACTTTTGTATTCCTTGATATACATTTTCTTCATGCGCTATTTGTATCAAGTTTAAGTAAAAAAATACTGAATTACAAACTTATTATATTTCCGAAGGCTGATTTAAACGAAAATATAAAGAACCAAATAACTATTTATTGCTTGCAGGATTTCTGTTACCAGTGAAGAAGACATATACCAGAATGTCGGTACGTTCATTTTCTGTAATAGAAAAAAATCATTTCTCTCTTTACTTCTCGCGTGATTTTTTCTCAGTATATTTAGATTCAAGCCAACTGTTACTACCCCCAGTTTTGTTTCTTTTCAACAGACTACAGCGCCGTCAAGTGCAATGAAGGTAATACAACTTCCGTCTGTCTATTAAACACGATTAACACGTGTCCAGTTAGATGTTTAGAAAAAAACAACATATTTTAAGATAAGGCATTTTGAATTTGAAGTGTGTTTGAACTATATCGAGTAGTAATCATATTTGTACATTTAAAATGTAGTCGTAGATACCATTTTCCTGAATATTGTAGAAATGAAAAAGAAAATAACCGTTTGTTACAACCTCCAGAATCATGGCTATCTTGTATTCAGACAGCTCTGATTGCGGCCAGATAGACTCCATACACACGGAGCCTCCGACAGAAGTCCAGGCGGTATCCGCACGTGAATATTCCTTGCACGTGGACTTTGACGTTATCGTATTGCGCGTGCATGTGTCGACACAAGGCTGCGCGTGCCGCGTTATACTAGAAGAGAAGCACGGTAGTGCAGGGTGAGACCGGCAGTTCGGTGTTTCTGTGTATAAAACGACTATTACACTCTTATATATTGTTTTTCTTTCTTTGAAAAGGAATACGACCAGTGGATCATATTTTATATATCATGATATACATTATTTAGTGTACAGTGAGTTATCCAGTACTCGATCGCAAGGGTCTTCCACAGAACAAAAGTGGGCGGGGAAGGCCAAAAATTAAAATGTAACAGAAGTTCATTGTTTATTTAGTCTTGAGGAACGATTGTTTTCGGCAGTTAAACATACATTCGTTGTGACATGTTTTGGGATCGTAGGGAGTTAACCAAATTTTACAAAAGAAGATATTATCTGGTTTTGAATCAAACAGCATTAAAAGAAATGACCCAGACTACCAATTCAACACTCTTGAAAGGTATGCTTTCAAATAAGAAAGATAGTTAATTAAATAATAAAAATAGTGGATTTAATTCATTTTCTGGTTGCACAAATGCCAACATCTTCTTAAAATAGCTGCAATCACCAACAAACCTTAAAACATTATTGATTGGTGTGCACTGACAATCTTAGCACACAAACATATTTATTTTGTATTAAGACATATCGGGAAAAATGTAAATGCTTTTTGATAGGAAATCTGATAAATTCTTCTTTCGTAAAATTTGCTCGCCTACTAAGTACAGCTACACATGTTGCAACGGATATATGAATTATGCTTGCTTAATATTGAACATCAAAACTAAATTATTAATTTTTGTAAACGTTTTTTTAATTTTGATCCTTCAAGCGACGTTTGCACTGTGGAATGCCCTTAACACGTATGATGGTATATTCCGATAATGGCGTACATTTTTCTTGATATTTGTATTTTACATTTCTGATATTCATCGAACTGTTTTTCCAGACCCAGGAACATCACTGTGGGACTGGGGGAAAACCGGGTGGCGATTTACATGGTGGACACGGGCGGCCCGGAGATTAAAGTGGTCACCATGATTACACTGTACATATACCGACGACAGCGGGTAGTTGACGAGCTGGTTTCAACTAGACTATGTGCTATTAAGCAGGTATGTAGTGCTATGGTTAGAATCAATATATTATTGTATCAACACGATAACATATCTTTCCGTATTTCTCGCCAATACAACAGAACTGCAAACTTTGCCTTAGTATTTTTTCCGCTGCACATATTGTTCGTTTCAGGACTGCAGTATGCGGTATGACCCTGAGTCGAGTTGCGGTTATTTCCCTTACACCGTCCAGGCACACAGGGCGCAGTGTCAGTCTGGTGATGTGCCAGGTACAAACACAAGGGTATTCTAACCATTAACAACTTTACATTGAAGTTTAACCTCTTCTACCTGGTTCAGCTTAGTATAATGTTTAAGGTAAACGTATTATGTAAACTCTAAATTTATCGCCCGCCTTTCTTTGTCTAACTAAATACTTGTTTGTTGTAATTCGTAACGATGAAATCGTTGTACTTCATTTGCTAGCTAGGTTTTAATCTACAACAAATCTGTTTCCACCGGCCAAAGCATATGGTGTGTTTAGCCGTACTTTTATCATCATAACATGTACGTTCACAATTGATCCTCAGGTCAGTGGGTTGTACCATGCGGCCACTGTGAGAAAGGGTCTGACTGCCAGTGGAGCCGCGCAGAATGGCGACCAGATGGCTGCAGCTACCAGAAGTTGCCTCCGCAGGCGCTCAGAGGCTGCCTCGCCGGCCGGACGCTCATGTTCATAGGAGACTCCACCAATAGGGGCATCGCGCACTACATCATAGAGCAGATCAACGGCACATTGACGGCATTGGACAAGACACATGGCATCAAGACGTACAGTAACGTGAACGACAACCGGACGAAGGTGACGTTCGCTTACTATCCACATTTCTGGCTCCCGGCCGACCATAGACCCTCCTTCAGGAAAGTTCTCTACCAGCTGATCCGAAGGTATGCTTTCAGATAGTATGACATCCTTAAACCTATATTCATTGAGCTTATACCCATGTGTTTATATATGTTTTCACTTTCCCTATATTTTCAATGAACTCGTTAACTTATGCTTACTGAAATATGTTTAGAAGATCTGATATTAAAACAGTCTGTCATATACTGATGTTTGCTGTTACTGTAATTGTTTTGATCAGCTAAAAAACGTAATTTATGATTTTAATTTAAACACTTGATTGGTTAATAAAAACCATGCTTTCTATTTTATGCTTTTTCTGTTATAGTTCGTTACCAATTGAGAACAGCACGGACACAGTGTTAGTGGTGGGTGGGGTACAGTGGCTCGCCCGACAACACATAGATCTCATCATAGAATCTTTACAAAGGTATGTAGGGGACTTCTGCTGGAAATTGTAGTGACGAAACACGAAGATGTGTTATATATTCATATATGTAAATATACCTTTAAATAAAATAGTATAAGTTCTAGTCTTAAATTGCCGATGTTGAGTCACAAAGTTCTTAAAGCCTTTATACTTTGTTGCATATTAAAATATATAAATTACAAACGATATGTGTAATTTCAGGAAAGGGTTATCTGGTATCGAGGTTATTGTAAAGGGCCTGGGCGCCGGATTCCATCAGCGTGTGGAGGCCATGAGACACGTGCCGGCACGTGCACATGAGGCGTTAGCGACCCGGGAGCGCGAGGTGCTGAGTCACGCGGCGCGGAGCGGCCTTCAAGTTGTAGCTACATTCAATATGACGGCCACCAGGTACCGAGACTTCTTGGAGGGGAAATGTGCCTGCCATTTTCACAAGGTAACTTTAGATTGTATTCACTTATCTGTGTATATTCTGTTTAGTTGCTGGATGCCGTTATGTTGACAATTGAGCTCTTTGAATTGATATCAGTTTAATCGATAACAGTACCTATACATAAAAACTGCGAAAGTGAAAGAAGGAAAATAAAAAAGCTTCAAACATCCTTTGTTTAAAGGTAACGCGTCTGAAGTCCGGTGCTGGCGGGTACACGGTACAGGGAGAGGTGAACGAGGCCTACTCCCAGATACTCCTCAACCAGATGTGCTAATGTCCGTCCAAAAGTGCAATTATTTTTTGTTTATTTTGTTACATATTTTTTCAAATAAATGTTAAATATGCAACACATGTTCTCTTTGTCTCTTAATGCATTATGCGTACGATAACTCACTCAACTACATCACAATTAGCATGGAGGAACTTGCTGGTGTATCATACAAATACACTGTACAAACAAACGATTGGTTGATGCATTATATAACAGTCCCTAAAGTCTGAGCGCAAAGTTGAGTCGATTAATTTCCTCCATAGATAAAGCAATGTCCGGTCATAAGACCAAAGAAACCCCGTGTTTCCGGTTATTCGACCGACCCTATCTTTTCAACGCCGACCCTAATCATTTTTAGGCATGAATGTAAAAATTAAATACATCGTCGTTGTTTCGGTGTTTCTGGCCCCGGTTCCTTTCCGCACTCATTCCTGATCTCTATTACCGAGACGCTTTGTTAACAGGAAATGAAAACTGTCAGTGGCCATCATAAAATATCCGCATTTTGCGGGGATAAAATACCTGAGATCTGTCCTCAACAGCATTGAACTTTATAGCGGAGTTTGGCGCGCACTTCACCCTGTCCCTACCCCTGCAGTTCACAATGAAGTCCGGGTATATTGGTACATGAAGTACCTTTAAGTGTTCGTCGATGTTGTTAAGTGGATACAAAATGAATGCCTGTACTTACAAGGAGGAGGACGTAATTTCGTTTCATGCAAAAATTAAGTGAGAAAAATGTTTCATGGCAAACAAAATGGCGGATTTAGAATGAAAAGTACCGATTCAGGTACCAACTTTTGCCTGGTAAGTGGACTTTTTCTTTAAATTTTGAAAAATCTATGCGTCCAGTTTGTATCGAAAAACAAATTCTTCGATCGACATCTTAGTTTGGTACCATAACTTAACAGATAAAAAGGTTATTGAACGGATTGTAGCTTAGAAGGCAATGTTTACAATCAAACGCGTTGAATTTATCCACAATATTTCGTATTTCCTCGGCAAATATGGTATATCTGTGCATGTTGTAACTGTACTTGCATGTATATACATGTGTATTCCTATTTTCCAAACTTCATAGTTATAACTCGACTGTACACGTTTCTTGGCCGATTTTTTTTATCCTTAAACCCCCCCCCCCCCCCCACTCCCCCCCACACACAATTTGTTTATTGCAAGCCCATTACCCACTGTTTGGTAAAATGCAATATAATGTTATAATATTGATAGTTGATGTTACCTGGAACATCAGTAAAACATTTGAGACATAGGTTTCATTTGAGATAGCGGTTTGTTAGTTTAAAAAACATCTAAAATAAACATTCTATTTTCCAGTTCCTGATAGGTTGTTTGATTCAAATCATTAAGTTAAACGGAATGTTTATGTACAATAACTGTTTTAAAACATTGAATTATATTGTGCCGTGAGTTTTACTGTACTTGGCACAATGGGGAATTAGCTTTTTAAAGTCCATAACAAAGTCCTTTTCACGAAACCAAAGTTCTTTTCACGATTTTATTCTGTTGCTCTTTTCTTAACTGATATTTGATGCAATAACACAGTATGTGTAGTCCGAAAAATTAAAATCAATATGTTGTAAAACAGCAACAACGCTAAAGTTTGCTGGACTGTGGTAAAACCACCTTCGAGCTCAGACAAAGTATCCGTCTTCCTATTAACAACCATATTTAAAAATCAGCTCTATTATAATGTGCGGCCCAGTTGCATATTTCAAAAAACAGATGTAAAAACATCTAACAAATAATTTGCAAATAGGCAAACGCTGAAATTATGAAACTGGTTTCAATTAACAGAAATATGTTTTAAACAAAAGAATGACATAACATACAGCATAACAATTACACTTTTGGAGTGACAGTTTTGTCCTCACAACGGTATACCAGGGGAGATTAAAAAGGTTCAGCTTAAACTTGTATATATGGGTTTGATAGACATGGAACCGAAAAATACAGTACAATAAAGATGCATTTGACACAGAATCGACCGGAATTATGTGTTTTATGTGAGCTCGTGCGTCACGATAGGTGTATCGGTGTTAGTAGGTCTCCGAATAAGAATGAGTGTGTTTGATTGACACTGAAGGGGACTAAATGTAGCCATGGCATGTTATGTTCTGCACTCGTCGTGCTTAAAATGAGCTAGAGCCTGGACATAGGTCATTACAGTATACTTACATATTATCCCCTTTGCCTGTTTATGCTAGAAAATATTCAAATCAAAATAAAAGTATAACTCCATTTCTAAGAACAAGAAAAATATATATGGATTCGAATCGAACGCTTATATTCGGCATGGTTTTAAGGGCATTCGTATTGCGCCGTTTTAAATAAAGATTGTCAAAGAATGTTGGCATAAGATTTCAATACCACATTAACGTATGTATTTCTTTTCAAAGACGAAGTTAAACATTCCATTATGAACCTTTTTAATCAAATCTAAGTGATACAAATGCACTTAGCTTTAATTAAAGTTCAATCACCCTTAATTGCAGTAGTTTCTCCTTATTTTGCTATTTTAAGTACAAAAGTATATATGTATAGATTATTTCTTCCTTTCACAAATTAATATATAATGTAAGGCCATATTTTACACTTTCGTTTCAATTTCAGCATGTTTGCACAGGATAATGGATATTGCATAAAATGTACGATGTGACCGTTGACTGATTGATTTTGTGTACCTTAATTCAACTTTGAGGAGGCGAAAGCCCCCGAAATCTTTATTCTTACAAAACGTTATGAGTGTCTCTCATAAACAAATTTGGCCTACGACTGTCACATATTCTGTAATCCGAGGCTATTACGTGGATCATTAGGAGTGAACTAAGTTTATCACAAGTTTGCGACAGTGCTCATTCATCATCCCAGCTTTTACTTAACTGTCATTTCCAGTTTTTTTACGATTTATTTTATTTTCTTTGATTTTTAGGTATATTACGATTCAGCTTTGTTTAACGAAGGTCGAGCTAGTCCGATACCATTTCTAAGAAGTTGTATACCCACGGTTTCATTTCATGGAATGCAATTTAAGAATCGACTTACATTTGTTTGTGGTCACATGGGTAATAGACTTTGGGAAACCTTGCAATTCTCCTTATGGATTCGTTGATAAGCATTATTTAAGGGATATTGAACACTGACGGCTATATTTCCATGTATCTTTATGCAATTATTTGACCTTTCCAGCAAGGTTGGTCTAAATAAGGTATATCTTGTAATATGATCAGCAAAATACGTCAACCGCAATCAAGTGTTATGCCTTTATTTCGCCCCGAAATAATAGGGCGACTGCTATCTTTTCTCTCGAAATAAAGTTCAATTAAAGCAAATTGTTATGCTCCCCTATTAGACCTTTTGGAGGAGCTGCTCAAACCGTTCATAGATGGTCAGGCGTCATGCGCAGATGACCGTCAAGTATGAATTGTGTGATGCGTGTGCATTTCGACCAGAATAATGTCCCTTCCCTTTTTTACCTCAAAATTTAAATAGTAGTTTCTAAAATCATGACAAAAACATTGTGTGTAAAACTCTTTTGCACGATTTAAATACATTTTTTTAAATTATAAAAGTAATCAGGTATTATTTGTCATTGATCATGAAGGAAAGACATTTTCTGCTCCCATTTCGACTAGAAATATGACCCTTTGTTACGTAAAGATCATCGTGGAAACACATGTGTGCCAGACTCGTAAAACAACTTCTTACGGATTGTCTTCAACCGGATACAGATGTCAAGGCATTATGCAAATTCGCAAAGCAGGCCTCATCCTAAACAAATCCCAGAGAAAACATCAGATTTATGAACATTTCCCTAGAGAAGTAGAGGAAAAGAGAAAAGTGTTATATCCACTAGCTCGACAATACGGTGAAACTGGAAACAAGGTCTCGATTGTAAGGGACCGGCTGTACGTAAACAGTTGGCTGTATGACCCCAAAACAAAGAGTTTCTCGCGCTCAGGCCACCAGTTGTCTGCACCGGGTATGCGCGATCGGCCAACATTGCGACCGACAAACAAGGGACCACGGTCCGCGCCCCAGTCCCCACCTCGGGCACCATTTCACGGACATGGGATGCTGCAGACCCCAGACGCATAATACCTACTACACGCCACAAACCCAAAACCCACCCATCGGGCCAACGAGTGCATGGGGCCCCTCCCAGCTATTACGACCCACAGACGCTGTCCCAGGTACATCGACCGTTGTCGAGTTACGAAACCCCGAATCGCTTTGCCTCAATGGAGTCGGATAATTCTAACAAACGCAAAGCGGTTTCCCCACTCGACCAAGAATGTGTTATCAAGCGCTCGGACAACTCAGCGTCTCCGATAAGCTACACTGGGCCGCCAATAAATAGTGTCCATGACGATCACATATCATCTGCGCAACCTATGGATACCCCCGAAGAATCTCCGACCATCGAAGAGTCCCGTTTATAGGACAGTCACGGAGAGTCATGCTTGATCTCTGACCCAATATACAGTGGTGACTTAGCTCGTCGGTCTGTTGACCACACGGCAAATAGTGATTTGTCTTCTGTTAACAATCATGGTGAATATTTAGTAATGATGAATGTTTGGAACCTTTTGTTCATGAATATGTGTGCCTACTTATCATACTGTAATAACTATTATGCACATTATTTGCATTATAGTTATAATTACCGTTATTATACAAATAGCCATACTACATGTAATATTTTGAAACCACCTATTAACGGTACTCGTAAATTTGATGAAAATGATAAACTATCTAACGGTTTTCACGAAGGTGATAACGGAAATTTGCGTCTTTTATCTTTAAATGTCTGTGGACTGAAATCAAAGCTTATTTGTCCTGAATTTAACGATATTTTGAACAATCATGATATTATCGGCTTGCAAGAAACAAAATTAGATGACATTGATTGTATTGATATTAATGATTTTGTGGTTTTCACAAAGAACAGACGAAGTGTCGTATTAAATACCCGAAAGTCGGGTGGCCTAGCTCTTTTAGTTAAAGAAAGTATTTCTAAGTCTGTACATGTTATTGACACTGATTGTAAAATGGTTTTATGGTTTAGCATTGACAAAGAGTATGCAAATTCTGAGTCAGATATTTTATGTGGTATTGTTTATGTCCCCCCTGAATATTCTTTATACTCTGTTGAAGACCCTTTTAATGATATTCAATTAGAGCTAAATGAATTGATCTCTAAATATAAGCTTATATGTATATTTGGGGATAACAATAGTAGAACTAAAAATATATACGATATTATCCCAGTTGACAAAGATTTGTCTAAAGTTAACCATTTCGAAGAGATATATGATGAGTATATACACGAGATAAATCAATTTGAGTGCGCCAAACATGTAGAGTTAAACAGAGAAAGTTGTGACAAATCTGCTAATACTTATGGAAACCGATTTATTGAGTTCCTCCAGTTAAATAATTTATATATTCTAAACGGTAGAACAAAGGGTGATATTCCAGTTAAAATTGGTGAAAATATTCTTGAAACTGTCGATCGATACAAGTATCTAGGGATCATATTTCACGAAAAAAGTGATTTTTTCTACAATTGTGATGCGTTAGGTAAGGCCGCTGGTCGTGCGCTAGGCGGCATTATCAGCAAAGTACATCATTTGAAAGACCTTGGTTTTAAAACATATGAAAAGCTCTATAACTCGTGCGTCATCCCAATCATGGATTATTGTTCATCGATATGGGGTTACAAAAAGTACCAGCCTATCGACAACGTCCAACAGAGGGCCATGAGATATTTCCTTGGTGTTCACCGCTTCACGCCGATACTCGCCATGGTCGGTGACACGGGTTGGCTCCCAAGTATGTACCGGCGCTGGCACTCTGTGTTCAGATTCTGGAACAGGCTTGTGCTAATGAATGACACGCGACTTACCAAAAAAGTGTTTAACGCTGATTACAACAATCATATGCATAGGAATAATTGGACAAAAGAAATAAAGGAAATATTCTATGCAGTGGGACTTTCAAATACGTTTGACAATAAATCAGCTGTGAATTTACCCCAGGCAAAAGACTTGATACATTCCCATTATGCAGATGTATGGAAGAGAGAAATCGAGCACGTCCCCAAACTATGTACGCATAGACTCTTCAAAACGTCATTTAGATTAGAGGAATACATAAGCCTTAACTTGAAAAAGAATGAAAGATCATTACTATGTCAATTTAGATCTGGAATTTTGCCATTGAGAGTGGAAACTGGACGTTATATTGGGGAACCACTGGATCAGAGAATATGCAGATTATGCCAGCAAAATCATATTGAGGACGAGAAACATTTTCTTTTTGAATGCAATCGCTACAGTGATCTACGTTTGTTACACCTGAACGACAACTAGTCAACCATGATATAGACAGTAAATTATCCATTCTAATGTCCTCAAACTCTAGGAAACTATCCAAATACATTGTAAATGCCTACCTGAAAAGACGAACTATGATGTACGCCTAATGTGATATTTGATTTTGTTTAAGGAAATCAAGGAAACATTTAAAATATCAACTTACATTGTTTTAATGGAAAATTTCAAAAATAGAAATATTTTAGCTAAGCTCCGATTATCCTCCCATAATCTAAACATTGAACTTGGGAGACATAACAATATTCACAGACAAGATAGAAAATGTACACTGTGTAATTTAAACGATATTGAAGATGAATTTCATTTTGTATTAGTTTGTCCAATTTATAATGATATAAGGCAGAATTATATTCCTAGATATTATGTCAGACATCCTAGTATGGTAAAATTTATATCATTACTCAATTCTGACAATAAATCTCTGTTAGTAAGATTAGCTATTTTTTGTACCAAAGCTTTTAAAATAAGAGACTTGAATGTATAATTCACCCCTAAAGACCTCCTCACATTCACTTCTGCTAAATTAGTAATTTAAAGTCTGCTTTTTCTCTCTCGTGGTATTGTGTAACTCGATTGTAAGTAATAGAATGCAAATTATTCTTTTTTTGTTTTTTCATGCATGAAATATTGATTTGATTATGAATATTGAATTGATTAGGTGTATTTATTTTTGTGTTTATAACGATGAGCTGTATATGCTTAAGTTAAATAAACATTCTGTTCTGTTCTGTTCTGTTCTGATCATTTAACTATCGCTCCTGGAACTCACATTGTATCTGTAATACCAACTTTGTTATGTTACTAGTCAATTTATGTTATATACCTTATGTTACTTATATTACACTTTACATATGGTGACCTATAGACCCAACGGGTCGGGGCAAATGTTTGTATATATGTTATTACTACTTTGTTTGAATTGCACATGTCACAATAATAAACAGTTTACTTACTTACTTTACTTACTTATACAAAATTTGAGCCATTTTGTTTTTAATTGCTACGATATTTTATTGACTCTCCATTTATTTATTTATCCACTAATGTATGTGACAATAACCAGATTGATTACACTGGTAATTTACTATATATAATATTCATTGTCAAACGTTTGTAATATAAGAAAACAAACCTTTAAATGTACCCATTTCACTCGTTTGCCTTTGTGACATTTATCATTTGATATTACCTCATTTATCCATGTTTGTATTGGAATGAGTGAAATAAAGGAAACTTGACTTGACTTGACTTGTATAATTTTCTATACTCTTACTAAATTTGAGTGCTTTAGGATCAAGTCTTTGATAAATAATTTGTTTATTGAAATGTAACAATGACCTTGACCATTGACTAACTTAAAAGACTAAAGGATTAAAACGTTCTAGCCATATTTAACGGAGCATTTAATTCCATTAATTGGCCTTACAGCCTGGAGCATCTTTACATTCTTGTCCTAAGACAGGCGTTAAAATAGGGGTCACTCAATCAACTAGTCATAATCTGTAATCACTCTTTGTCTGAAAACCGTAGGATCCGGCCGTTTGGATATTTTGATACTCGGATACCGTTATCCAGGTCACCAGAACCCAAAAATCAGTAGAGGCCATTTATGGACATCATGGCTGACCTGATTACACAGCGTTTGATTACGTCGTCCAACCGGACACCAGTTTTGTAATTAAGGACATCGTGGCCTTAAACGTTGACCAACACGTGCCAGTATCAATATGGGTAGTCTTCTGACCAAGACCAAGGGGCATGGACAGTTTTAAAGCTGCACTCTCACAGATATACCATTTTTACAACTTTTTTTTGTCTTGGAAAAGGAAATTATTGCGTAAATATCTGCAAACCAATGATATAGGATTGCTGACAAAAAATCAGATCGTAGATTTTCCGATCGAAATTCATTGTTTTATGGCTTAAAGCGTTACTAACGGTTTAAGAAAAAATGCATAACACTTTTTAAACTTAAATATAAAAATATGCGATCTAATTTTTGCAAGCAGTCTTATATAACTGTTTTCCATGGATTTTCGAAAATTGGCTCGTTCCAAGACAAAAAAGAAATGGTCAAAACGTTCAATCTGTGAGAGTGCAGCTTGAAGAAATGACACCAGTTATTAAAAACATTAGTGATCGGAAACCCATTTCTGGTTTAGGTAACTGATCCCCAAATCTGCTTTTCTTCTGATCATGAACGAAAACTTTTCAACAAGTCATTCAAACGTTACCGATGGGGAACAAAAGTGTGCTGTCGACAGGGAGGGCCAAGGTGATTTCAAAGTGTGTGACGCAGGCGACACACATGTATAACTACATGTAGGTTTCATAACGTTAAATATATTTAAATGAATGCACGTTATTTTGTCGTTTTTGACACTTTATTGTATCCTTAAACCATTATGTCGGTAATTATTAGGGGCGCACCTTTTAATGCGTAACTTTGAATATCTGTATGTGTCCCCTGCATCAACAAAAAAACTTTAAGAATCTGAACGTGGTTAAAGGATTAACGATTTACCCGAAACAATTTCGAATAATGTTAATCATGAATTGTGGAAAATGTAATCTGTGATTCTGGTGTAAACCATGCATATCGCTTCTAACGTGTTGCCATGCTCCCTTCGCGTAGTATATTAAGGGGGGGGGGGTCTTTCTTCTGTTAATTATTTCATGTATTGTTTTAATAAGAGTATTCGTACTATGCGAAGGTAAAATGAAACAATATATTTTGATAACGTTCCCCTGATGTTTGGTTGTTCAGCCTGTTTTTTTAAGACAATGACAATCCGCAGCGATTCATGCATTTTATCCTTTGACGAATGTTTTGACACATACTAGATTATTAAGATAAGCCACATTCTATGAAAAGTTAATACCCAAGAATACATATTTGTACATTAAGGAAATCTACATTTTTATTGTATATCATTTGCTCTTGAATTTATTATAGAACTACTAAACAAAGCGTTTATTTTTAAAAACGGCTTGCTAACGGCACTTACGGGTACTTACTGATTTTAAAACCTTTTAAAAGTTCGAAGCCGGGTTTCGAGTAATATTTTGTAACAGTACCCTGTGCGCTTCAAACGGACATTGTTGATGATTTATTCGTGTCACGTGGCGAACGGGCTTTATGTCGTGCATTAAAACAACAACATTAGTATCTACAATTTTAATCGTTTTAATAACAATGAGCTTATTACAATGTTATAGTTAGCATTAAATGCTAAAATGCCCATTTTAGTTCAAAATGAAGTCACACCGGCGACTTATGTTCGAAGTTTATTTCATTAATACAACTACAGAGAAACGGATGCAGGAAATTATGTTATTTAACATATTTTGCTATAAAAAGACTGTATCTTTTATTTCTGCTTCTTACTAAACAATATATATTTTATTTTATATAATATATTATATAATGCTGGACTATAAGCTATGTCACGGCACTATTTTATGCTTTTCTTATATCTAAGTCGAATTCTCGTTTTAGTAATCCGTTCACTAGACAACATGACCCATTTTTATGATTGTAGGTTGCCATTTGGCTTGACGATTCTGTAGTTTTATTTCTTTTAGATTTAACAACATCAAAACAGCAGTACTTTTATTATTTGTGGCCACCATTTACCTCATGTAATTGTGGTTTATAAATTGCATTTGATAACTTACTGTCTTAGAAATATGTGCGAGCTTCCGTTGATGGACCAGTTATCATAAAAATTCCGTCTGGATTCCTGACACAGATTCAGGAAGTGCGATCTTATACCCAAGGTCACTCCTTTTTTATTTTTTGGTTTACAAGAATTTTTGGAAAAAATGTCCACCGGGTGGTCGAAAAAAAAAAAGAAAAAAAAAGAGGAAAAAAGTCACAAAACATACTCTTAAAGGGTGAAAATCAGAGAACAACATAAACACATTGAAAATTTATATCATTTACTTGACATTTTACATTTTTAAACTGCTATTAATGCATGTTTTAATACACTCAAAGTTTCAAAGTTCTAATTAAACACACAGTTTAAATCTTACATACTGTGCATATAAAACATCAATGAAATTGACTATAAAACATGTTTACATGTATAAACTACACTTTTTATCAAAGATACATTGAATATTACTCGGCAGGACATTTGTTTAGCTTTAAGGGTATGCTAAAGCAAAAGTGAATGCAGAACACTTAAAAACTGACCAATATAAAATTGGAAAAAAAGGGAAGGCAAATTTAACGCTTTAAAATACACAAGAATTGCACTGTATTAAGACAACACATTACATTTTCTAAGCATTGTTTCAGTTATTTCAATATTGGAAAATGTCAATAAAGTGAATTTCCATTTTGTAAATAAGGAAGTAATATTGTATGAAGACATTGTGCTTTAATATTGTGCAAACAATTCCTGAAAAACTTAAAACCAAACTAGACCTAGATTTGAGTTTTAATAACCTTTACCATGCGGGGTCCTAGTTGTGTGTAACCCAATCCATGCTAAGTCCGGATATTTTCGGACCGGGATATTTACCATGCGATGTTCAGCAAATCCATTTCAAATTCAAATCTTGCAGCAAATTACCACATCAGTACATAAAAATCACATAGCAAAATAATAAATTTAGCATGTGACTTAACTTTATGTACCAATGATACATATGTAGTAACAGTGAAATCCATAATTATGTATCGGATATTTTCATCTTCTCCCAACTCCGCCAATTTGTGTATCATGCGTTCACAGGGCATCTATACTTCATGAGTGTTTTTTTTTTCATTTTAAAGAGTATTCCTTGGTTACAACAACACATCTCATTTATAGTGAAATATCAAGTTCATTACAAATTAAAATGGACTTATTCAAAATAGTTTTCCGTGTTGTTTTATCTTAATGATTTGCACACAACTCCTGGCATTAGTAAATGTCATTGACACATGTGTTCAACTCTTGCATTGTTTTTACTCTACTATTAACCCAAACATGAATAAACATGTAATCTAGAATAAACACAAGGTTAACATTGACTCAATGACAAGTATTGCCAAACCAGTTTGTGATTTAAAATCCATAAACACAACCGACCGAACTTGTGAAACTAGGTCACCGGTGTCAACTTAGAAATTTTACTTTCGATTTCACCACTCACACTAAGTGCACTGTTATTTGATATTTAAACATAAAATGTCATAAAAATATTTTTTCTCACACATAATTTACAGATATTTGTGTCTACTTATTCGATGGCAGCCGCTGCCACTTATTTTTCATCTATAACAACAATATTTTCATGACCTAAATTTGCGGGGAAAAACAACAATCACGTGACAGTTATTGTTTGTGTCGGCTGTTAAATTTGCCAATGTATTTTGCTATTGTTATTTTAACAACTCCTACATATTTAACTTAATTATTTCATAAAAGGAATGACTGCTATCGTCAATTCCGCCATTGCCAACGGCGCTGCCATAACAGTTGACTGGCTCACATGCTATCACTATAAATCTGCGAATACGGCTACGGAACAACAAACCAGTCGATATCTACTGCATTCGAACTCTTATCTGTTCGTTTTTTTTTCGTTTCGCACCAAAATCAATACGGTCGGGAAAATAATTTTGAAAAAAAAAGTGAAATTCATTTTTTTATTTTTTTTTGTACTTTTCGGAAAATTAGACCCGCCGGTTTTGTAAACCAATTTATATAAAAGTAGTGGCCCAATCAACTATATTCTAGAGCAATGATTGCGGGAATATTTTGATAATGCTTCATATACTTATCATTTGCATTTTTAACTAAGATGTTTTGGGTTTTACACTCGTCATATATAAAAAAAGTGCATTTTACAAAACAAAGATGAGCGAGAACCAATCTGCGATTTTTCATTAGATAACATTGATTTTTTTTTCATTCGAAAAAACTTCACATTTATTTTTGTATCAGGGGTCTAATTAGTAGGCGCCCTTCTTAGTCGGCGCCCAGAAGGGCGCCGACTATATTTGATATTACTTTAGAAATATTCCAACTTAGGGACTAGTTCATAAATTGCAGAACAATGCTTTCAATAGTTTCCACGTTGCATGATTAAATATGAAGTTTAAATTGTTTTATAAAACTTTACATTTTAATTGATAATGAAAACTTAAATTATAATAGCCCTGCTTATCATTTTGAAAATTTTGATTATAAATACCAACTCAATCATAATAACAACTCGGCCATCTCCGAGATAGATACAGGCCGAGGTGTTCCGATTGATATCAATTAGATGAAGGTTACACGGTACTATTAAAATATCCTTTATGTTTGTAAACATCCTACGCAGTAATCTTCCTTGGTGACAGCAAAAATGACGAGTTTTGAAAAATTAACCTTGAGCTTAATTGTTTGTTTTGAAAATGTCCTTCGAAAGAATGAACTCAAGATAATTCCCCTTTGATGTATATATGGTACAAATAAAAGGTGAATTTCATGCTATTTCATCCGAAGAAACGTATGTATATTTTTGTTATAATTTAGTTTTAACAGGATGATTAGCTTGGGGAAAAAAACCCAGAATATCTATAATTCCGGGCTTAAACTATTGTAACAATATTATTCACCATAATGTCCTTCGAGCACCCTATGTACACCCAACATAAATCAAAATATTATCATTGAAATAATAACCGTTTTTGGTTATCTGCATGCACGTTTTTCCTTTTAATTTCATTGCGCCGACCTGATACTATGCATCGATTTTTTTCTTGTTTTTATGTGAAACTTCATTTGAAAATGATCAGTATATCTCAAGTTATTTCTCCAGTCCATTCACACGGCTGCGAAACAGTGGCTCCAGCTCTTTTAGGAGCTGTGTATAAAAAAGAGCCAATGACACTTCCGAGCTAGAGTAAAAGAACGGATATCATCGTAAAACGTAAGAACGCCTCGTTATTTTATCGAATATCACACTTATGAAGGCTTAATTGAGAAATCGGGGAATGCAGTGCTATATAAGTATGTTTAATCTTTACACGTATTTCGGTTATTTTGTAAACATATTGTTTATGGAGTTATAAAACCGATTCTCCCATCAAACAAATGCATGTTTACAAACTAAAGTAAAACATTTCCACCAATTTTCAGCTGAATTTCACTCAAGAAGCTTACATTTAAGATAAAACCAGTATTATCGAGTGCTTTTATTTTGTCGGGAATAAAAATGACCGCCTGTTTACCGGAATAAGTATGTTTATACTCCTTTTCTGGGTTGAGCTGGAGCCAAAAGCCAGGGAGCTGGAGCCAAAGCGTGGAGGCTGAGCCAATACGCTGTATAATAATGCACTCAACTCGGCATATTTGGAATAGTTTAAGTTCTGGATTTATAACAAGTATTAAGATATTGTTGTATTTTTTAAAATATATAATTATTTATGAATATTTTATGCAATTCATCTGATAATGGGCGTTGCAATCTCAGAAATGTCGATGGAGCTAAACAATCCTTTTACAACATCTTTATAATTATATGGTAACTGATTCTTGACCAGTTTTTTTACTCCAATCAGATTCCAAAATAAATTAATTGTAGTGAATCAAGGAAAGTGTGTCATTTAACAAAGATTAAACAGACGAAAAACTGGTAAACTATGTGCTCAATTACATCAACATAGAAATTAAATGACCGCTAGTACACCAATCGGATTGAATACGTGTTAGTGTTATTTTTCTTTATTTTCTGTACATTTGATTAATATTTGCTAAATATATAAATAAAAAAATCATATATATCAGTGTGTGTGTGTGTGTGTGTGTGTGTGTGTGTGTGTGTGTGTGTGTGTGTGCGTGTGCGTGCGTGTGCGTGTGCGTGTGCGTGTGTGTGTGTGTGTGTGGTCTTTCATTTAGGATTGACAAAGTTAGTAGCTAGACATTGTGGGTATAGTGATGGTACCCGATAGTACAGCCACAACGCCAGACTTAAAACGATTCACTAACTGGTTCAAGTGTACATTTTTTGTCATTGAAAAACTAATGTATTTGTTTACATTACGTTTCAAAAGTTGTACATGGAAGTTCATCGCATTTTCTCTCTCTACCATCCGACTTTGATTAAAACACTTTTTAGAATCCCTTAACCCTTTTAAAATGCAGATATTGCCAAGCTTAATCAATTTATCATAATATAACACAACACGGGTTTGCATTATTATTACGATAACATAAAGAAATAAACACCTTATTACTATCTTAGCCCAGTTTTTTTATATGAAAATAAATGAATCACATATATCTTACAGAACAAAATAGATCCCAGTTTTTGCTGCACGTCTGACCTGGAACATATTGAGGAGTAATACATATGACATTTTTTATTAAGTGATCTTTATTGATAAAGAATTTAGCGTTCGGAATTTGCCGATATTTCCCATCAAAACGTGCATAATTATACAGCGTATTGGCTCAGCCTCCACGCTTTGGCTCCAGCTCCCTGGCTTTTGGCTCCAGCTCAACCCAGAAAAAGAGTATAAACATGATTATTCCGGTAAACAGGCGGTCTTTTTATTCCCGACAAAATAAAAGCACTCGATAATACTGGTTTTATCTTAAATGTAAGCTTCTTGAGAAAAATTCAGCTGAAAATTGGTGGAAATGTTTTACTTTCGTTTGTAAACATGCATGTGTTTGATGGGAGAATCGGTTTTATAAACCCATAAACAATATGTTTACAAAATAATCGAAATACTTGTGAAGATTAAACATATTTAAATGGCACTGCATTCCCCGATTTCTCAATTAAGCCTTCATAATTGTGATATTAGATAAAATAACGAGTCATACTTACGTTTTAAGATGATATCCGTTCTTTTGCTCTAGCTCGGAAGTGTCATTGGCTCTTTTTTATACACAGCTCCTAAAAGAGCTGGAGCCACTGTTTCGCAGGCGTGATTAAGGCAACTTCTTTGGTTCTGTTAACGAAGCGATATCTTCCGCCCACTTATCTACCGCTTTAGCATATAGTGAGTCAGTGACCCAATTTGGAATTTCGTTGGTATTTTCCAAACATTTCCTTTTACTAACACATCGTGTGGACCTCGGAAATAAAATAGATATTATATGAGACTCTATCATAATTATTTACTCACATTTATTGTTTATCTCTAATTATATAATCCTAACTTGCACTGAGGCTTTAAGTTATTAGGGAACTAGCCATATGGTCAATGTTTGCAAACACTACTTCTCTAGTCAAGGCTGTGTAAAAGGTTATACATATATAAGTTAGTCTCAATCCACTCACACTCCAATCGTGAGCAGTTTGTTGATGTTATTTGACAGTATTAGGCAAATTGTAATTGGATTCCTGTCATTGCGACGGAAGGGAGCCGAAGGGCTATTCCATCTTGAAGATCACGGGTATACCGATACAGAATAAACCATTTGCTCAATTGTCGAATTTTTTAATATTTAACCCTTCCTTAAATCTGAGACACACACGAATCAGTCGACGGTAATTATTTAGAGAGTAGATTTACCTAACTGCCTGTCATGTGTCATTTGTCCCAGAGGGTAAATTCATCCATTTGGATATCTGCCTTTGTACACAAACATTTGCCCTAGGTGGCAAATTGTTTGACCTAAATAAACTAGTATAAGAAAGCCCTCATGTGGCTGTCTGCGCGGATAAAACAAATTTGAAATGTGCAAAGAACAAGGCTTGGTTCAAATGCAGCATGTCTCTTTTCAACAACTGGAAGCGTACCATATATAAAACATATATCACTAGATATAAAATAATACCAAAGCACTGTTTATTGATTTTCTATAAAGCTTTTGATACACTTATTCCTATCCTCGTATAGGACGTATGCCAGTCGATCGTTGTCACCGAGCCGGATTTCTTCCAGGTACTCTAGTCTCCTCGTAATAAGCAGACCACATATACGCGCAACATTGTGTATCAACACAAATGAAACTGTTATTTGTATTATATTCTATATGACAACTGCAATATAGTGTCGTTAAATTACTTTCATGCCGACATGAATGGCATTAAAGGCATGTTTCTAAGTGTGTATTTCAAAATGACACTTCAGATCCAAGCGACGGCGATGCATTGTTTTAGAATATCATTACGTTTGAACTAGATTGGAGATAAAATGTTTTGTAGATATCTAAAAAAGTATTACGATTGGAAATTTAATGTTTCTTTAAAACTATTGTAGATATCTACGGTGAAAATATTTGTTTCCCATTTAAGACTTTGGAAAAGGTATTGTTGCAAAAATAAAAGTTTCTTAAATCTGTTTTTACGTTTTATTGCTTTTTAAACACGTTTACGCAAAACAACAAAATAAATTGGTTGTCCGGTTAGCGCAGTGGTTAGCGCACTCGCTTTTCACCTAGGCGACCCGGGTTCTAGTTCTGGCTTCCATAACTTTAATGTTGATATTTATTTTTTTGATGTTTACAACACATTAAAGTTATGGCGTAACCCCCATAGTAAAGTCAACCAGAATCAATTGAGTGTGATGATGCAATGCGGTCACATGACCATGATGACGTCGATGGATTCTATTTATAGCATAAGGTTCACATTGTTCATTTAGTTGAATCCAATTGCAGTAAGGCTGAAAATACCTTTTGATAAGTAAAAACAATTTATTTATTCCAAATTTGTTATTAGTAATTTACTAATTATTCGGAATAGAAAAAATAACAGCAATATAATCACTACATTTGTGAGGTCAAATGTAGGTCACATAGGTATTTTCTGAAAATCTTGGTGTCACGTGATTAAATTTGAACACAACTATGACCTAGATAAGGAATGCTTGTAATAGGATTTATTAAAATGCTAAATCAACTATCTTTAAAGCGTTTTTTTGGTTTTGAAAATGTGTTTGTGAACTACATTTCACTTCATTTACCTGATGATACAGTTATTTTGTCTGTACAATGCATACAAGTGAAATAACAGCGTGACATAAAAATGTCACTAATTCTGGTAGGGTTTGGATACGGCGTTCTCTTCAGCGAACACATCCAAAAAGGTAATATATAACGTGTTCGCTGAAGTTCTTTAGCTACCCGGGTTCGATTCCCGGCTTGGGCGCATGTGAGTTTGGTATGTTGTCACCAAGCCGGACAAGTGGGTTTACTCCGGGATCTCCTGTTTCCCCCACAACACAATACCACACTCTCGCGTAAAATCGTGCCAACGAGAGTGATCAATGTAACGCTGTAATAACTTGTTTCACAATCGTTGTAAAATAAATATGTTTAAACTAAAGCCATAAATAATGAAGCCCTACCGGTCTCATTTTCAATCTACAGTGAGTATGGTGATTGAACCTTGAACCCAACGTTTGATCAACCTTTTTGGGTAAATTGACGTTATTCAAGTAAAGGTCAATATGACTTTGACCTGCTTATCTCAAAATAAACCCGACAATAATCCTTTATTTGATTACCCTAGGATTAATCTTGGATATATTAAAGGCAACTTTTTATGAAATAAATATTACCTTGACCGTAGCCCATGCCAAACTGATGTCAAAATCAAAACGGGTATTTTTTGGTCATCACCAATATTCCTGGCACGGATTATAGGATCAGAAGTCAGTAGGGTTAACTAAAGGCCAGCACACGATACATGCAAGGTATAAAGACATGAGAAGTTCTTCAGAAGTTATTGCAAAGAAAATCGTTTTACTGGTTAAGTTAACACGGCTTTTACATTTAACCTACTGACCCAAGAATCAATAGGGCTTACCCACTGACCATAACTAGTCTGCATACAATACACTGCTGCGCTTAATAATGCTGTATGGTCTAAAATGGTCTATTCTGACATAATCAATATGCTATATAGACTGGTCGTTACGGGAGAAATCGACAAGAGAGACATGATCGAATACGTGTATGTGTATTTTGTGATAGCAGGGATTTTGAAGATGAGTTTCGAGTGTAATATATATAAAAACATAATAAAAAGATACATTAGTCGTTATAACTGGCAGAATCCAAGTATGTATAAGCTTATAGGACTGTTAAAAAGTAAAAATAAGAATGTATTTAACAACCTTTCTTGTTATATAAATTGTGTGATTAAAATTAGAAATAATTTAAACAATACCTAAAGTAAAATATGGTTTCTGTTGATTTATACATATGCTATAAAAATAGAGTAACATAAGTTTTTTTGAACTATTTATGACTACCCTCCACATTGTTTTCTTTGTATTATTATGTTTTGTCTTATTTTTTGAATGTATTATTTGTATGTGTATGTGTTTGTTTTTGTGTGTATGTACACTTTTGTGATTGTGTGTATGATGAGAGACTATGAAGTCTAAATCAAAATAAACTTCTGTTCTGTTCTATATCTTGCATATCAACCTGATATGTTGAACAATTAAGGGGGTTTGGTTACGCACCTAGAGCGCCCACTCCTGAACCATATGTTTGTTCCAGTACGACCAGGTCGTCTTAAATATGTAGTAGTAGTATTTAATCTCACAAAAAGGATAATCGAAAAGCAGAACAATACCGCGCCATTATGCTTTTAAACTAAACTGTCAATCGATTTAGGAGTACAAGGACCAAAAAGTACTTTTGTTTGCGAATTTGTTTCCCAAGCAGGCGTTTACAATTTGATAGTGTACTTTGCCATTACGAGTTCACATACTATGGTATAAAGATCGACTTATCTAGATAATTTGCATTTGTCTTATTTAATGACTTGACAATTGACGAAAATCTATTTATACGTTGTAATTAATGTGACCTCATGTACGGTTGTCAGGTCTCATTTTGTTTTGTAATTTGTATCAATTTTTATTTATATTGGTTAATTGCACTAGTATGTTTCATTGAGCATTAATCTATTTACTGGAAACTAGCTATTTTAAGGGAGTATATATATATCGTCCAATCAGGCCACCTAATTAAGCTTCTTTATTTCTTTAGTAAAAATATAGTTTAGCACGCACACTTACTGTGATGTTGTCATTTTCTTCGCCCAACGCAATGTTCAAACAACCGGGCAATAAATATATATTGCAAACAGTGTACTTTATATGAATTCAGCGTTTAGCTTCAAAGCAAACACACCTGATTAGACATATTCATAGATTGGAAATGAATAGAAGGTGGAAAACTCCCACATCAATATGTAATATGACTGCAGAGAGATGGACTTTTATTAACGTTGGAAATGAGTTTGAGTTTCTTTGTAATTATTTGAAATAACAGTAATGTTTAAAGAGTACTATTTGAAACAGTTGGCTATGAATTTGAATGATTTCAAAGTGAAAGTTTATTCGCTAACCCTTCAATAAAAAGATTTGGCTCTGGACAGCAAAACTATGTTATGATCAAACAGACCAATGGACATATAATATCAAAAAGATATTTACCTTCTGATACCTATAGCAGTGGAAGAATTTTCCATAGATAAAATACCTTGATTGTTCCTCCAAGATTTGACCTTAGTGACCTAGTTTATAACCCCATGTGACACACATTTACAAGCGTCGAGATTTTATGAAAGTGGACAATCCGACTAAAATTTGAACATTATCTGACCTATAGTTCCAGACAGACAAAAATGTGACGGACAAACGGACGGAAGGATAAACGGACGGACGGTAGGACTGAATGATGGGTAACGCAAAAATAATACCCCCAACTTCTGCATCGGCGGGGTATAGAAAGAGGAACGCAGCTCATGTACTTGACGTATAATACGACTTTGTTCTTGTGAACGAAAATGACACACATTACATGGAGTATCAACTTCCGATTAGGAGTTATCTGCCCACAAGTCGAGACATTATAAGTGTATCGAAATATTTGACCAAAAATCGCCAGATAGCCAATAATAACAAATGTACCGCAGGGAGTAAGTATCATATTTTGTTTTAAATTCCGTGTTTTGAGAAAGTTATAATCTCTCATTACCAATTTATGAAACAGCAACCACGCATACAATTATGAGTTGACCAGTGGAACCCCGGTGGTTTAACTAATCTTGCTGATGTGTTTCAGTTTATCATAATTGACTGATATGTCCATAAATGTAAACTTGCCGAGCAGCAAATGTTCTTTCGCTAAGCGTTCGTGAAATTATATGCTTCCCTGGTTAAAGCTGAACTTGTAAGTGCCAACAATTGCCTGAGGATAAGGGGTCTATGTGTTGTAAAATCTGATATAGAGGATCACACTTCTAGTTTAAACGTCTCCCTCTTTCAACAGGACATTGTCATTGACAATAAGATTGCACGTTTCCCCTCGGTTCGTCAAATGCAGGTTTACTTCATTTAGTTTGAACAAAATTGATTAAAAACGACATTGATCTCTTACTTAAATTAGCCGTTAAACGGATATATCTTTTTTTTAAATCCTATTACCTCTGATAACAAAATGCCTCAAAAGGATGTCCTTGGTGCGAGTTGAGCTGATTGACTGTCTCGATCTTCTTAACAGTAATTGCAGTTTTTACATCGTCTGTTCTCCAGACACTGATATTATACAGCGGAATAAATTCCGACGTTGCGGTCGTGTGCCTTATTAAATTACTATTATATACTGTTGACACGAGAACCCTGTGATGCACTAATGATATACACGGTTTCAGATTTGACAGCATTAACAAGAGCTATACTGTCAACGTCTCATTTATTCTGACTAGGGCGGTACACTATTTTCATCGTGATATTCCTAACACAATTTGAAAACAACGTTAAATCGATTAAAACAGGAACACACGGCGAAATTAAAGTTCGCCAAAAGTTTTGTCTAAACGTGTTCAAATTAAGTTTATATGCTGTTTCTTCCATTAAACAAATAAAAGCTATGTTTTCTATTGTATTTGTTATGAATTTCACATTTGCAAATTATAATGACAATGTGTTGAACATAAGATATGTTAAAATGTCCATCAACATTTTGTACTGTGCCATTGAATACCATAACGCAAGAAAGTGCAAAATGTCGAATATTAATACTATTTTTACATTTATCCAAATATTCGTTTAGGCTAAAATGAAAAGATTATTGATTATTCTAAAAAGAACTCTCGTTGTTTCATTCTGTCGTTGTTCTCATCTTTGGGTTAATTTGAACAGTTACCGTAACCTAACTCAATAAATTGCGAATGTGCAGAAAAAATCTTTTTTCATAAGTCTTAATTCTATATTTTCAACGAAAAGTATAATATTAAAACGTATCATTACTGTATTACAGCTAGAAAAATACAAATGGAGTTATGAAAGAGTAACAATGACAAGAAAAACAGCAACAATATCGCCTCCTACAACGTTCTCATTATATATCGCGGAAGTACGCGATGATAACGTTTGTGAGATTGAGAGAAATTCAAATTTAGTCAATATACTTGTTAAGCGTTTTGTTGAAAGAGAAGTTGGTGTACGAAACATGCTGGAATAAAATCGTTGTTCGATAAATCAGCAAGTGCATTGTCATCAAATTGGATATTAACATCGGATGAAGCGACAGAGGCTGGGGGTGGGGAACCGCGTTTATCAATGGGAGTTTTAGCGGAAGTAGAACCTGAGGATGCAATAAGACCTAGTGTTGAACTGATATCTTTCTTCTGGACGTTCCCGGGTGCTCTTAAATATGACGATAGGGAAGCCTCATTCATATTCTCTTTATTTCCACCATTACAGTGATTAATTATATAAATAATACAAATTATATAAATAGTACAAGTGTTACACATAATAAACAGTCATAGAAATATCATAAATTATATGCAATATAATATATAATATGCCATGAAGAAATTATAACATTATTACACACTCTCAAACACAATCATACTAGTATTTGGTGACACAAAAGTAAGAATATTTATATAATATTAAACTTTATGCAAAGGAAATATAGGAAGAAGAGTACTCGTTTATCGTAAAAAGGCAATGGCTAGAGTACAGAAGTTTAGGTTAATAATGGTGTTGTTGATAAGGTAGATTTGCCGAATAACTTAAATTGGTGATGATTTGGCAAGGGATGATAACTGTAGAAATAATATTAGATGAGTTAGGCACTAATACCCGCACTTATCGAAACGAAATACAAGTGAAGGTTGTGCGGTGTTAAACATCTACGTTGAAAACATTGTAAAAAGAAAATAGTATTTGTGATACGTCTCACTTTAATTAAAGTGGTTTGATGTTGATATGGAAGAATGGTTTAAGTTCCCATAATGATTTTATTAGTAATATTAAAATATTTGTAATTACCAAATTAAAAATAGAAATAATAAAAGAGGAAATATGTTCCTGACAAACAAATTGCTTTACATTATTATAGAGCAAACAAAACAGAGCACAATATTTAGTTGCTAATGAGATCAGCTAAATATGAATTGTTTAATTGTTAAGCTTATTCAATTTACGAACAAACATGTAACACATGTAACATGTATTTAATGTGAAGAATATTTCATATCAACATAATGCAAAAACAAGCATTTATAAGGTGATACGTCTTTCAGAGTTTTAGACTGTGATCTAGTCAATATACAGTTTGCAATAGTAACATTGTAACATCTTAGTCTATTTCTCCACGGATTACTGATGATACGTATTTGCACATATCATTTATATATGTCTGTTCCATATGGTGGTCAAGTGTATGTAGCGTTCGTTCACTAAACATATGTGATATAATATCAACGTCTGACCCGGCGCACACTATGGGATGTTTGTTTATCAGTTCGTTCCTTGATTGGTTGAAATAGTTGCACGAGTTGATCCTGTGATCACAAACATTGTCTGTAACAACATTGCATCTTCTGCACAACGATCGAGCGTTTGTCCGGGTGTCCGTCAGTAAACGAATCACGACCGTGGCGTTGCGTACTTCAGTCGGGGAGTCGGCGGCGGCCCATATAGACGCCCTTCTAGGAAGTGGATGGACCGTTGTAAACCGAGTAAAGTCAGGGTCTCCGCTGGTACGAATAAGCCACTGTTGCTTGTGATAGTCACTAACACGTGCGCTGACAATGCGTTTCCATGATGTTTTGCTCGGCATCGAGAATGTTTCTTTGTAAGAGGTCAGATAGTTCAGCATATCATACTTCCTCAGCACATTGTATAAATCCGGTATAACACCGCGTTGACCAGTGGTGTTACGTAACATGAATGAACTCCATCTGTAGTCGAAGATTTTCTTAGCTGTGTAGTTAGCGTTCATGCAGCAAAGCTTGTGAAAGAACATCAGCTTTCGTTTGTCGACATTTGCAATCACTGGGTACCACCCGAGAAGTCCCAAAGCCATGTCAGTGCGTGTTCGTGATGAAACGTTTTGGCACATCTTTGCAGCCAGTCTTAATACACGTTCCAGATTTAGAATGTCGTTTACAGTAAGAGTCGACCATAGCTCGGACCCGTATAGCAGAGATGGGACTGTAATCTTCTGGACCAAATCCGACATGATAAGTGGGTTGACATTATAATTTGCGTCACGGATGGTCATCAGGGAAAATATGGATGCACGCCCTTTTCGCACTCTTGCGTCAACAGCATAACTGCATTAGTTTGACTTATGTATAACTATTCCGACGTGGGTGGCGCTATCAGAAGAATTGAGAATAGTTTCATTAATTAGTACAGAATCGATGTAATTCCTGCGTCCGCCAAAGATAATATATGCACATTTTGATTCGTTAAGTTTGTATCCCCATTCATTGGCATACGATGTAACGATGTTTATTTGGGATTGCAGACACGATTTATTTGTAGAAACTAGAGTTAAGTCGTCAGCTAGGGTTGGATTTCCCGTTTTCATGTCACCAATAAAGGATCCATATGGAGATTCTTCCAGATCACATAATAGTTTGTTGATAAACAGGAGGTAGAGCCAGGTTGACAGTACGCCACCCTGGCGGACACCTTGTAGTACCGGAAATGGTGATGACTGGACGCCATTTGCAATAACAACGCTTTCAATGTTAGTATAGCAGTTAATGAGCGTGCGTAGTGTCTGCCCGCGTATTCCGTACTCGTGTAACTTAACAAATAGTGCGGAGTGAAGGACGTTGTCGAAGGCACCGGAAGTGTCAAGCATGGCCACATGGGACGGGGAGCCGTATTCTTGATTTGATGCAATTGTTTCTTGTAGACTAAAAGACACTGTCAGCGAACCCAGTTCACGTTGATATGCGTTCTGTTGTGGATTGGGAAACTTTTTACCATGTACTTTGGACCAACGCGTGAGTCGATCGTGTATAAGTTTTTCAAATACCTTGTAAATGACAGGTAGTAGAGTTATAGGCCTGTAACTTTTGCACTCATTCTTTGGCTTATTTTGCTTATGAATAGGAATAATGATCCCCATTTTGCAGTCTATATGAACGTAAGATGCAGTCAATATCATTGTTAATAACTTTTGCACATAGACACAAAGTGTGTGACCTCCATAGATGAGATGTTCATTGACAAGTCTGTCATGGCCGCCCGCTTTACGCTTTTTGAGATTTCGAAAAAGAGTATTTATTTCATCATGGGTGACGTCACGATCTAGAATGTTATCAGTGGTACGGTCAGCTAAGTATAAGAAGGTCTGCACTCTATTGTCTAGATCTGCATGGAAGTCTGTGTTAAAAGTTTGAGAACTTTTAAGAGTGAACACGTTCTCGAAGTAGCTGCCAAACGCCGTGGAAATGTCTATAGGGTTACGTGCTGTTTTGTTTCCTGATGCTATTTCATTTATCGTTTCTTTTTCCTTGTTTTGCTTAAGGCGTATCATTCGCCAGAAGAGCCGCATGTCGCAAGAAGCCGCGTTATTAAGTTCATTGTAAAACTTTTCGTTGCATGATGCGATTGCGCGTTTCTGTGTTTGTCGAAACATGCGTTTAGAGTCTTTGTAATGTTCAAAATACACGTTGCCTTTTGTGCGTATATTGCCATTCGATATAAGTTCTTTCCTTGCTTTTCGTTGATTGCAATGTGCTTCTTTTACTTCGTTATTCCAATATGGTTTCGCATGTTTATTAAACTTGCTTCGTGGTAATGCATGAGATGCGCGTTCGATCGATTTAACTATATGTTTGTATATTATTTCAATATTATTTTCATCGGCGATAAGATTCGTTACATCTAAACATTTTAGGTATGCGTCAAGCAAATCTGAATAGTTTGTTAGCTGACTATCTGAGCATTTGTTCCAAGCAATCCGATTGACATCACTTATTTCGAAATGTGTCACCGGTATTTTTAACACTGTCCGTAATGGGAGGTGGTCGGAGACGCTACAACATTCGTCACAGATGACGTCACACGTTTGAAATAGGTCCAACTGCCATGACCCGGTGAGGAAGTAGTCGAGGGTTCGGAGCGTTGGTCTGAAGGTGTATGCAGAATTGTCTTTGCATAATACTCGTGACATGTTGTTTTTGTTTAGAAACCGTTTAAGTTCCCGTGCACATGAATTTTCATAAAGAGGTCCTATTGTGACGTCAGCATTCATGTCACCTGCGAAGATGACGACACCTTCAGCTGTGTATCTGTTAAACAGACCTTGCATATGGTCTAGGCAATCTATATAGTCTTGAATGTCATAGTTTATAGAGGGCATATACACTGCAAATATAAATATAAGTAATCTGTTTTCTGAGAATAATTTCAATCCAAAAATTCTGCTACATTCTGGTATTATTATTTGTTTTGATGCAAATGAGAGCGACTTTTTATACAAGATACTAACTCCGCCTTTTCCGCTTCTAGCTTGAGCGTTCATAACATTTTCGCAAACTGTCACTGCTGTGTAGCCGTTATGAACTGAGTTGAAAAATGTTTTTGATTTTTCCATCAATTTATGTTCTGTAACGACTGCTAAATCGATCGAATATTTATCTAGAAGATAACTTAGGCTAGCAGCCGAGGACATAGCACCTCTTACGTTCCAATTAAGAATGTTACATACCGCTGATTTTGATTCATTAATTGACATTGTTAATATAAGGATAGGAATCAAACACTTCATTGTAACTGCCAACAATAATCTAATTTCTCTTTTTGTTCATATTCCCTTTCGGCCGTGGTGTAGAAAAGAGAATCCCATTCATTTTCAGAGTACCAGCGTCGACAGTACATTTTACGCGGCCAGAACCGTTTACTTTCAACCTTATGCCAGTCTTTTTGGAAAAGGGTTACCTTAGCAGCGAGGCTGCCACGTTTAGTGTCAATTAACCGTACACCAGTAGGTTTAATCCCACAGTCCGTAAAAAACTTCAACACTGCGGAGCGATTGGAGTTAGAAGAAATGCCTCTCACATAATACCTTCTTGTGCGACCCGATTGTACACTTTCAAAAACTGGTTCAGTATCTGTACTCTGTTCGTAATGAGTTTTGTCCGAACGCCGTGAAGTGTGTTTTGTCTTGGTTTTTTCGGACAAAGTTGTTTCATATGATGTTCTGTGTATTTCCTGTTGCGTAGATTTCGGTTCTACACTTTTGTGTTGTAGTTCGGCGGTTTGATTTGGGGAACGTTGTGTGACCCGAACTGCTATTTGTTTGGCTGTGACTTTTTCAGCTGGCACTGACTTTTTCAGAGCAGTAGCATACAACAATTCCTGTGTTTTATCCACAATTCTAGTTTGAGTTTGTTCTTGCGATTCTATTTGCGTTACCTTTTTGGCGGTTAATGTTCGAATTGCGGGACTTTTTCTTGTTCATTCATATTCGTTTGTCTTACTGAGCTTTGAGCTGACGCATTTTTCTTCAGTGTATCTACTTCACTCTTTAAATATTGTATAAGGTGCATATGATAATTCACTGTTCGATTGGTCGCCTGCGCGAGATCAGCGCAATAGCTTTTCATTTCCGCTAAGTCTGTATTTAATTTGCATATAGTGTCTGCTTGAGAGGCGGTTTTCGTTTTAAGCTCAGAGAGCTTTTGGGTGAGGAGACTTGTTCTGGTCATTACTGTCGCTAATTCATTTTGCATCAGTGTCAAGCTGGCTTCTTTTGCGGTTGTGTCCCTGGTCTTTGTATACAGTTTGTTTTTGGTAAACGTATCAGACAGACATTTAGGGTCTCTGTTGTTTATAAAATTTTGAAGGGCGTGACAGTCTTTTGCGTATTTTGAACAACTTTTCTCGTTTTCTGTTGTACGTCGATTCATAAGGGTACCTTGAGGACAGTTTTGTTTTTCCTGTGCTCTTTTATGCAAAATGCTGCGATACAGACAAATGTCATCATCATTTTCATTACACATTTGGATTAGTTTGTAAATATACAGTGACTTGGGTAATCATGTGAGTATATTATCAAGGACCGTGTAGTACTCCTGATTACATCTTGGCTGGCTTGACCCGTCGTGATCATTAGTTGCGTGATCTATTGACACCGTATTTGTGTATTGCGAAAACGAGCCATCAAATCCGTAGTTGCAATCAAGAGAGGACTTTAGAGTCACCTCGCTAGGCAAAAGGGGTACACTGGTTAAAGCCGTCAAATCGGGCGAGCTATCGATGTCCTGGTCATCAGATATCAGTGACACCTGTGTGGCCTGGGGACCACTTGGCTGTGAGGGGCTCAGGAGTAAATCCATGTAGTTGGCCATTGTATTGAGCGAAAATCACGTACAGTGTCCGTCACACGTAGTGAACACAATAATTCCAAATGTCTATTGTTTATCGCATTTTCATTAATAACATACATCCGTATTTTTAAGTAATAGCCATGTCATTGTTTAACACATATAAATCCACATATTTTGATATATAATATGTCTATGCTCTGTTTAAATGAGAGCTATAAATCCAGTTTTTGTTAGAGCAATTTTTAAAACGTCTGCACTAATCGAAAACTTTGCAAATGTCAGTTATACAATTAAAGTAAGACCGCCTTGGCAGAGGCGAATTGATGAACCAAATGCCATTTGCATCAGGTCTGGCGATGGCATCCCTGAAAAACATCGGTTCAGATTTGTCGGTTTTATTTAGGAGCAACTTGAGCATTGCTAAAGGAATACACGGGCCACCTGTTGTGTACATCCAGCGGTCTGAAGGAGCCTCATCCTTCGTATTCTCACCTTGGAATTTGTTTTGCTGCGTTTCGTGCTTCAGGGTAATTTCCTCGATGCCATCACGATCTTCAATTAATTCAACGTAGTTGACTAGAGGCTGGTGGTGAAATTGAAGACAGCATGATACGAAGTAGGGAGCATGTTGGAACCATAAGCAACGTCAAAAACATATTGAATCATTCGAAACGTACCTAGAAATAGCTTCAACATCGTTTTCATTCGATGATAGGCTTGTGATGTGTGAGTCGGGTAAAGATTATTTTCTGAACTCATTAAACGCGCGATTTTCACCATTGAATGATGTTTCATGAACAATGTCCAAGTTGCGGCCAAGGTCGGTCAGCTGACTGTTCAGACCAGATCGTTTATTCTTCATACCATTATTGTGGTACACCTAAGCTCCAGCTCACACAGCCTTTGAGCGCCTTTTAGAACTTGCGTAATGTAGGGCCAAGTTACTCTCCTGAGACAGTCGACAAGGGTTAAGGTCTCAGCATACCTGGATGCGTACTAATCTAGGGCTAGAAAATGCATTTTCCCAAATACGATTTGTGCATCAAGTATTTAATAAGTGTTAATAATATTACTATAATTGATGTTCATAATTACGTTTTCATGTTATATTCAGACCGAATATATTTAAATTTTTGTTTTATTTTTTATCGTAAATGTTAATGTTAAACACATTTTTCTATATTCGAATTTGTTGAAATTAACTTATTTTTATCTTTGCACCATGTTTGATAATCAAACTTAAATATCTACTTTAATATACACATACATGCATTTGATTAAATGTTTTGTTGAATTGTATGATGCATTAAGTAAAATGTCTTTTCAAAATTCCGAAATATGTCGACATCTTTGTCATTTGATAGTTCTTCAAATGTTTCATCCACCATGAAATCATAATCAATTAAATTATTGTTGCTCATTTTGTTTCGTCGTCTGCTAGTTTTTGACAGGTTGGCAATACTTTTACAACTATTTCTTTGGAACAAGTAGTTCCGTCGTAAATATACCCCTTATTAGTATTATTGCGCCAAATGACAGGACATGAGTATCGAATAATAGCATGTGATTTGGATAGGAAATATCATTATTTTTACTTTATACATAATAATGTAAAATTGATAAATAACATCTATCATTAAGGAATGAAGTGTTGTGTATACATTTATTGATAGTAACATTGTTTTGTTAACGAAATTAACATGGACAAAAAGAGCTTGATGACTACATAACTGTACAACATGGTAAGGTTTTTAAGAAGAAAACGGTAATCTGAAGATGCACCTTTTCTTGACATATATTTGCTGTAAATTACAATTAAGCGTATCGTTCAAGGCACACAGCTTAACACTGAAATCCGTGAGACATTTCAAGCGATCGGTAAAGAACCTGTTTGGAAATTATTTAAAAGTATGAATTCATATATTTGAATTTTACCATAACAAGGGATATGTTTTGCACCTTCCTTAACACACATGCATTGTATGCAGATGTAAGTTTAAAAAGCGAAAGGGGATCTTAAAGTTTGAGGACAATAAGTATATGTTGAAGATGAGTAGATTCAAGAAAATTATCAATGAAAATAAACGATATCTCTTGCATTTTTTATATTGTATTTGCCAACCGGGTTCGTTTCATGCTATTCAGGGCAAATCACAATGACAAATATATTGATGAATAGAATATATTCGTATTCGATTATCAAAATGATAACTTCAGCTGCGAAAGAATTTGTCGACCGTATCATTGGCCCAAGAGCATCCCCTTCCATCTGTTATGCAGTGCTTGGACCTTCAAAAATACTTGCATATCAATAGATGCTCATTTGTTCCAGAGAATTGTCAGCTATCGAAAACACAAAATTTGAATCTTCTCTTTACTTTCTTTTCCGTATTGTGTAAGCTTTAAGTGACTTAGTTTTACAACTATTAGTAATACTTGCAGTCAGGCAGTTCAGCCCAGGAATATTTCACGAAGTATATACTTTTCATAGGTCCAGTCAAAGCCTAAAACACATGTTTCTATGGCCGAGAATCAGGGTTAATGAACTATTTAACCGGAAATTGAAATGCAAAGTTTCAAACCTATTTAAGCATTGTTTTCGGTGCATTTTGTGTTTAGATAATATCCGATAATAAAAGGGGTCCCATTAGTTATTTGCTTTGTGCTATATCAAGTATCATGTCCGATATATTTGTATTTTATATGTTGTGTTTCTAAACAACTAATTGTAACCTTCCACTCATACTGGCGGCGTTGCCTTATCGTCTTCACGGGTCGAAGTGGAATATATATGTATGTTAAAGCTGCACTCTCACAGATTGAACGTTTTGACAACTTTTTAAATTTTTGTCTTCGAACAAGCCAGTTTTTGTTAAACTCCATGGAAACCAGTAATATAAGACTGCTGATAAAAAATAGAATGTTAATTTTTATATTTAAATTCAAAAAATGATGTTTTATACATTTTTCTTAAACCGTTAGTATAGGTTTAAGCCGAAAAACATTAATTTTTGAACGGAAATATGAAAATCTGCGATCTGATTTTTTGTCAGCAATCTTGCATCATTGGTTTGTAGATATTTACACAAAAAAATCTGTTTCCAAGACAAAAAATAAAAAAGTTGTAAATACGGTAAATCTGTGAGAGTACAGCTTTAAACCGTGTTCCAGATTCTTTTCGATTTAGTGAAATATCCATAACTTGATTTGAGATTCATCTGTCCGACACGACGGTCCATAGTAGATTCCTTTTTTATGAAATGAAAAAAAAATGCAACCGGAGATAAGTAGAAAACCGAACTTCAGAATATCAAACTCCATGTTTCTGGTTTGAGCCTGTTTGTTTTTGTATTTTATGTCATCGGCAATGAACCTGTGTCATTAAACGGGGTCAATGTTTAAACTTTCGACTACTGGCCTTGTTTCTGTAGTTTTTCATATAAATACTCGAATCAGCTACATTTGTAACCATTCTTCCAATTATTATAATGCATACCATTACGTGAACTATGAAGCATAGATTCATTTTTGATTTGATTCTATATGAACCCCTGTTTTCTGTTAAAAAATGCACAAGTATGAAAAGAGGTTTTTGCGTCGAAAAGCTTAAAGATGTAGTGTTCAACAAATTTAAGAACTATTTTGCCTCAATAATAGCAGTATTTTCCTTTCACATGCTTTTGATGTCCGATGTAGATACAAAAAAATGAGAATTATATTCTTCAGTAAAAAAACTCACCTACAACAAAGTTGAGGATTGATTTTGTTAGTTTTTTCCCTTATTTTTTCTTACAAGCAGTGACATATGAGCGTATAATTAAGGAGCTTCGACAGTGTAAATATTAGTTGGAACTTATCACAAGGTATTAATCTCTTGTTAGGTTAAATAGTTGGCAACCATATTTATTTTCCAATCTTGTATGAGTAACTTGAGAGCTTAGGACATTTATTTACCGCTGAATATAGTATTTCGACCTCAAAATGTGACGTAAATAAAAAACGTTTCATGGCCAAAGTGCTTGACACTATCCAACAAACACTGTCGTCTGGCTTTGAGGTGATAATTTCCTTTTTAAGAAATATATTGCTGCTGTTTTTTTCTTTATCTGATAGATGAGATTTAGTCACTACGTTTCTATTTTATTTTAATTTGAAGATATATCAAGACGCCACAGGACAAAAGAAATCAAATAGTCTGGGACAGAAACTTATTCATATTGTCAAAAGATTTTTCCGAAAAAATGAACTTTTTCATGTTTATAGTGCATGTGTGGATATGGCCTTGTTGCCGTAAACCCTTACTTCCATGTAAGCATGTTTCGCTTGCTGTAATGTCATCTATTTTAGATAATAAAAAGTCGTTTAAGTAAAAAGAAAACATATGTAACACAATAAAACTCTTTGTTAAGTGGTATTCTTATTTGGATTTATACACACCCTGCTTACAATGAATATTCCTTAATGTGATAGTGTTTGATAACACGCTAACATTACAATTTTATTTACATTTCCATGTTAAAATAAACATATTAGACCCATATTAAAGATGTTTTCGAGTAAATGCAGAAAATGACAACCGTACTTATTCTTAAAGTACAACAACTCATCATTTCATGAAAATACAAAGGGGTGGCCATGTAATCCAAAAGTAAAATCACTCCTCTTGAATAACAGACTAAAATATTTATATTGTCCGGCATTCAGAAGTTCCGTCTGAGATGATCTCCAATTAGACAGCAGTCAATGTCCACAAATTCACTGATAAATGTAGCAAGGATGGAAAGTTTTTGACTACATCTAACAAGTTTTATGACATTTTTTAATGCATAGCGAATTCTTCAGGTAACAATCTGGCAACATTTGCCAGTAAATGATTTTTTTTTTATATTAGGATATTTGCCCAGAACAAAAGTGAATTACGTTACACTGACGTCATTTATTTAATTTAAGGTACAAGCTGGCCTGGATATTCAGTACAATATGTCTCATCATTGTGTTTGGTTTCAGTAACATATTTTGTTTTCGCGAAACATTTTCCAGGGCGGCCGTCAAAGTATTATTTCACATTTGATTATACCTAAAATAAATTCTCAGAATGCTTCAGAAGAAGAAAAGACACGTTAATGAAAAAATATTATTTCACTTAAAATAGGACACAACAAGGTTACGTAAACAACCATTAGGGAAATGTAAAATAAGAAGAGAACTATTTGTCTGTTCTACTCTCGTTCATTACAGTTTATGGACAGTTTACAACGCATGTCAATACTTCTTGTGTTCTTATTTGCAGGTCAACATGTTTATGCAATGATTGGGTTATTTTGTTAGAAATAAAAGGAACCTAAGCATGGTTATGAAGACATAGTACATTTGGATAAAATATTACTCGTGCAAATGTAAAACAATATTTGTCATGGTTACTGTCAGTTTGATATAATCAAGTAGAATAATTATGTCAGTCTATTCACGATACACAACAAATAATGGCTTTAATGGCGCGTTTTCCAATATGTTGGCTTGAATCAATCGTAACTTTATAGTTGGAACTGTTGCTCCAGCTTTTTAATTAGCACTTGACGTTCGTCTCCGATCGTAGAGTACTTGAACTTACTAATTTATTTAATATGTAGTTTGTTTCTTAATAATTCATTTAATTCAAGTTTATGATGAATCTTAAGTGGTTTATAGTTTTAGTTTTGCAATAATTTATATGTGTTGGGACAAGTGTAGGGTTACGGCCATATACACTTGTGCCCCAGTAGACTCATGGAACATGAGATGTTTCTATATGTAAGTAGGGTCACCCTATTATTTGTGTATCTAACTGTTATACACTGGATTTGTTATACATGTATATATCTTTTTTAAATTAATTTATTTCAAGACGGCATATGAGTCTTATTCATAACTGTATAGTTTACTAATGAATGAAGGCACACATGAATTCCGTTAAATTGCCAAATCCCAGAAGAAAATAATTTAAACTGGTTGGGCTTTGACTTGCTTAGCTACGTTATAACTAAATCCAAATAAGCACAGTGTGGACTAGGATGCCCTCTCAATATTATAAGATTGAGAATGCTTTTGGTTGATTTCTGATTGATATTTTGTTTACGTCTGAGTGATTTTACATACTTAAAAGTGATTATACTTAAAATGCAGTCAAATACCTACACTCTGGGAGAACAAAAGGCATACATATCTCTGAGATTAAATTATTTTTTTGCTTTTGCTGAAACTAGAACTTGCTGTCTTCCGGCCATATAAAACATGGATAACATGGAACGGAGGGAAACTTTAAAGTGAGTTAATTTACTTAGGAGAAACGCGACATTCCTATTTTACTGGTAAAATCAAAGGGTTTGAACGAAAGTTTAGGGACATTTTTGTCTCATACAAGAAACGCATGTTTTCAAATCTAAAGTGGTGTCTGTTGCTTCGAATGTATAGGGAAACGAATTAGTAGTGTGAGATCTAAAGGCTTAAGCATAACATTTTCCAACCTTGGCGACCATAGGAGATACAAATAACCGACTTCTGTAAACTAAATAATTGACACATAAAGTTTACTTTTCCAGATATGACTTGAATAAATTGTCAGCAATGATAATACGTATGTTCATTCAAATACGGCAAAACATACGCATTGTTTTGAACTATAAATTGTCAATTAAGTTTCGATGGATCGCAGTTACACAAAGCTAACTGCACTAAGTTGCACAGAGAAGCTTTATCTTTGTTAAAAGTTAAATGATTCATACACAGCCAATTGTGGCTTCGAGTAATTTGTCAAAGTAAACAGCATTACAGATACAGTACATGTTGGTTAACGAACCCTTTACAGATACAGTATATGCTGGTTAACGAACCCTTTACAGATACAGTTTATGCTGGTTAACGAACCCTTTACAGATACAGTATATGCTGGTTAACGAACCCTTTACAGATACAGTATATGCTGGTTAACGAACCCTTTACAGATATTTGTTAATGAAGCACAGGCACCTTACATGAATCAAAATCATTCTCCAAGCCAAACTTTTATAATACGGGTTCTATACCGAGCAAAGCTGTGAGATGGACTCTTTCTTCACGAAAAGACTTACCACAATGAATACAATTGTTTTAATATACCAGAAAGGATGAACAAATATCGAAAACAATGGTACTTAAGAAAGATGCCGAGTTTAATTAGGAAGAAAGGTGCATAAAACACGGTATTTCTACCTTATGAAACGATAGTAGATCAGAGTAAATCTTTGAGCTTTCATCAATCATTTAATAATTTTGCATTTTCAGAAAGTAAATACACGGTAACAATCCTTTTACCATTTTTTTCATATTTCCATAAATGCATTATTTAGTTAGTAGATAAAGGTTTATCACTCAAGACTTATGTTTGTTTTACATGTGTATGTATTGATTTTAAATAAGAGTGTCACTTTAAAGTTACATGTATGCACGTATACAGCTAAATGTGATGGAACAAGTTTTTTTTTTCATATTAGGCACGTGAATGCCGGAAATCAAAATTTTATCAGAGCGTAAGAAACTGCGTTCGGTAGTTTTCGTCATCGTTAACTCGGTCGATAAAAAGTGAAATGAAAACCGAAACTACCAGATGCAAAATGTATTCCCCCAGTCATCTTAACATATTTCAAAGTATGTTTAGTAACAAAAACTATGAACATTTCTGGGTAAAATTACACCAAAAATAAAAACAAATCACAACTCTATATGTTTTGGAAATGATATATTTTGTATTCTTGTTTTATAAAAGATTTTCATACGCCTGAAACGAAGTTCATTCTTCATTTTAGTCTTCGGCATATGTCACTACGGATTTCGGACATTGTTTACCATGCATTTCCCCTTGATTTGTGATTTTATATCGACCATTACCGACATATCATAGAGCGTAACACGGAAAAGTTATTGTAAGATTATTTTGTTAACTTCATTTTGTGTGAGCCCCACCAAGCTGAGTGATAGAATGCAAATTAAGACATCTAATACATCTGTCAACCGTCAGTATCAGGAGCATGGCTGATTACTAGATTGAAACTAAAAATATGTACATGAATGTTTTTTGCGGTTTTCAACTCCTGCAGTCCAACACCGATTTTTGTGAGAAAATATTACTTAAACGTGGGCCGACACTATGGCTGTGTCAGGGATTATGGGTAAAAGGATGGCCTGTCAACAAGCCTGATTGTTAACAGATTGAAATTATTTGAAAAAAGGAAATGGCTTTCCCCACCTGCCACGCAACACCATGTCTGTTTAAAAAAAGCTTAAACTTAAATGGCCGGGAGTGCTGTCCCATCTTGCTACTCAACAATGTTTGTGTGTCAAATTTAACGCAAAGGTTGGACGGGGAGGTTGCGAGATGGGTCACCCCTCCTGCCAAGCAACACTTTGGCTGAGTGAGAGGTTGTAACTGAAACTAATGATGGGGCAGGCGCAGGCCGACACCATGGCTATTTGAGCAATTGTGGCACACCCGTTAACTAACAGCATGGCTAAGATTGGAACTAAAACGACTGGCGGCAGGTGTGTTTCAGTTTGTGCCGCTTATTTGGGGTAAACGTTTCTTATGCCAGTTGAAATGTATAAAAAGAGGTGCACCATTACAGAAACGTCATCCAAACCCTCATGACTGACATAACACCGAAAAAACTCGTATCACGTTCGTTTCGTTCATTTTGTAGAATCCAAACAAAATTGGGTTTATTTCGATCTTAACCAGGCAAATTTGTGTAAGCAAATTAAAAATTGATAAATTGTACAAATGGTACGGCACTAAAAAGTCAAGTTGTTTAGATTATAAAGGATCACTTAAGTGCGAGTGAACAATTTTCAAGCATAAAGGCTGCGGGTATCGTAACTGTTTTACCATTTAATCATGGACAGCACTAGATGAATAGAGTCGGTATTAGTGCAAAGCGGTGTCTTTTCCCTCACGGTGGTGAGAGAACGGTTATCCCTATTTGACTTTTTTATGTTCCGATACTAATGTTTGAACGGAAAAAATAAAACACTCAGACATGGTCCAAATTACAAAGCTTTTAGTCTGCCAATAATGATAAGAGAACTTAACCTTGCATCTGACGGTAAAAATAAGTAGATTTAAATGAGATCGTTTAATATAATCATTGTACATTTAACTAATTGTCTAATCCAATCCTTTAAATGAGATTTATTAAATTCTTGTTAATGGAACCTTGTCTGGCATCAATAATTCTTTGTGAAAATGGTAGTAAAAATTCTTTGGGGGGTTGAGGAGGGGTTGGGGGTGAACGGACTTTGGCAAATAATTTATTACCACCTGTCTAGAATCATCCAATGTCTAAAGTTATATACATGTATAGACCTGCCATGCCATTTTAATGTACGATGTATTTTCCTGGACATTAACTCCGTATGACTTTAAGTAGAGCTGTATGATTCGAGTCAGTTATCCGGTTTGTACACGTTTCCTCAAGTTAATGTATACTCCGATCGATAAGATTTACCTTTTACGTTTTTACTTTATTCAGAATTGTTGGGATAAGGGTGAGGTTTGGGCACGCAAACTGGTTTAAACCACCAGTAAATTTACAGTTTACTGAACGTTTCATGGCGGTTCCTAACGATAGACATACCTAGTTTTTTATGAAGTACTGTGTTGTTTGTGGAGTTTTGTGCTCTTGTTCGATGTTTCTTCTTTGTGACTGTTTGTTTTTGTCTTCTATGTCCTTGGCGTTTACCCTGTGCCATTAAACGGGGTTTATGTTTAAACTTTTGGCAATTGAGCTTGTTTCTTCAGTTTTTCGCATAAATAAATACACACACGAACATTTTCGGATAGAGTGACTGAGGGCCTTCGCGACGTGATTTATTTTCTTGACGTTGTCAGTGTAGATTGTGTTTTGAGAGTATCGGCGTGTAATTGATTCTTTTATTTCTTGTACGAGATGGTGTACCTATAGTTAGATAATGTGGCAAATCATGGATGTTCTGCAATGATCGAACTTGGCGATGCATTTAACCTATGCAAATGGATTGTTTTTGTTAAAATATATAAATTCCCGCCATACAAACTGTCGTGAAACTTCCCGGTGACTGAAACAACACTTCAAGGTATGTTTAGTGAGCTTGTGGGCAGGACAACATCAATCGCTCTGCTTCAAAAGGCGACTTGCAAATACTATCCAACGCTTCTTGTCATATTGGCCTTTGTATATGACTGCGCCCAGTTCGTTAAATATCGCGCCTATATGAAGATAAAACGACCAAGTGAACTCACCGTACCGCAACACTGGAGGTGAAAGGTATTCAATTTTGATTCCTCCCACTTCAAGGATATTGTTTTCACCTTTTTCGGAAGACCACTACCACTGCCATTCTTTTTTATATCACAGCATTAGGCATTTTTTTCATGCTTGGTTTATATTTTGTGCGTGACTCGGAAAACCGCTTCAGAAGAAATCTGATGAAGCTTTCCGGCTGTTCGTTACACTTTCGTGTACGTTTTGACGCCAAGGAAAAGGAACAATTGCGGACATTATTCCAAACGCAAAATGAAAAACAATAAATTAACTATGTACCTCATTGAGACGAAACCGGAACAATTAACAATGGCGAGAATATCGACGCAGCTCCGTCGAGAAAGCACTAGAAAAATCACAATTTGCCGTGGCAAAACCGATGTAGCATCGGCTTACAAGCCGACGTGCTACCGAATGACTTTTTTCTGTCAACGATGTTGAACAGAAACGTTGCCGTTGTTATACTGTGTCGGCGTAAATTGGAGTGATAAGGTTGCGTTTGCGTTGTACTACCGATATAAGGTATTTTATGTTTAGTAGAAATGCGGTACCACATGGCTTAAAACGTTAGTACATCGTTATTACCTCGGCATGACTACGGTATCACATATGTTCTGCTACTATATACAGGGATCCAAACGGAGAGCGGCCGATCCATTATGGGGCTCTGCACGTGCTCTACCGACATTTACGAAGGTACATGAGTACTGCCTGACGATATCCGGACGATGTACTACCGTTCTGAGCGATGTGATTCAGTTGCATAACGTACAGGTACCTTCGAAAACTGCCTTAAATGTTCTCTGGTATAGCTCCAGCATCAATGTAGGCATATGCGTATACTTTACGGGTCGAAGTGGAATATATAATTATGTATGCTAACATAGATTCATTTCTGGCTGTATTCTATACGAACACCTGTTTTCTGTTGAAAAAATGCACAAGTATAAATAAAGATTCTTGCGTCAAATTGTTTAAGATGTAGATTGCAACGTAACTATTTTGCCTGAATAATAGCAGTATTTTGCTTTTACATGCTTTAAAAGACTGATATACATACTGAAATGTGCATTATATCATTCGGTTGAAATAACTAACTTTTCGCATAACAAACATATGACAACAAGGTTCAGGATTAATTTTGTAAGATTCTTTTTTTAAATTCTTTTACTGGCGTTGTCACATGAGCGTATCGTTTAGGAGCTTCCACTGTGTTAATAGTCGTTGGTAGAACCTAAAAACAAGGTATTTAGGCTGATAAAGTTTAATCTAGTTTAAAAGTTACGGTAGTAATCATAGTGCATGTGCCCTCTTGTTTATGTAACCTGAGAGATAAGCACATTTTTAACGCTGCATATTTATCATATGTTGATTGTTTTTGTATTTCAACGTAAAATGTAACATAAATAAAAATGGTTTCATGCGCCAAACTGCTTGACACTATCCAATAAGCACTGTCGTATGGTTTGCTATGTGTCCTTAATAAGGACACCTCGTTTATCATATAGTATATATGCACTGTGTTGTTTGTGGAGTATTGTGCTTTTGTTCCATGTTTCTTGTTTGTGAATATTTATTTGTGTGTTCAATGTCTTTGGCGTTAACCCAGTGCCATTGAACGTGGTTTATGTTAAAACGTTCGGCTACTGAGCTTCTTTCTGTTGTTTCTCATATAAATATTGTGTCCATTTTTAACAAGATACCGCTGTTGATATTTTCTTTATCTGGAAGGTGAGTTTAAGTCACTACGTTTCACGATTGTATTGTTTGTTATTCGAGGATATATCAAGAAGCCACAGGACAAAAGTAATCAAATAGTCTGGAATATTTGTCACAGACACTTATTCATATTGTCAAAGACTCTTCCCGAAACATGTAATTCATCAAGATTATAGTGCATGTGTTTATATGACCTATTCGCCATTAACACTGACGTTCTTGTAAGCATATTTCTGTTGCTGTAATTACGTTTGTTTAGATAATACAAAATCGTTTAAGCCAAAAAGCAAAATATGCAGCACAATAAAACGCTATTTATGTGGTATTCTTATTTTGATTCATATACGCCCTCCTAAGAATTAATATTCCGTGATACGGTTGTGAAAAGGTAACACGCTACCATTACAATTTCGTTTGCATTTATATGCTAAAATAAACAACTTTGACCAACACTGAAGATGTTTTCGAGTTATTGCAGATTATGAAAACCTTACATATTCTTAAAATACAGCAATTCATTCTAGAAAGTTTTTAACTAAATCTTACAAGTTTTGTAACATTTTTAATGCATGGCGAGTTCTTCATGTAACAATTAGACAATATTTGCCAGTAATAGTTTTTAATATCAGAACAGAACAGAATTTTTTTTTTATTATCCACAACTTTAAACATGCTTGGTCGAATCCTATATCTTCGGGGAATAAACCTTAGTCTAAGTTCATTGTATGCTTCACACTCGATAACGAAATGGTATTCATCCTCGATCACACCTTTGTCACACAAAGTACACAGTCTATTTCTTCTTTCAATTCCTCTATGGCGCCCATGTTCAATTTCTAAACAGTGGGATGATAGTCTTAATTATGTTAATGCATGTCTATGCTTCTTGTTTTCTATAATTGATAAGTGTGGAGAGAACTCAAATACAGTTTAACTTCCTTATATGATGCGAGAGTTGGTGGGTTATTTACAGCTTATCTCTAAGAAGTAATGTATTGAACCAACAGTCTTTGCTTTAACAAAACCATAAATACGTTTACATTCACAGATTGCGGATAATACCAAACATCATTAAAGCCGTTATAACACAGTAAATGTTTCACTTTAAAAACCCAATTTTCAACACCATGTTCACACTGCCTACTGGCTTCATTATACAAAGAGCTAAGAATACAATTCCGGTTATAATTTGTAACAAGCTTAAACCAGTACTTAATAATTTTCCATTTCCTAATAATGATTAGCGGGTAGCGTCCGGTCTCTCCACAGACCGCTGCGTTCACTGTTGACATCTTGACAACAAGAATTCGTTTGAGGAACTTCCTGTGCACCATTTCCGCCTTTTCGGCTGCTGAGAAGCCCCATACTTCGCAACAGTAGCACAAAATTGGTGTCACATATGAATCAAACAGATTTATCATAATGTTTAATGGCACTTCAATCCCCTTTGCTATGTCTAACAACGAGTGCAGATATCAAGATACTTGCCCAGAACAGAAGTGATTGACGTTATACTGACGTCATTTCGTGGATTTAGTGTGCAAGCTGGCATTGATATTCAGTGCAATAAGTATCATCATTGGTTCTGGTGTCATAAACCTATTTTGTTTTTGAAGAACAATTTCCAGAAGGCCGTTAAATCAAATATTACATATTGATTATAGGCATTAAATGTTTCTCAGAATGTACTAAAAGATACGACATAATAAAGAATAGACACGTTAATGGAAATTTATTTTAATTTAAATAGGACACAACAAGACAACCGTATGGGAAATGTTAAATAAGAAGACAATTTATGGTATGTTTTACTCTCGTTCATTATAGTTTATGGGCAGTGTACATCTCAGTTCAATACTCCTTATGTCCTTGATTTACAGCTCAACATGTTCATGCAAAGATCGGGTTACTTCGTAAGACATGGAAGAACCTTAGCATGGTAATAAGGACACATATAATAATTTGATAAGAATATAAATCGCGCGAACATCAAAAAATATTTGTCATGGTTACTGTCAGTTTGATATAAACGTATTAGAATATGTGAGTCTATTTACAATACACTTAATATATTGAATTCATTGGAGCGTATCCTTTAGTCAGAAAACAGACCATTCAGAAATCAAAGTTGACACATGGCTTAATTATTGTTTTACACATTTTTTTCTCAAGTGAACAAACAACAGTGTAATGATATTCTGTTGACGTCTGGGTGATTTTACATACTTTATAGTTATTCTACTTTAAAGCTGCACTCTTACAGATTGAACGTTTTGACATCTTTTTAATTTGTTAACAAGCCGAGTTTTGCGAAAATGCATAGAAACCAGTTAATATTAGACTGCTGACAAAAAACAGAATGTAGATTTTTATATTTAAATCCAAAAAATGATGTTTTATTCATTTTTCTTAACCCGTTAGTATAGGTTTAAGCCATAAAACATTAATTTTCGAACGGAAATATGAAATCTGCGATCTGATCTTTTGTCAGCAATGTTTTATCATTCGTTTGCCGATATTTACATAAACATTTGCTCTTTCCAAGACAAAAAATAAAATAAAAAGTTGTAAAAACAGTATATCTGTGAGAGTGCAGCTTTAAATGGAGTCCAAAACCTGCACTCAGAAAGAGAAAAATGGATAAATAATGAATTATATTTTGCTGGAACAAAAACTTGGTGTCTTCCGGCCTGATGCAACATGGATAACATGGAAACGGTGCAAGACTTTATTAAATAGTGAATTAATTATCTTAAGAGAAAAGCAACATACCTTTTTACTGTTTAAATCAATTGAGTTTGAACAAAAACATATATGTGAACAGATAAAAATGGCATTGTTTTCTAATCTAAAATGTTGTCTGTTTGCAACGAATGTATAGGGAAGTTAATTAGTAGTGTGAAAACTCAAGTCGAACGTTTTCAAAACTTGACGACCATAGAAGATAAAGATCTTATGTAAACTACATGATCTATACATAATTTTGTTTTTTTAAATATTATTTGATTAAACTGTCAGCAACTATAATGCAAATGTTCATTTAAATGCGGCTAAAACATGAAAGTTGAAGTGGAACAATGCTTAAAAAAATAAACTGTCGGTTAAGTTTCAATAGATACGCAATTACATATTGCATACTGCATTTAATTGCGCCTATTTCTTTCAAGTCATAATGATTCATACAAAGTTAATCAATAGAGGCTTCGGTTATTTTGTTAAAGTAAACAACAGTATAGATGTAGGTTGGTTTACAAATATTTGTTACTCATGGAATGAGGACGATGCAAAGGCACCTTAAATAAATCAAAATCATTCTGTTCTATTTTACGGGTTCTGTACCGAGCATGACAGAGGCCTATTAAGGCTACATGTATGCGCGTATACAGTTAGCGCTACTTTCTGTCCAATATGCATCAACCATGAGCCTGAAAATAAGACGTGATGGAAGCAGTTGTTTGCTTTCTAAACCACATAAGGCGCTTGAATGCCGGACATAAATCTTTTATCAGAGCGTAAAGAAACTGCGTTCAGTAGTTTTCGGCATCGTTAACTCTGACATTTCCGTAAAAAACATAGACATGAAAAATAAAACTACTAGATACAAAATGTAGTACCCAGTTATCTTGAAATCTATTAAAGTAGGTTCATTAACATAAAATCTTAAAATCTCTGGGTAGCTTTCACTTAAAAATAAATCACAACTCTATATGAATTTGGAATTATATATTTTGTATTCAGTTTTTAATAAAAGATATTCATACGCCTATGTCACTATTTTGTTTAGTCTGCGTTAGTTGTCACTACGGATATCGGACATTGTTTTGCAATGCATTTTTCCTTGATTACTGATTTAACATCGACCATGGCCAACACATAGTAGAGGTTATCACGGTAAAGGTACTGTATGCCAGTTTTGTAAACTAAACTTTGTGTTTGTCAGTTGGTCAGTTGAGATGGTCACGAAAATTAATGATGTCCTAATTTTTTTTCATTACGATGACTAAGCCTGTGAGATATTGACTGTGAATAAAAATATGAATTGGTTAACTGTGAACCCCTACCAGGCTAAGTGATAGAATGAGATGGAAAACATCAAATACATCTATCAACCGTCAGCACCATGAGCATGACTGATTGCTAGATGGAAACTAAAAATATGTACAGGAATGGTGTAGCGGTTTTCCCACCTTGCAATGCAACACCGATTCTGTGTGAGACAATATTACTTAGGAGTGGGCCGACACTATGGCTGTGTCAGAGATCATGACTCTTTAGAACTGACAAGAAGATGTGTCATGACCTGTCAACAAACCGGCGGAGCTTGAAATAATATTGATAGACAGGAATGTGTGAAAATGAACATTGATGGAATTGTTATCCCCTCTTGCTTTGAAGCAGTGTTTGTGTATCAAATTTAACCAAAATGTTGGTAGAGGAGGTTGCGGGATGAGTCTCCATGCCTGCCAACAACACTTTTGCAGAACGAGAGGGTGTGACTGAAATTATTGACGGGGCGGTTGCAGGCTGACAGCATGGCTGTTTGAGAAACTAATGTAACGGAATGTGTTGTCAACACCTGTCAACTAACTCAAAGTAAAACGATTGGCGTTAGGTGTGTATTAATTTGTGTCGTATCTTTGGAGTCTAAAATTTCTTATGCCAGTTGTAATGTATAAAAAGACGTACACCATTACAGTTATGTCATCCACACCTCCATGACAGACATTACACAGTATAAACTGTGTAAAAGCACTTTTGAATAATAACGTTCGTTTCGTTCAATGGGTAATACTCAAACTAAATTGGACCTATTTTGATCTTTACCCGATCAATTAGGTTTAGCAAATAAACCATTTGTCTCGTGACAGATACGTGTTCATTCACTGACAAAGATGTTAAATCAATCTGTTTTGTTTAACTTAATGCAGATTTCACGATACACTTTTACAAAATTACACCCAGTCATTGATACTGGAAAAAATATAAATCATATTAATAATTGTTGGCCCAAAACTGATTTGTACTATTTACTATGTTTATTGTTTACACACCTTTCCCCTTAACACTTGTTTTTTTCCCTTTAGTAACAAATATTGTCGGTACATTGAGAGCGAGAATTACTGAGCAGTCAAATATAAATTTATTAATATACCAACTGTTTACAATATATTATTTATTAGGTGCAAAATTATAAACTGTATAAATGGTACGGCACTAACAAGTCAAGTTGTTAAGATTATAAAGGATCGCTAGATGCGGGTATCATAACTGTTTTATCATGTTATCATGGACAGCACTCGATGAATGGAATGGGTATTAGTGCAAAGCGTTGTCTTAATATTCATAATGGTTATATAACGAATATCCCTAGTTTACCTTTTTTCGTTCCGACATTCGAGTTAATGTGTAGACGGAAAAAGGAAAACACTCAGACATGGTTCAAACAACAAAGCTTTTAGTCTGTCAACAATATTAGCAGAATTAAACCTGGCATCCAACGGTAATAAAAATCAGTTGATTTAAATGAGATCGTTCAATATAGTTATTGTAGATTAAAATTATAGTCTAATCCAACCCCTGAAATGGGATTTAATTGAATTAATGCAGATGGGATCTTGTCTGGCATCAAAAAATCTTCGGAAAAAAGGTAGTCAATTTTCTATGGGGATAAGGGGGTCAGCGGACCTTGACAAACTATTACCAACTGTCCGGAATTATCCACTGTCTAAAGTTATATATACAGACCTGCCATGATAGTTTAATGTACTTGAACATTGTAGGATATGTTTTCCCAGAACCTATATACCATTATGAAACTGTTTACTTCAAATTTCATTTCAGAATTTTGTAAACAGTAAAATGATTAAAAAAAACACCCTAACTGGCATTTAATGATCTGATCAACCAGATAATTTAACTTAACGTCTTTCCATGGGGATGAAATTGTCCAATAAGTTGACAATAGCGCCATGAAATTCACGATATGGACCTCGTTAGGTCATGTTTAAGTAAATGAAACGCCTCAACTGTCAATTATGTCAGCGAAAAAAAACAACAGTATTGGAACTGCGTGCCTCGGAATGTTCTTTCTCTGACATAATGGACAGTTTTCGGCCCTTTACTCTTACTTAAACAATAGCCATAACTTATGAAACACGGTACTTATTGCAATGAAAATGCTCTGACGTAAATAATTGCACTGCTCATTTCTTTACTAAATATTTTAAGCCAATGAAATGGCAGTCATTAAAAAGTAGGCATAATCATTACAAATGTCGCGGGTGTTTAAGGGTCCACCTACTGCCACTCATTAGAGACACACTGCCTGTGTCAGATTTTTCATTGATATTGTTTCAGCCAATGAGGTGTACTCTAAGTCAATTCGATAAACCAAAGTAAATGACGTTGAAGGGCACGTTTGCTACGCTGACTTAGCCCATTATTTATCATTTAAATTTCACAGCATGTCATCTAACTATTTTATTAATGAAATATAAACGTTCGAATACATCTTTTTGTTTGAAATTTACTATGGGTTCTACATTTTAGGAATATATGCAGTATGTGAAATAGAATTGCGTTTTTGTGGCATTAGGTTTGTAGCTCATGCTTTAATCATCGTAAAGTCATATCATTTAAATGACTATACCCCAGCAGAGCTATTAGAAAGAGTCTTCGTACCATTTTATCTCTTTATAAATTTGTATTTATTTATTTATTAATACATTTATTTACTCACTTATATATGCAATACACTTACCGTGGTATAAGTCAGATGCAGTTATTCGTTTTTTTCTTCAAAAGTGTTCTCTTACAGACGTTAGAAACCGTTTCGCTAGGACGAACACCGAAGTTTGTGTTCATCCTATCGAAACGGCTTCTTACGTCTGTAAGAGGACACTTTTGAAGAAATACTCATACTGTATCTATAACTTGGTTTCAAAACACTTCAGAGGACGTTTATTTTATAGATTGCTTTTTATTACCAAGCAATGGAACATGTATTATCAATGTGTTTTTACGTTTTCTCTTTAACGGTATTCAATATAATAGAAGCTTAACAAATGTTAAACACTTGTTGATGCACTTTTTATATTTTTATCACGTTGCTGTGCTTTGATTCTAAAGGAATAGCCACTCGAGGTAAGAAAGATGGATACAAAATTAAAACATGATTATTTCCTTGCTATATTCCAGCTTAATTAAGATTATTATTCACATTTGTTGCACAATATCATAGTTCTGGTATCGATAGGTTAAACAGATCAGTAATGAGTATGTTATATGCTATATAATAATATTATTAACAGTCAACCCATCTTGATCTGATATTTTGTAAGCAGTTTCACTCGTTAATACACTAATACAGAAGGTAATCAAACAAACTTAAACGCCCACTTGCTGCAGTATTGATCTAATCACAATTTATATAAAAAAATATATCTGAGTATTTTGAAAAAGAACCCAGTTGTAAATTATCAGTTGATTGGTTTTTCAGAAAATACTTTTGACATTTGAACGAAGTAGTCGTTTTTGACGACATGTTTAGCTTTAAGACAAAATGAATATAAAAAGTATTCAAAAAAGTATGTTAATTATGTCTGCGACAATTCAAGATTGTTTTTATAAAAGCATACTTTTAAATAAAATCGAAGTCAAAATGCATTTTTTCAAGAGTTATCTTGTGATTTTAGTAAATCACTCCATTGGTTAACATTGATGAATTATGTTATTGATATCAAGATTGTAAGGACTCGTATAAATTGTCAAGGTACATGTATTCAACTAATGCAATATTTTGTCCGACGTTTTTTGAAAAAGTTATATTATATAATTAAAATATACAGTACAATCTTTAATTTGCTGTGTTTGAAATAATTGATTAAAGATTTGTTGGGCGTAGGATACAATAGTAGCACAGCTGCTGATTTCAGCATTAGAAATTTGTTCAGTGTTTGAGAAATGATTATTCTTCATTTCATTTCAAATGTTTGAAAAAAACCCATTTCTTAACATCATTTGAAAGCGTATTTTAATCCTTTAAGAAGCCATGAATGCATATAAATGATGTTTTATTTTATTCAAAATATTTATCTTCAATACATATATTTTCCAGGTAACATATACACGCATTTCTTGATTCTTAAGATTAAGAAATGTTTCCCAACCGAAGGTGATAAATTCCGGACATATATATGAGAATTGCACAAATTGTGCATTACAGAGATTCACTAACATACTTGTTTTGTGTTTGCAATCATTTTCTTTCAAACTTTGTTCAAATAGAGTTATGTTCTTTTATTTATGAAGAAAACCCATCAAGCCTTTACAAAAAGTCATTTGGCAGCATTTGGTACATCAACGTCTACACTACTTCTTAATTGATGAACTGACACTGTCACTGTCAAACAATTGTTAACCTTCTTATGCTCGTGATATCCGATAAGGACTTTCACATTGTTATAAACACGTATATATCACCTTTATAATAAAATGAACTGTTTTGCTGCATTGCTCCGAGTCAGTAAGTATTTTGCTGTTTGTTTCATATAAAAGGCATGGCATATTGATATTGTCATAGCCTTGGTATTGACTTGCAAAACGTAAAAATGGCTCTAACTCGATATGAACAATTCGGATATACACAGATTATCAGTGAGAGGTTTACGTTGTAAATATGGACAAGCCTTATTTCATATTATAGCTATCCAATTTCAAATAAGTTTCTCACGCCTTCTCGATCAATGTTAATATTGTAAGGCGACGCAGTAAGTTGTGAAACCATTTCCAATAAAACGCTTTAAATCTTAACTATATATCTTGTTTATATCTGTTTAAGTTCTTTTAAAAGTGCTTTTATTCATCTTTTCATATTCTTGAGTGATTCGCCTGAATGCAAGTTAAGTTGACTAAACGACCAAACTCAAGTTTGACCACACTCAATGTTATAAGTTGATAAATATATACAATTTCAAAAGGCGCTTTATTTGCTGAAAATTCGTTAAAAAGGTTGATTTTCATCAAACGCTTTCATTTAAATACTCAAAGCCTCATCTCAGTTCCCTTTTTGACTATTAACCAGCAGAAAGGATATGTTTTACTACTGGTGCCTAGTCGGTGCGCTAATGTTTAAGCAAATATTGGTGTCCATAAACATTCTAACGTAATGAAAAATTAAAATTACAGGGACAAGCCCAAGAGTCAAATATTTAAAATATATTACCTGGTAAGAGGCACATGCTAAAGGCCAAAAATACACTGAGCGAGAAATACAAACGTAAAATCACCACTATTAGACCAAAAACGCAGCTTTATCTCTTTCTTTCTTAATTTATTTCTTAATAGCTTTATCGAACAAGGATAGGATTACCGGCTTGGAATGGTCGTCAGTGAAACACGAGATTACTGAACGCGACTTTACACTGGGATTTAACGAGTATATAAGTGAATAATCTCATAATGTTTGTTTTTTTGTATGCAGTATGCTAGGGACATTTCCAAGGATTTTATAAATATTTCTACAAATAAGCATATCACAATAGCTATTAAAGGTAGAGATGTGTGTAGTATAACATATAAGTGTAGTGTCGCTTGCAATGTAAGAACAAGTTTATAACCTGAACGGTTTTTGAACTGTGAAAGCTCCAGTCCTCCCTGACTGTACCGTATCGTCCCGGACTGAAATTGTCTGGGATGGTCCTTGTTATTCCGGGGCGGTCCTCGTGGCTGTCGTTTGGGTACCGAGGTAATCTGTGTTGGCTCCGTGTTGGCCCCGTGTTCATTCGTTGCGTTGCGTCTGATCATGTCCTATGTTTTGAGACTGTTTAGTTTAATCATATTGTATTGTTCTTTTCTGTAAACAGTATAAATTACATACAAATTACACATATACTTACAAATAAATAAAACAAAACAAACAAATGGGTTTGGCTACAAGTTATTAACATTAGTTTCAGCCCTCCCAGGCGTCAATATAACGTCAATGTCGTTAAAGTCTATGATTAAACGTAACCAGAAAAAGGAGAAAATGCTTAAGTTAGTTATTGAATTTTGGGAAAAAGAGAATTGGTTGCCACCAAAAGAGAAAAGAAAATTCTATTTAATAACACCCCATACCATTTATAGCGTGCCGGAGTGTGATAAAAAACGTTTGGTTAATTTTATATTCTTAAGAACTTAAAAACACACTGTTTTCTTCGACTGTGCTATTTTTATCCCAAATGGTATTTTTGAAAGGACGACATATTCGAGTATTTCGAAACGATAACGCGCGTTCTAAGTCGTTTCAGACTCCAAATTACCATATTGAGTGAACCGGTTAAAAGGAAAGAATTCTATATTGTGAAAGTGAATCAGTTGACATTGATTAACATGTCCTTAAAAAGAACGCCGATATGTTCCCCAAAAATAATTAAATTCGATTTTTATAACACGAGAAAAAAATATGTTGGGGACTGAATAGCACTTTTCTGACAAAGTGCTTCGAATGCTTCCTGGAAAAAGTTACACAATACTAAACAGTGTAGTTATTACTTCTGGTTTTCAAGCAAAGATAATTAAAATACTTGATTAAATGGGTTTAATTCAAACGAAAATAATGTGTCATCTAATATATTGCGTAGTTCATGTTTACGAGATGCTTTAAAGTGTCCTTAATAGCTTCCTTATATAGATATAAAGATATTCTGGACTTGCGATGTCAGGTATGCCTTGGTCAAATTGCGTTTGGGTTTATTTTCTTTCTGAAATATACTTTTAATATTATACATATCCCTTGAATAAGTTGATAAAAGATTTTACAAAGTAAATTATTAATTGATATTGCTTTATGTTAAATACGTAACTATGACGACATTGTAATAACGACCATTAATCTTGACCATTTTCTTAAGTTCAATTCAGATCGTTTAGATATTTACATGGATTCATTATGTTTGCATGAACTACAATACATGTACATTTTTTGTTGGCGGGATGGCGGTTTTAGGACATTGCCTCTATAGCTTGTTACGACCTTGGAACGTCCAAAGCCCTTTTGGCCAAGCGAGAATGGGCACACACTGCGTGAGAGTTGAGTGCCATTCAGGCTGCTTACATTTCACGTTCTATCGAATATTTTTCTTCGGTGTTTTGCGAAACGAAAAGCACAATAATGCTTCAGCTGACTGTATTTCCTATTGCTATTTAAATTTACACAAAGGGCTAGATATCTCAAATACAGCAACAATAAACTTTTAATCCAGGTTTATATCCATATATAACATTGATGAAGACCATTAAAAGTGTATAAAACTTTGCTCTATAATAAAGTGTTACAAAACAAGAATATGTGCACGACTCAACAAGTTTGTTTACATTTAACTGATTTAGTGTTGACCTTGAATACCATTGATCGAGGAGGAGGGGGGGGGGGGGGGGGGGAGGGTGTCATAAATTAAAATGTTAAATTTTATTATCCTTAGAAAACAAGGTTTCTGAAAATATCTAACTAATGTGAATGCCCAATTATATTATATTTTATCATAACTGTACCATTCCTATGGAACGTTGTAAAATATAAATGACAATATATGTGTTTATTCTACAACAATAAACACCAGGCAAACTGGACCTATCCATGTTCTGGTAATTTCAAGTGCTAAACCACCACATGTATTAATATAGCAAGCATTCATAGAGCAAACAGAATGATATTTAATTATTTCGATTTGTTTACGACGGTGACGGTCATAGATGAATTATTCGGAAACGACACCTCGGTATAGGAAGAGCCACATGTGTTCTAATCAGCAAGACGACGCAGCAGAAAGACCAAAAGAGGTAAGAAAACCCTTGACAAAATTACAGACATTCACAGAACCTTCATTCATATAGGGTTAATGAATTTTCTTATTTAAGTCATCAATCTGTCTCGACAAACAAAGACTTTGGATGATGTATTATTCAATATGTTATTTTCTGTGTGAATATATCGTAGAAGACGACGCATATATGGAACCAGGTACACGTAAAGTTATTAGAAAGCACGGAATATATCGGTTTAATATATATATATATATATATATATATATATATATATATATATATATAGGTTAGTCGTAGCCCTGTTTCTTTAAACAGGGTCTTTATCGAAGCCATTGGTGACTTGGCATTTTCTTCTAGTTTCGATTTTATAAATCATTGATCAGTTGAACAGTGCTAAAGAACTACAGTAATGAAAGCTAGCGTTAATGTGCTAAAACTTTGCTCTAGGCAATAACTCAAGAAACCGTTTTGAGTTATTTAAAAAAAAACTGCAACAACATACACGTGTACACGCTCGATCCGCATCGGTCTTACAGACAATACTATAATGAGTTGCCTTTGACATAACTTCCTGCCAGATGGCTGTATTACACTGACGTCTTAGATCGTGACGTAAGATTAAAAAGAGCAAATGACTGCTGTCGCGTTGTCAGCAAACAAACCAATTCCATTTATGTTTTCAAATTTCTGCGTAATTAAGTTCGTACAAGTTAAATAGCGGCGGATTTTATTTGTTGTTTAATTCATTTTTGAATAAGAGTTTTGTGGGAATAAGTACGTTTGAAAGCTGCACGTTGTGATGTTTGTGTCCGGTTGTCGTGGAATTAAAACTTTTATATCAGTTTACATGTTAGTTTTTAGTTTATTCCTCATTGTTTTCAATGCCTGCTCCGATAAGGCTTTTACATGTTGGAAGATGTGTTTGGTTATACGATTTACCCCCCCCCCCTTCCCCCCTCCATCCACAATAATATTGTTTTCCTGCAAACTCGTGTTTGACGCGTCAACCTAATAATTTCTTATTAAAGGTTTATTGACGCTCTATCTGTTTGTGTTTGCATGTTTGTGGTGTTTTCATGTTTGCATGTTTGTGGTGTTTGCATGTTTGTTGTGTTTGCATGTTTGCATGTTTGTGGTGTTTTCATGTTTGCATGTTTGTGGTGTTTGCATGTTTGCATGTTTGTGGTGTTTTCATGTTTGCATGTTTGTGGTGTTTGCATGTTTGTGGTGTTTGCATGTTTGTGGTGTTTGCATGTTTGTGGTGTTTGCATGTTTGCATGTTTGTGGTGTTTGCATGTTTGCATGTTTGTGGTGTTTGAATGTTTGTGGTGTTTGCATGTTTGCATGTTTATGGTGTTTGCATGTTTGCATGTTTGTGGTGTTTGCATGTTTGTGTGTTTGTGGTGTTTGCATATTTGTGGGGTTTGCATGTTTGTGGTGTTTGCATGTTTGTGTGTCTCGCTGGTTGCTGTTTGGGCGATTCTAATTAAGGTCCATTTTCAATATTTATACACCCTGTATTTTTCATTGTATTATTATAATGTATATTTGTTGGTCAGTATTAATAAATTTTTCGTTTTAAATATTGCCTTCTTTATATCATCCTTAGTATCTTACAAATTTCGTATCTTATTAACGAAACAAACATCTCGATGCATTGAAAGGAATGTAAATCTATATTTGAGGGAGAAATAGGAATTCAACATTTCAATACTTTAGTGACAGAATCTGAATTTTTCAACCAAACACTCAATTAGTCGAAATATCATACAGTCAACGGTGGAAACAGTAAATCAATTCCAGTACATTTTCAACCGACAATGTAATTAACCAGGAGGCTTCCCTGCCAACAACTCATTTCATTACATTAATGAAGTAGACAATCTACTTTATTCAATTTATTAGTATGTTATTGGTGTTTGACCCTCAATGAAAAAAGACACGATTCCTCATGAATTCTTTAACAGAGTGCTACAAGTATTGTATAATAATTTTGAATAATTCAAATTCATTGATATACACTGTTTTTATGAAAATCTTCGGTGAAGTCAATGAAAATAGTTCTTATAATATCCTTAGATTTGGACAGGTATTTAACAGTTCAAATGTTGAATGCAATTACTTGTCTATGTTAATTCATACTTAAGGACAAATATGTACAATAATTGAATGATGCTTACTCCAAACAATCTAAAATGGAATATCACTTTTTATAGGAGCAAAAGATAAATGTCTATGGACTTGCAATGTTCAGGGAAAAAGGCAATATGCTAATAAATGTTGCCAACTATAATCTAAGTATGTCCATTAATTGAACAAAGGGCGGCTAAAGTATCAAATTCAGTTTGATTGTTGTCTTCCGTTTTAATCTGTCTTTGTCGGGGGTTTTAAGGCATTGAAGTTCATAGCAAAAATCAATACAAGTGCTAACAAGATTTATTTTGGATGATGGTTCACTATATTTAACGTCAATATCGCTTGACTTGTCGTCAACAGTCCGGAAAGTTTCCCACAAATTTGGTCCAATCATTAATAATTGTAGAGTTTTGTAAATCCGACTCCATTTGCTATTGATAATCGAATCGAATCGGACCAAGTATTTCGATTTACCATCGGAAAATAAGTTCATATTACCATTTGGGAATGGATTATTTATACATGTTATCATAACGATCGTTTATATGGTTTAACATTGTATAAAGAAGTGTGATACCACAGACAGATGACGCTTTTTGCAACAGTTTTCATATAAATTTCCATATACTTGTACACAATCATATACTTGTACACATATACTTGTACACATATACTTGTACACATATACTTGTACACATATACTTGTATACATATACGTGTACACATATACTTGTATACATATACTTGTACACATATACTTGTACTGTCTTTAATAACCTATCTACATAACATAACAACAATTTACATACATAAAAATGCACGTAGGTTGCAAAGTGATGCAAACCGCATCAAGTAATTTATAATAGCAATTTCATTTTATTTCATAATATATGCTTGTATGAGCGAAATGATGCCGGGTGAGGTTCGGGATGTTCTTGTTCGTTTTTTTTTGTTTAAATATACAAAAATGGACATTTTATTATATAGTTAGTTATATTATGGATAAAATTGCAGCGATTGATGAGCTAACGAAGCACACCTACAGTGGAGATGATGCAAGAATATTGTGAGAAATAAAAAATATGTTTGGGATGTACATTTAACCATTGGCGACTGTGGAAGCTATGGATAAATCCTTGAGGTATGATTTTGTAACATCTATGAAGATATTTAAGGCATCAAGCAATTAATATTCCGTTTCAGACCTAGGACCGACTATTCTCTACGAAACTGATCTAGCAAGGGACGAGCAGTGCCAATTTTACCAGTTTCCAACTGACAAATTGCGCTATTAAAAGAAGTGAATGAACAGGGAAACGGTTAAACCCGACACTTGTTGGCACTTTAGATGGGCTAAACAGAGGTCCGCATCTGTTAGGATTTTACTTATGAAAATTGGTCCGTAATGTGCGTACAGTGACAATATTCAAGCATTAATGGATTGATCCATAAGTTCTAGAAATGGTCGGATAATTATGGGAAACATTCATGCAATGTTTAAAGGAAACATCACCAGAATGGATAAATGGTGTTTTTAAAGGTAATCGCTCATGTCATGTTTTTGTTTTTGTCTTTCTTTGTAAAATGCTCTTTTTGTATGACAAAATAAATTGTGGCAAATCATAAGACGTACAATTAAGATATCAAAAGCTTAAGCCCTTCATCAAATGTTGATGTTTGCTCAAATATCGTCTTTGAAGACCACAATTTCGATAAGCGTAAGCAACACTTATAATCACCTAATTACAGCTTTGTTATTGCGTGATTGGTTTACTGACAATATCACATGTTGTTATCAAGGAATTGTTCAAGGGTTAAACACCCTACTAAACCCAAAATACCTTTTTACACTTTTACTGTATTTTGTTCTGCAATTTCGATATCATAGTGTAAGACAATTCTGAAACAATTGTACTCAGATGCATTATCGGGAAAAATAATTGTTGGTTCAAAAACATGAGCAAGTACCTTACAGAAATACGATTGGTATAACCATGATGTGATGAAAAGGGCTGGTATGGCATATTTCGCGATATAGCAAATTTTATTGCAATCTACCATGTATAACATTTTTTAATTAAAAACAAACTACAAGCATACGTATTAATATCGAATGTTCATAAAAGCATCTTACGACTCATCATCGTAGGGTTTACAAGTTATGCATACTAGATTTAACTCATAACCAAAAAAGAATGTATACGGCTGGCGCCGAAAAATATGGATTGATGTAACTCGTTTAATACATCTTCGTTTGTTCATTTCTTATTTATTATGCCATTGGTGCGCTCTAAACATTATGATATAATATTAACGTTACCGAAATGCATGATAAATGACTTTCTATTTCATATTGGCGGGTGTCAACCTTTAATTGTTTAAGAAGCAGACAATAGAAATAATAACGCAGATGTTGAACACTTGCCAGAATACTACTAAGAGAAGAATAAGCAAATTGGATTCAAACTGTTTATTTCCATCAGCTTAATCACAATGCATTACACAGCTTATAATCAAGTTTGTTTTAAAACTATAAATTTATAACTCCACTTTGGTTTTATTTATTATGGATTGAGGCTGACAACATCGCCCCTTTACCCGTTGGTACAATCGAGCGTTTAAAGGATTTCTCGGGGCTCGTCTCATTTAGAAACCCCTAACCCAGACGAACACTCTTGTAATACATGCAGTTTAAAACTGTCAGGATGTTTTATAATTGTTTGTTACCCAGGTAAAAAACGGAGTATTTGGAACGCAAAGGACAGAAGGGTGTGTTTTCTCGGTTGCTGGGTCACCAGGAATACGAAAGCATTATCCCAATGTATCCATACTACTTTCTTAACGACAATCAATTAACAATCCGTCCTTGGTAACAATAGATTCATTGCCACATTTGTAAAAGACAAGCTAATTTGGATTGAGCGTGTGGATTAGGCCTCCAGTGAAGTCCACAACAGCCTAACTGTTCAATAGAGGATTATCGCTAGCTACCTTAGGTAAGGTAATCATATCCAAGTGAAACATTACGCTAATAATGACATTTTAAGAGCCCTACTTTGCCCATAATCCTAACTTATTTAAGGCATGATAGACCACATACCGAAAAAACAAACATCTTACATGGCCTCGTGTTTGTACAAGTTCACAGCAACGTTCGACTAGGTGATCTGGCAACCAGAGAACTTACTGATGTTTTTACGTCAATGATATATGCAGCAATGCATTGACCTCCACCTGGCATCTGCCCATGGAACCCGCCCAATGATGAAAATGCCTAGAGCCGACTTTCAGGCTATACTCATTAGCGCTCAACTCCCTAAATAAATCGGCACACATCAGGCCTCTTTACTTAAAACCAATGCATATGATGATATAACACTCAAAATGGTACCGAATTATAATATTCTCAGAAATACGCGCTTTGCCAAACTGTTCATTATTTGCCAGTTCATCTTTTGCGGTCTTCTGTTGGATTATTCTGTTCCAAATGATTAAACGTAGTGGAACTATGTTCTCTTAATAGTATATCGCATAAGTTTGTATTGGATAAAAACAAGTTGAGGTAAATAACCGATATTTGTAGCACATTTTGACCTGGAAATCACATTGACCTTGACTTTTCATGACCTTAATGGGCGGTATGTTATGGAGCTTGATGTATCTACATAGATAGCAACACACATTTCAGTCGTTTCATTTCTGTGTTATTTAGTTATAATACATAATGTAAGACTAGTCATGGACCCAACTTGGCTGCTGTCTTGGTATCCATGTTATATTGGATCATGCCATCTATTGATACTCGCTTAAAATGAACTTCAGACATCCCCGACGCAAATATATAAATATAAGACACACGTTGGACTTCACACACACACACACACACCACGCACGCACGCACGCACGCACGCACGCACGCACGCACGCACGCACGCACGCACGCACGCACGCACGCACGCACGCACGCACGCACGCACACACACACACACACACACACACACACACACCTCTCTTGGGACTGTTCTTATTTTTTAATATAGATTAACACATCATTTCGTAATTTCGACGAATGAAATGACCGATTCTTGATTCTGGTTCTGGAATTTAATAGACTCTTTTGACGTTGTAATAGTATGGAAAATAACGTGTCGGGTATTTTTAATCACTTCAAACCAATTTTTCCTAAATAATCAATTAAAAAATCAACTATAATGATAATTTTAAGGGAAGTACGAATCCTAGATTTATATTTACTTTCAAGAGTAATCATGAATAATACTTAATTTATTAAATGAACTTTGATTTGAAATGACGTCATTCACGCTAACAAGATTGTTAGTTTTGCTTATGATGTATATTAAGTAAAATTATAATTGAGATTGCATTTGATTGCCAGTGGTAGCTGTCCTGCCAGTGTACCAATACGATCTACTAGTGTAAAAGTAATGGCGACGCCTGAACAAGCGGCAACACTTTACATTGACCCAAACTTCCTTAAATGACTCGCGAAACTTGCTTGACACAAAATTGTACACCAGAGGATTTATGGCATGGTTCAAATAAAAAAGCACACGTGATAAGTAAATAAGTAGTAAGATATTCTCCAAACCCAGCCTCCTTATTTCAGGAATAGGAGCAAACGTAAACCACAGTCCTGACACTCTAAACGGTAGATGGCACAGGAAAAAGATTACCACAATGGAAGCAACGTTGTTAGCAACTTGCTTCTGTCTTCTTTCGTACTCACGTTTATTACCACTTGTAACGAACTGATGACAGTTACGCCTTAGCAAGCAGAACATGTGCCAATTGATCACCAGGAGAGCGACTGCTGGTAAAATGAAGAAACATGATGACATCAGTAGGATGTAAACTCTTTTCCAGTTTTCATTGATGGGGCTTCGACAAACCTGAAATGAAACATCCTTGGATTGAAAATGCCTATACTCTATGAATATTGCCACTTTTACCATAGTTTATCATATAATGACCCAATTTTGTCAAATTTATAAGCCACACCATTTTTTCTTTAATATTGACCCCTGAAATATAAAATTGCCCTTGGATTTAGCGAAAAGTACATTCACCTTTAACCTTCTTCAACAGTTTTTCATTAATGACTAAATATCCGGAGGAGAAGACAACCATTAGGTTTATTAGTGCAAAACATGTTTTTGTAGACCTTTAACAACACCTAAATCAAATCGAAATATAAATATGTTTACTGTATGCCTATCAAATTCCATTTCCATATCAAACAGTGAAATTACAGCACGCCGTATTGAAAAATCCGTATCATGATACTGTCGTTTTCTGATTCCGTATCATGCGAGTACCATGTGTAATCTAGGTACTACAAAAAATAATTGGTTAAACTTGTCAACTTTTAATACATTAAATTATCTAACTTTACTAACGCTCCAGAAGCATGTAAATATTCAGGATCATGGATCTCATGTTTTCAAAGAACCATGAGGACACGTACGAAGCAGAGAACACTTCCAATCCATCTAGACAGCTACTTCAGTGAACCAATTGTTTCGAAGTTCATAAATTGTTGCATTATCCATGTTTATTATCATAAATATGAACAGCTCGCAAAAACAAAGAAGATGGCGAATTCGCGTCATCAATAGAAATAGCGATTGACTGACGAAGTTCCCTCAATTCTGCATATCATAATCGTCAAAAAATCCCACGCATATTTACTTTGTTGAAAATGGACGCGTTACGTCTACAGGAATGGCAATTAGTGTATACTCGTAAAATAAGTACCGTTTTTTTTTTGTACTTTGACATTTGATAATTGTTTTCGTATTAGCAATTTGTTAATTTTGCTAAAACATAACTCTTTTGTTCTTTTTTTGCTCAATAAATTGAATTCTGTATCTTCTGACTTCGTTTCGCTGTAGTAACCTCCCTTGGCCTCATTACACAAAGCTAGGTAACACATTCGGATTCATACGCGCATTTGACTGATGGCGGTAGATTTAAATAAAATTGAAACCGTAAAAATAAAAAAGGAATAAATAAATAGGCAGGTACATAATAAATGGAATATTACGATAAAACGCTTTTCTGGTGACCTGCATCACGTCTCGTTCGGTGAATAAACATTTATGCGTCTCGACCTAATATCCCCGATATACAACGGTTTTTCTTTACTAAGGATGACCACAAGAAGATGGACTGAAGTAGACTTTATAAGCTTTAAACTGTGTTCACACCCGAGCATAACAAATTGTATACACCAGTCTAAAACAGCAGTTAAAGTAGAGCAAATGACGATAGATGACCTTTGCCATGACCTTTTGACCTACTCTAGTATGCTAGTGTACACATTTGACCTTCTGATCTTTTCTCAGATTGTTGAAGCTACAGCTTGAATTTTGACTAAAACTATTGCAATACTAATTCAAGCCATGCAAAATGGTAGGTCAATCTGCTAACTAGTGGTATTCCAAAAAATACATCTTTTACTTTGCAAAGCGGAACAAAATGTTATGAAGCCGAGTTATATTATTCAACGTCGGTATGACTAATATTTATCCAAAACAAGTGCAGGCAGCTGTATTTACATTCAATAACCATTTTATACCAATCGCTGCATAATTTATCGCACATTTCGATAGCATGGTACACACATATTCTAAAAATGAAAATAAAAAGGCTGCATCTTTGCGAGGTCTGTCCCGGTAACAAATTTGTTTTGTATAAATACTGACAAGACGTCAATTTCGTTGCATCATGACACCGATGGTATTTTGCGTGTTAATAATAACGATGTTTGACGGAAGAATCCTAGACAGCGTTAAAAATAATAGAAGTTAGATGACATGAAGTTTAATTTTATTCATTTAGAATGGACGCAGTAAACGAAACGCACTCGTCCTTCTTCATTATTAAGATATTACTTCAGGTTATCTTACTGACTTAAAATACAAGCTCAGTAACGTATACATTGTCAACGCAAAATCTGGCACCGGGAGTGTGTATTGGATGATTGGCAGTAGTCGGACACCAGCCAAAGCTGAAATTCTTAATGATTTAGACCTAGTACTTACAGTGTGTGCATACCACGTGATAAATTAGGTCATATATGCTACGTCAGAAGACAACAGTTTGGTTTAAATGAAGACTTAAATCAAAGAAACCTTTTTTAACTGTACCATTTTTAATGAAACAAAGGGCAGTCTATGCCGTTTCAAGAGCCCCACCTTCGTTTTATTACCGAAGTTTGATCAGGTGATAAGTTTCATCAAACACTTCGACAAACCTGTTTCCAAAATACTGTTTTGCGAATGCTCCTTCAGACGGCCGTATTGTGAAAAGGTTGGTCGAAGAATTTTAAGAAACTAAACTTTCAATCAAACTCTGGTAAAATATCGAAGGCGGGGCTTAGTAAGTGAGCAGTATGGAAATATTACATGATCAACGTAATCTGCAGCTCGCTTAACACAAGGTAAAGGATATACCTTATATATATTGACTGGCCAACACACTCGTTTTATACGACATTCTTGTCATAAAACATTTTCTTTGGCATAATTATGACATCAAGGAGCTTAATATCAATGGCAAATAAAAACAACACTGTTTGCAGGTGTTGCCACTTACGTACATAATAGAACTATTTATATATCAAGTCATAATATCAACATGTTTCTTCTAAAATCTCAGGGGTCGTTTGAATAAAGATCTCACTCGATTTTAGTCGTAAATTTAAATATTTAAGTGTCAAAGTTTCACTATTTTGCTTCACTTTAAATGCATAGAACTTGAGCCAGTATTCAAAATGAGTATTACGTACAGGAAATGTAATATCATTTGAGACGGTTAAAAATGATAAAAACATCATTTATTGAAACAGCTTCAATGCCTGAATCTTGTAATGTTACTTTAGATTACTGCGAAGAAATCCGCTTCCAGGGGACATAATTATGGCAACGTTCAAACCCGAGGAACAACAGCGAGGATATGTTTTAACGAAATTTCTTCCTAACGTTATAGAAACTGCCAGAAGCAATGTGAATTGATACTCATTGGTGAAGCTAATTTAGTAAAGTTACTGGAGTTATTTACACTACTTAGACTCTCCTTATCTATTTTGCTTAATCCACCTTCCGAAATTATACCAGAAATAAAAGAGAGAAATCTTTAAACATTATGATACGATATATATCGGAACAAAAAACATCGAAATCGAGAGAGATACATTATTCAAGCCTATAATAAAATGTGGCATATAAGTTCCAGACGTAGAAAGTCTCTCTTACTCATTATAAGCGTATTGGGTAGTACGATTCAATTACGAATCAAACTCATCTCTTTTGAAACAATTCGACTTTGTGCCGTCATCTACGCCGTTATTTCGTCGATGGTTGATAAGTAGTTATTCAAGAAAAAAAAATGTTTGTCGACGTTCTGGGTGCTCGCTGACTTTCTGTTTAAGAACAAGGCTTCTTCCATGGTAATTCCCCTTGATATCTCACATTACGGTAAAAAGTCATACGATGACATTTGTGGTCTCAAAAAGATAACCTCGATGAAAAGTAACGTATGTTTTAAAGCAAATTAACTTGTAAATAAATATGTCATAACAAATAACTCGGTCAAAATGAAAATAATTTATAAACTTGTATTAATTATGCCTTCATCAGGTTTTCAACAAAAGCAATTTCTTGTTCGCATTGTTGCACTTAAAATTCATTTACAGGCATAATAATGAAATAACGTTATAGAGGAAATATCAGAATAATACGTCTATATATACATATTATACTTTACTTTTATTTGTGTCCTTTCTTTTCATAAATAAAGTCGAATGGTCAGTATATCACTGTATTTCAATACCAATTCAATTTTATGACGTCAGCGGTCAATATCATAGTTTGGCCGGTCCAGACCTTGCCTAAAATATTATATGGACCGATGACGTCATGAAAGTTGTGATTTAAATTTTAATTTTCATAATGGCGAACAATTGTTGCAAGTAAACATTATTTGTTCAATAAAAAACATCAAAGGCACTCTGAAATAGTGAAGTATTATATAAAATGGTATATTTACGTAAGAAATATAACACATCACTTCGGGCCATATTGCAGTATAAGGACAGACCATTCAGCCACCGAAGGCCTCTGTCCATAAACACTTTTGATGACTGACTAGCCGGTTCTTATAATGTCATATGACCTTAGCGGTATTAATTTTAAGAAAAGCGCCAATCTGCTTATTTGTGACGTAATGCTTTAATAATGTCATTTTAGCGACTTTATATATCATGCCGTCATTTATAAAATCATTGCATATATGATTTATCGTCACCTGAATTTGTCTTCCTTCACGCGTGGAGTACTCTCTGAAGTCGACCACGTATATCCAGGGGATACAGAACACGAGGCTAACCACCCACGTGATGGTGTTCCGTACCCAGACCTTCGCCGTGTGCTCATTTATACTCTGAAATAAAGGATATGTTCAATAACATGTATGTTCTTCCTACCCCTTTTTCTGACCAATCAATCATTGTCTTTAGGAAAAATACATATCACTTTATTCATAAGCAATTTATTATTAAACTGTAGACGGTACCTGTAGAGGATGCCTGATGACCTTATAGCGCTCTATGGATATTGCCACGATAGTTAGAATGGAGACGTTTGCAACTGTGTTTTCAAGAAACGGAACCAGTTTGCCTGAAATAATAAGGTAATAAAAAAGAATGAGATTGAAAATGTATCGTTGTTTTTGGACGGTAGAGCATAAACTCGAGGAATTTCTGATTTAGGTATGAATTTCACAAGATGTCACTTGTCAGTCGTCTGCAACGCTTTGCTTAAAAGGCTTAACTTCCAAGAACCCATCTAGGTGCGCCGTTTATGTGTTTCAATAGTCACGTAGGTTTTTTCCTTTTAATTTCTTAAAAACATTCGGAACCTGAATTTATTCATATCTGTTTCGTCGAATACAATGCGGAAATGGAATAAAAACGGTATATATTGGCGTTGCGCTGAAGTGCTGCATGCTATGGAATGTGAGTTCGTGTCTGTTCATGGAATTTATAATGGAGTTAATGGCAAAGTATGGGCCCTTCACTTGTTACTGAGATTAGGCTTTATATTCGATGTTGGACTAATTGGCTTGTCTCTTGGAGCTTATTATTAATATAAAACTACAGTTCATTGTATGTGCTGTTTGTTTTTGAGTTGCGGTCGTTTTGAAAAGAAATACTAATATGTTTCATCAACATTTCTTATGTTATCCGAGTAGCATCATTTCCTTGAACATGTCAACTATATTGATGGGTTTTGGAAAACAACATACTGAGTTATTTGAAACCTGTTGTGACCGATACATTACTGCGTTCTGTTAGATCATTTGTTTCTATTATAGACACATATTTATTAAAAATAGATAGAGTTCTATAGAAACACTAATGAGCTGTAACAAGAGGCATGAAGGACAAGGCATGTCTTACAACGACATGATTCTAAATCTATTTGCGTCGAGGTAACGGATTATTAAGCGTGTTCAGGCTATATAATGGTCGTTGCATGCTGCTTTTGTCTGAATCCGCGGAGCAAGAAAGGTGATCACTGCTATAGATTATATCAACATAATGCCACACAATTAATATCAATAAACGAGTAATTGTTGTGAACGCATATGACAGTGTATTCCTATTCCTATTTATGGCGTCCTATTATTTTGAGGACGAGTGTTTTTCTAAAAAACGAAAAAATATTTTAACCATTTTATGCATACATCCTCATTCGTAGGTTTAAAATTTATTAGTTTGAAAAGGTAGAAATAAAAAGCAAGTGTTTGAACTGAATATGTCATTTAATAATCAAATGAATAATCAAAATATATACAGCTGATATGAGTTCAAATATATTGCTAAACAAACACTCGTGTTGAAACTATGTTGGGTATAAAAAGGCACACACTTCAGGATATAAAAACAAACGACATGTACCATTTGAGAGCAAACTATATGGCAACACATAGTCTGCAATCAGAACTGATTCCGAGGAAAGGGCTTTCATTGGCGACATAAAGCACCAAACATAGGCTCGATCAAGATCAACCAATAGGCTAAAGAAAGAACAACTGATCCCGAGGAAAGTGCCAACCATTGGCTATATAAAGCGCCAACAATATGGGGCATAAAGCACCTACAATATGCGACACAAAGCGCCAACACTAGGCGACATAAAGAAGCATGAACTAACTAGCGAATCGTTTATGCAAAAATATATGCATATATCTAAATACGACAATAGATGCCATAACATACGAATATAGAAATATGTAAAAAATAAATAACCACGAGTTGACGCATGAACAACGGTACCGTGATGTTAGCTAACACGGATTGAACAATCACGTACATATTTATTAATTGGCACTCTAAAATCAAAGCCAACGCAATAAAAGTGATTAAGAAATTCATACACATAATGTGTTGCTATCCATAGATAGAAAGTAAAAACATCAAAAATAAATTTTCCAAGTATGAGTCTTTTGTGGGTTTAACTTTATTTTAAATCAACAAAGGAACTTTTGTCACACATTTTGAGAAATAATTTTATGCACGGTGATGAAATGATTAAATAAGCAAAATGTATATATGGTACAGTAATGTCCTTTAAGTATCCTGTGTAGTCTGTTAATTAATTCACGATTTACGGTTGAAGCATAAACATGTATTTTACTAATAAATTCGTTATTATAAAACAGAAAACGTAGTTTAGGCGACTCAAGATTTTAATTCGATGAATAATCATGATAATAGTACTTAATATAACACCTGCTACTCTTAAACCTTGTACTACTACAACTTACAAAAAATTGCAAATATCATATGTGTTATATGCAGGTATAAAAAACAGTATCCAATAATAACATAAATTACAATATGAATATGTTCAAGCCAACCCATAGTAGAGGTAGGCAATGTACTAAATAAGCAAAATGCCAAAAACGAATTGTAATAATTTACACATGTAGTTATGCAGATGAAATATTCACTTTCTCAAATGACCTGGAAGCTGAGCGAAAATTAAGCCCTATGTTGCCAATCAGATACATCAGGCGAACGCAGGAAATTTATTACTGTAACTTCACGCCTTAAATTTGCTCGAGTTGACATGAAAGAAGACATTACATCAATTCATCTCGCTAATACTAGTTAAATTCCCATTAAGCCCATATGGGAATCACGCTTGAGCAAAAAAATATAAAAGAGCTTAGATAGGATAAAGTCAAATGTCTTTTAATATCCGATATAATGTCTGACATTTAAAAAAAGGATTGCATAATAATCCAAAAATAGTTTAAATAGACAAAACCACAGTTAAATCCTCATCGCTTTACCATTCCACATACATATTTGTGTTAGGTTATGACCATGTTTACTAGTTTAAGTCACCAGTAGACTCGGACTCCAATGGACACTTGTTGCCCTTACTGGTCCAAGGTGGTAATCCCATTATTAAGTGTAATGCAATTTTGATGAGGGTATAGTGTGTTTGGGGTATTTATATTGGTGAATGTTGTGTAGGTTTGATTTTGGTGGGTATATATGTGTATGTGATGTCAATATAGTTTATGGTCGCTCGGACCCTTGCCTACTGCTCCTTTACAGGGTTAATTATTATTGAATATTTGCATACTGGGCCATAATGTAGTTTTCATTGTATGATTGAATGAGGAATGTATAATACCATTAAGCCTCGGATCAGAAAAAAGAAGTAATTACAATTTGTTTTTGGATCATAGGGCATATACTTCCCTTTTTTTGCATTTTCCATTACATCGAATATATCCTTCAATTGTCTTATTTCAAGACATGCCAAACCTTTCTGAAATTGCGTGCTTATTACGTTGCATCGAGCTCCAGTCTCTCAATACTGTTACTGTGTTTATATTGTTGAAATTTGTGACATATACACTTGGCCGGCATATTCCGATAGCCAGGAAGGCTGTTGATTCAAAACCATGCTGAATCGAACCATGCATTGATATTGCTTAACACCCCATTGTGTCAACTCCTATGTGCACATTCTCTAATACTTTTGATTTGGTGTTAAGAAAATTCCGGCGCGTGATATATGTCTAGCGCTTTCCGTCTTTAATTACCATCTCTCATCTTAATCAAGTACTAACAAGTATTTGCAATTAGGTTACACAAAAAAAAAATGTTATAACAAATCGCTTTGTATCAGAGAGCATACATTTACTCTTCTTAATCCATATCCCAGCATATTGAATACATTCTTCACTAGTTTAATTCAAAGTTTAACTTAAAGAAATGCCAAGCCTTCCAGCAATCCCATGCTTATTGTGTTACATCGAGCTCCAGTCTCTCTAAATACTGGTACTGTGTTTCGAAGTGTTTGTATTGTAATAATTGGTGACACTTCTCTGTATACGCTTGGCCGACATACCCTGATAGGCCAGGTAAGGTGTCGAATCAAAACCATGCTGAATGGACTGTCTTGGTTTGCTTAACACCTCAATGTGTCAACTCCTATGTGCACATTATCTGATTTGATGTTCAGAAAAATCTGTCGCGTGATATATGTCCAGGGCTTTATGAAGTGTTAAATTACTTTCACGTGAAAATATTACCCTGAGACTATTGATTTTCTCAATAAACACTTTGGTCTCGTATTTTTGGTCATCTTTATCACCAAATTCACACGGATTTACAAGAATTTGCAATTTAGTAACATATCGATCCGTTTTCTCTCTATCCATGGACTACATTAGTTCTTCATCGGGAAATTTCTTCACTTTTCTGTCATTACCATTCGTAAACTATCTATTTTTTTTAACCTATCCGCTCCAAAAATAGGAAATAGTTTATATATCGAATTGCTTCATATTTTCGTGTGATCCTGATGCTATTTTGAATAGGTCAAATTCTAGTTTTAATCTTTCAAAGTTCATTTTAAATGTCCATCCGAATATTATGTTACTAGTGGTGACTCGTTCTTCGCCATTTCGATGATAAATAAAATCTTTTTGTGAGCTGGTTTATTAATGTCACTATGTTAACTTGTTTTGTTTCAGGTGCTTTATAAAAACAGTATAACGACACACACGCAGGTATTCATATTGTTTAACAGACCAGTGAACAGCTACAAGTGGTACCAGAGACGGTTTATTGTTGTGTTGAATTACTAATATACTAGTAGTAAACACACCAATATAAAAAAGCACTAGGCAAATTTTAAAATCTAAATTCTATTGACAAATATAAATATAAAAAAACATAGGCAATTAAACAGTTAGCATCAACCTAAAAAAAGGTTCCAACCTTATCCAACATTCTATCGAAGCAAATAATTATTCTGATTAATTTTCATTAAGACTGGGCTAAAATATAGCCTCAGTTTGTTCCAGTGTTTCTCGAAGATTTGGCATACTAGCCAAATATGACCATCTTTATAAACAAACTGCCAAGATTACCTACAGGGACCAATTCTGGCCAACGTTTGGACAAAATCTTACAAATCAATAAAATATATTAAATTTTGCAAAAAAAAAAATGATCTTATGGTATAGTCTCTGACCTCCTTTGCACTATATTTAAACTAGTCAATGATTTCATGAAGAAAAAAAACCCATTCCAATTCAGTTTCATTAATAATAAACACGGTGTTTTGCCTCTAGTATAATCCCGATATTTTTTTCTCATAATTCAGTTATTTACCCGTGTTACCCATTGTTAATTTGCTATGAGATTTCATCAAGGGTAACAATGCGACCAATCCTTAAATGAAATAGTTTCAGACAAGAACTTTTATATTTGAGTTTTGACCTGATTATGTTTATTATGTTACCCAGTTTTTAACTTGTCTAATTGTTCATCTAGGATGATACATTCTGATGAAGTTTGATAATCAGCGACCAACATAATGTCCTACGTAGGTTCCATGTTTGGTTCATGACTCGTGAGCTAGTTTATGAACCCATACGATCGAATGTTACAGACGGTTGAGACTTGATGAAGGGGAACATTCTGACTAGGCTTGGCCATAATCATACTCATCCCTACACAGATATTGTTACGATAATATGATTACAGACAAAAAATGAATGATTTGACCTATTGACCTTATTTTTTTAAATTTCTTATTACATGCTACCCTGTTTGATATCCAATTTGACCAAGTAAGTGACCTTGTGTTTGATCCCATGCGACCCATTTTTATACGAAGTAGAGATTTAATCAATGGGACGTTCTAAAAAGTTTAAACATTACCAATCCATACCATGATATGTTAAAACGAAGTAATACTGACGAAGGATAGGACAGATTGATGGACGTACGGAAAAGCCAAAACAATATACTCCTCCCGAAGCCTTTGGTTCGGCCGGCGATAATAACATATACATGTATATTATGTAATCATAATTATTATTTTTATCTAAGCTCAGTAATTGGCATATGATATTGGTTAACGATTGTAACAATATAAGATATGTTAAACTTGTGTATGATAATCTTTGGATGCACTTCGAGAACAACCCAATTTGTAAGTCTTTGGCTGACACGGTAAAATTTTACTAGCATTAGGTTGTAATGATGTTTGGCTAAGTCAGGGTAACATAAATTCCTATGTATATTTAAAAGACCAGCTACTGATAATTTAGGCAGTCTAGTAGTGCCAGAACATATGTACATGTATTGTTATTTTAATTACAACCGTATTTGTGAAATGCAAACAAAATATAGATATGCATTGTCTTGGTTAAGAAAGTCAAGCTATGACTTGCGCATCGAAACCAATAGATGAAATGATTCAACGGCAACCCTTATAATGAATGAAAATGTCTCACTTGTATCACTCTTGAAGACGAATGTCTCTTTGTACTTAAATATCAATTGTATGCCGAACTTCGAGATTTACATATCAAACTTTATTCCTTTAAAAGACCGAATATATTTAAGTTTATTGAGTTGAGTGAATAGAAACTTAGCAATTTATGTCTATAAAGCGTTTGAATAACGAACAACTTTCCATATGTTTTAAAGGTTTAATCGGTGTTAATATATCCTGCCTTGTGACTTATAAATTATTTGTATTACATGTACCTATTATAATGAGTATACTCATGGACATTTGTCTAATGTATAATGAAATAAAGTTAACAATGAACTGATAAAGTAATTTCTAGTTCTTGACGACCGTATTTATACATCACCTACAAACGAACATATCGAGACGATGCAAAAGTCCTAGCTCGAAGAAGTTACGATAAGGTCATTCAAAAATAGATAAAAACTTATTTAAGCAAATGTGATCTGGATACGGAGTGCCTGTCGGTGATTTCACCGCGGAAAAGGTACAGCGTGATATTTAGCCTTTATAGTAAGGAAAAAGCCCGGGAAGAGACAATATTTTGAATGAAAATGTTATATATGGCGGCGTTTGATGCACATAGGGCTCTATCTCAAGCTATGAAGACTAGGAATAACAATAAAATGCTACATGTGTTAGTATCTGCTTATATGAGATAAACAAAATGGGTAATGTGGCTGTCTTGGTAGCATTCCGAAGAAATACCAATTTTCAAATCAGCGAGGCAAGGAGGCGTATTGTCAACGTTATATTTTCTCGCGTATATGGCTGGTCTCAAACATAAGCTGCAAAATAGTAATCTAGGATGTATCGTGTTTCCTACAAAGATAGTTTATCCATCATTCGCTGATATTACGTTCGTTGCATTATCTCCCTTGAATTTGCAACGCATGCTCGACTTAGTAAATCACTACTCATACAGAGTGAATTTTTTTCTTTAAAGTTAAGAAATTGACCGTTATAATATTCAGCAAGAAGCGAAATGTATGGCCTGTTGGTGTTTTGCACTGAGATACATCCCTTGAGCAGCCCAATTACGCAAACCATTTGCGAATTAGACAAGATTTGAATTTAGAATGTAAAGTACGTATTGAGGAACGTTGTCAAAAAGCCAAAACGTCTTATTTGCTATGTCTGCACAATAATTCCATCCTTATTGTTTAAATTCTATTGTGTCTTTAAACTTGTACAATTCAATGATCATGTCTATAGCCTTATATGGAAGTGAACTGTGGAATAATATTAAGAACCATGATAGTTTTACTATCAATAAATTCAGCACTTTATTGTAAAAGAGATGCAAGGGTTTCATATAAGGACAAAATCTGATATGTGTGAATCCAAGCTTTGCTTGTTCAACCTGTTCTCAAATGTTATTATTAGAAAATCGTCCTTTAATTGTCCTTGAAGAAATATGTTCATAAACGCTATATCCAATCTATATGGACAAAAATAGTGGTACGTTAGGGTTTATTCCAGACATTTACAAAATACTATACACAGTTGGGTTGCAGACTTTCATAAACGATGTTATTTTTCAAGCACCATTGGAAAGGCCTTGTTAAACGTCTTGTTAACACGAGAGGAACAAAACTGTGGTATAGGAGACAGCTAACGGTTGATGACTTTCGTTACTTTCGAATGCTGCATCTCACAATAACACCCGCTGTCATTTATGAAGTGTTCCGCAAATATAAGGACAGAACATTGAACTTTGTGTCGTAAAACTATGGTCTAGGATATATAAAGTAGCTAACCTCGTGTATGGTTACAGAACAACTGAGCGAATCAGGTGCAAGTTCCTCTGTGAGGTAGCAGAAATGAGAGTACATACGTCTTCCGTTCCTACTTTTGATTTGTGAAAAGCCCTTACCGATTTAGATCTTTTATCAAAATATATCACTATTACTGCGACGGCGACGGTGCGGACTAGCAATTTTTAAAAGAAATAGCTTTGCATTAAAGCAAACTATTTTACGACAAATAAGCAATCAGTGTCAACATCAGAAACAGCTTCCTTAAAATTAGATCGTGCAACTATTCGCTCTCAATGACATTTTTGGAGCTGAATATGAGGTTTGGTTAATGTTTAATCTTTTGGCTACAGAGCTTGTTTCTGTAGTTTTCATATAAATATTGATAGAGAAAAGTAGTTATTCAAGATACTACCGTACAGTAAGTCAAATTGTTGTCGGAAACATAGCTTTATATCACAATAAAAGTGCTGCAAAGACTTAAGACGCCGTTTTTAAGACGTAAAACATATTCTTTGTGTTCCTATTATGTAGTTAAAGAACACATCACAACGCAGTATAGACAGTTATTTGGAATGGACAAGGTATTTGACGGCATTTATGGACAATTGGTATATGTTTAAAACTATTATTTATCAGAAATAATAAATCAACTGTCTGCATTCATGCCCCCGCCGTGAGGTTCGCCGAATCTGGTTTTGATTGAATTATTTAAAAAGACTCGGACAAAAACAGACGTCTTTGTTCAATAAAGTCATGGAATAGGTTACAGCTATTTAGGATATCGCGCATATAAACATACGCTTCCTAACGGATATTTTTAAATTCCATATACTGGGGTTTACATTTGAATGTTGACAAAATAAAATCATGTTTTTAAGAAACTGGCGATAGTTAGTCCTAATATACACTTAGTTGTCCAGCTCACTTATCAGGGAGTGCCAATTAGCGGTAACGGTCATTTTAATAATAACCAAAAATATATGAAAATATTAAATTCCAAATCAAGAGATTTTCACTTTAACATAAAGACACAGTGTAAGCTTCTTGGTATAGAGTGTGGACTATTTCTGGGAATAGGAACAAGGCGTACTTTCACATTTTTAGGTAGTAAAACTTTTAACAAGTAATAAAGGGGTTTTGATAGAATTGTGTGTAACCCATATTAATTTGAACTTTACGAAATGAAAAAAAATGTCGCAAATGCTTTATGTGACGCATTAGTTTTAATGACAACCGTGGATACTTACATACGTGAAAATGCTTATTGTGTGTTGAAAATTAATGTCATCATTAACATAAGGCTTACATGATTAGTTTTCGTTATTTTCACCCTGAGCATTGTTTTATTTGTATTCATGACAATCCTTTGAAACCAGTACTCTCGTATTAATTACAATATTTTCATTTGACCTTTTGCTTGTGTAATGTTATTGCTTGTATGGCAAGCTAATATCTAGTCTAAATTAAAATAAATATTTTTGTTTTTGGTTGTTTTTGTAAGAGTGACTATTTATTTCACTGAGTATACTGTACTTATAAATATCACTCCTTTATCATTGTCATAATTCTAATTTAAAATGCATGACCATGTTAAGTGTAGGTACATGTCATTTATTTCCCATTCCTTGTATTGTTGTGTACCCTGATATTGATGTCATGCATATCATTTTCCTATTCTTTTCTATGTTTAATATTATGATTATATATGAACTGTATATTAATGTATTATATTTTATAAATATGTTATGCTCTCCATTGTTGGAGGAATAAAAGAACCTATCTAATTAATAAATAAATGTCTAAATATAATTTAGGTTGTCGTGAATTCAGTGCAAATATTTACAGATAAATGAATACGTGGGTGTGGAAATTATTTCTCGTTGATTAAAACAAAGCCATTTATGGCGACCCGGTAATTTTATCACCCTGTGTACCCTGATATTGATGTCATGCATATCATTTTCCTATTCTTTTCTATGTTTAAAATTATGATTATATATATGAACTGTATATTAATGTATTATATTTTATAAATATGTTATGCTCTCTATTGTTGGAGGAATAAAAGAATCTATCTTATTAATAAATAAATGTCTAAATATAATTTAGGTTGTCGTGAATTCAGTGCAAATATTTACAGATAAATGAATACGTGGGTGTGGAAATTATTTCTCGTTGATTAAAACAAAGCCATTTATGGCGACCCCGTAATGTTATCACCGGAAAGCTTTCCACACTTTTTGTGCGCTAGATCCACTTATTTAAATACTGTACGACTTCTGTAAAAGCTTGACGCTTAGAGGTTAATATAGCCAAACCCAAGGTAGTACTTTTCCGTAAAATAGACTGTATGGGGCTAATGACTTGGGTTTTCTATAAAGGCGGCGTGCTGATATTCGCATTAGTGCGGAATTTTATTAATAATCCTTGCACTTGCATGGGACGTTCTTTCATTTTGTTAAAAGATGTATTTGTTTTGATGACCTCCGATCAAATATTATTAAAAAGTGTTACATGTAAAAGCCACCCTATTTAAATTTACACAACTTGTTTATAGTAATAAAAAACATTTGTAAACTTATGTAAATTCTTGGTACAGGCAAATAATAGAAGAAACCTGTCTATCAGTTTTAAGATTTGGTCGCATCATCACTGTTGTAACCTTAAACCACTTGCAGTTACATAACATATTTAGATATCTAGCCATACAGCTTTTTATATATATTTTTATTCACAATATTGTTATATATCAACATTTTCCGTATGTTTAGCTACTAAACCCTTTATTGATATTGACTTTCTTGTCACGATGATTACATATATCTATATTTTGTTTACCTGCATATATTTGTTTGACGAGATGCTTTGTTGCACATGCCTTGAAACACGTCTATTCATTTCTTAAAATGCATTCAATTTACTGTTTCATGACTCCGCTAATGAGAACACCAGATGTTGCTTTGATATAATTTTTTCGAAAGACTCGGACAAGTAAATAACTGACACACACTGTTCACGAATGTCACAGGCGTACAGTAAAAACAATTTTTCTGCTGAACCAAATGTGTTCCAATAAAACAAGAATGTGGTGGGCGGGCATGGTGACAACCAACTGTTTCCAGATACAGTACTTGTAAACACAGATGCTTATCCTGTTGTTCCTCTGCAGTTTGTGGAGGAAGTCAAAGTTGCAACTTGGTTATTTTGCATACTCTTGCTGTACAATACACGAGCGCCTGTACCGTGTTGTAATTGAGGTTTTGAACTTGTTCAGATTTTCTTGATTGTTGTTCCTGTTCTGAATATATTATTTTTGAAGTGCTCTCTAAACATAACTTTGATGATTGTTTTTGAGTAGAGCGTTATAATGTTGGAATATCAATATTTCAACCAAAACACAATATGACTGCCAAATTTGCTGCGATGCTCTCGTTTTCGTAGTCACTTTCATTCAGAAATACTATATTTTATATTTAAATTGGCGTACCTTCCTTTTTTCTTTTTTTAAAAACACATACCCAGGGATGATGAACTTCCCATGAACATTTGTTTTTTAATTCTTGACTGCAAAAAAATGAATATAAACAGATGTTATTCTGCTTGCTGTAATGCCACTTTCTACCACATATCAATTTTGAAAATATCATTTGTCTTGGTAATGGATTTATAAAAACCCAAGTTATCTTCAAACCTGCAAATATTTAGCCATTATACTTCTGAATAATAAGTTTCAGTGTTGTACAATTAATATCAAAATGGATTTTTCATCAAATCCTCCGTTTCAAAACCTGTATTTGTTTTGGCAAATAAAACGGAATCTAATCACAGACTGACGGAAATGATTATGACTTCCTAATATTTGATTTTATTTTTCTACTGGGCTTGTCCCTGCAACTTGCATTCAAAAATTGTCCTTGGATCACGGCATCGGATGGAAGATAACACATCGATATAATTCACAAATCTAAACATAAAGGAACATCAGGGTATAAAAAGGAACATAAGACAACTGTGTTTACTGTTAACACATAAACTTGCCAAATGAACATCTAAATCGGTTAAAAAACGCACGTTCACATTGTAATTCAGCACTAATGATACTTAATGAAAGCGCCGAAATAAGAAAAAACACACACACAATTCTATAATATATATACTGTTTTATAGTTACATTGATGACATTTTTAGCATTTATCTATTATCCCTTATACACATTCATATCGAATTTATAAATCGTTTAGAATTAAAACGTATTAAATAAAATATGTCTGGTAAAGATGGTTCGTCTTTTGTTCATCAACTTGGAGTGACAGATGGCAATTAACTCAATCTTAATGGCACGCGGGATGATATTAAAGATTCGCTATGGTGTGTTTGGACGTGGGTGGGTTTGTTCTCGCAGTAAATCAATGACTGCTTCGTTGCTTAAACAAATATTTAGTTATCATAAATTCAGGAAATCCTTAAGTATTAAAAACAGATGATATTAAACATCACGACATACTCTCTAAATTGCAATCTTAAATGTCTTGTTGTAAATTGTATTACCTATCTGTTTTATTATGGCAATATTCTCAAAAAGCTTCGTGAAATCAGATTACTACATCCAGTAAGATTTACTGATCAAATTAATGACCATGCAACGAGTTGATTACGGTTTTATTTTACAAAATACGTGCCTTTTGTTATCTTAAAAATATTTCTCCATATTTTTTAGCTTTTAAATTTGTTATTGAAATTGGCTTTCTTGTCAAGATGATCACAAGTATGTTTACTTGTATATATTTGTTTGACAAGATGCTTTGTTACTTTGTTGCTAAGCCTTAACACGCTTATGTTTTGTTCTGTTAAATAAATTCAAATTCAATTTACTGATTCATGACTCCGCTAATGAGATCGCGGGATGTTGTTTTAATTTATTTATATCGACTCGATCAAAACGGAATTACATAGCCACAACTTTCTTGATCTAGAAGAAAGTTTTTTGGGTTCTGACGAGCGTCGGCGTTCGCTCTACGGCGCCATTGTTCCTAATTTTATTCACTACTTTTTGATCTAACATACGCAGCATGTTGTGTTTACTCATTTTGCCAAATGACTGAAGAACTGTCTCACCTGTCTCGCATTAAAATATCTTAAGTAAAAATATGAAATTTGTTAGAAATCAATGTAAGTGAGATAAAAGGTTTTTAGGCTGTAGGTCAGAGGCCTTAAAACTTTAAAACAGCAAACCGAATTTAGGTATTATGCGATTTAATTTTTCACATGACATAGATAAATAATGCGTCGGGATTACCATCAAATGAAAAATCAATCTTGATGAAGTATTTGAGGTGTAGATAATTATAGATAATTATACAGAAAATGAAAATGAGTTGACGCGAGATGAAAACAATGCTCATATATTCCAGCACATATAGGTCTATCATTCACGGTTATGAAACAAGCCAATTGTTAACCTATTGAATGCTTTGACCAGTCTAAGCACTAGTTTTCGGCATATTTTAACACTATATGTGTACTGTGCCGATTTCAATATAAAACACAGTTGACCCCCTTTTATTGAGGGATCTTGTTTATCTAAAACAAAAAATATCGTGTTTCATAAAGAATGAAATAATAAATATCGGCTGACACGATCAATGCCTCTGCCTTGCCTGATTTACCTTTCCAATATATTGGCATTGTTTTCTTGTATGAGCCTAACTGCAGAAGTTGCAACGTTTAAGCATTCATATTTAATGTATGATTTTAGTTAAACTGGTTGTATGCCATTTCCGAGCCACAAAGTTTCAAATCACATTTTAAGTGAAATTTGTGATGATTATTTATTAAAGAAATGAAATCATTGAAAGCGTTGAAAGGCTGTCGGCTCGACAGGAGTAATTTTACAGTTTTTACAGTTCTGTTCAAAAGCAATTCGAGTCGAATCCAAAAAATCTTTTGAGTGGCCTTAAACTGTAACCGACAAGTGCCTGTCATAACCTAAGAATATAAATTGATAAGTTTAATGAACGTTGGTATTTAGCTTCGATTAAGGAAGGATATTCGACAGTATTTTTTAATATATATTTGTATTATTATTTGCTAAAGAAAAAGACATTACGAGCACCACTTTTGAAACTCAAACACAAATGGTATAAGTGTCACAATGTCAAACAAAAAATACTGTCATAAAGGTAAGTCCATAAATGTTGTTGAGGAGAGTTAATTATTCTTTAAATAACAAAAAAACACGTCGTATTTTGTAAAACAAAACCGTACTCGAGGACGTATTCTGATTTTTCGAAGCTTTTTGAGAGTATTGCAATATACATCAGGATGGGTAATACAATTAACAATCAGATATTTAAGATTGTATTTGCATTTAGAGAGTATGTCGTTATGTTAAACATAGACTTAAAAATATTTCCTCAGTTTACGATATCTAAATTTTTGTTTAAGCAACTAAGCAGGCATTGTTTTATTGCGGGAACAAACACATTCACGTCCGAACACACGCAAGCGAATCCTTAAAATCATCCCGCTTACCATCAAATTTGATTGAATTGCCATCTGTCATATCAAATTAACGATCTAAGGCCACTACTTTTATATAAATTGGTTTACAAAACCGGCGGGTCTAATTTTCCGAAAAGTACAAAAAAAAAATGAAAAAAATGACCATATTGATTTTGGTGCGAAACAAAAGAAAAACGAACAGATAAGAGTACGAATGCAGTTGATCTCGACTGGTTTGTTGTTCCGTAGCCGTATTCGTCAATTTATAGTAATAACATGTGAGCCAGTCAACTGTTATTGCAGCGCCGTTGGAAATGGCGGAATTGACGATAGCAGTCATTCTTTGTATGAAATAATTTATCAAAATATGCAGGAGTTGTTAAAATAACAATAGCAATAAACATTGGCAAATTAAACAGCCGACACAAACAATAACTGTCACGTGATTGTTGTTTTTCACCACTTATTTAGGTCATGAAAATATTGTTGTTTATAGATAAAAAAAAAGTGTCAGCGACTGCCATCGAATTAGTAGACGCAAATATCTGTAAATTATGTGACTGTAAGAAAAACATATTATAACATTTTATGGATAAATATCAAATAACAGTGCACTAAGTGTGAGCAATGAAATCGAAAGTAAAATTTCTAAGTTGACACCGGTGGCCTAGTTTCGCAATTTCGGTTGGTGGTGTTTATGGATTTTAAATCACAGAATGGTTTGGAAATACTGGTCATTGAGTCAATTTAAAGCTTGTGTTTATTCTAGATTACATGTTTATTCATGTTGGGTTAAAAGTAGAGTAAAAAGAATGAAAGAGTTGAACACATGTGTCAATTTGGTGAACATCCCATGGTAAATATCCCGGTCCGACTTAGCATGGACCAGGTTATACACAACTAGGACCCCGCATGGTAAGGGTTATTAAAACTCAAATCTAGGTCTAGTTTGGTTTTTAGTTTTTCAGGAATTATTTTCACAATATCAAAGCTCAAATGTCTTCTTAAAATGTTACTTGCTTATTTACAAAATTGGTAATTATTTCACTTTATTGACATATACCAATATTGAAATAACTGAAACAACGTCTAGAAAATGTAATGTATTGTTTTAATACGGTGCAGTTTTTGTGTATTTTAATGCGTAAAATTCGCCTTCTTTTTACAATTTAATATTGGTCAGTTTTAAAGTGTTCTGCATTCACTTTTGCTTTAGCAATACTACATACCATTAAAGCTGAACAAATGTCTTGCTGAGTGATATTCAATGTATCTTTGATAAAAAGTGTAGTTTATACATGTAAACATGTTTTATATTCAATTCCATTGATGTTTTATATGCACAGTATGTAAGATTTAAACTGTGTGTTTAACTAGAACGTTGAAACTTTGAGTGTATTAAAGCATGCACTAATGGCAGTTTTAAAATTTAAAATGTCAAGTAAATGATATAAGTTTTCAATGTTTATGTTGTTCTCTGATTTTCACCTTTTAAGAGTATATTTTGTGACTTTTTTCCTTCTTTTTTTTCGACCACCCGGTGGACATTTTTCCCAAAAAATCTTGTAAACCAAAAAATTAAAAAAGAAGTGGCCTAAGAACGAATCATCTTGATCAAACGTCTTTGATTTATTAAGATTTAATTCTAAATGGTTTATTAATTCGATATGTATATGAATGAGGCATAATCCATAATTAAAGTATTATCAGTATAACTACTTAAAAGTATTGTAGTTTTTGCAGATAAAAGTCATGTCAAAATAAACAAAAACATTATGAAGTAAAAAGGCATTCAATCAACATCAGAGCATGTGCAGTACATATATTCGTCTAATTGAGCATTAGTAAAAAATAAATAACATTAACTGCAAAGTACAGTCTTTTCTCTAAAACTTTTTAAATTGTTGTGTGTGAATGTTCTTATTTCGGCGCTATAATTTGGTATCAGCAGTGCTAAATTACAATGTGAACGTGGTTTTTTTAACCGATTGTGACGTACATTTGGTAAGTGTAAGTGTAAACAGTAAACGCAGTTGTTTAATGTAATCTTGTATACTCTGATGTTCTTATATAGGTGCAAATAAATTACATTTGTAAATTATTTCGATGTGTTAACTTCCATCAGATCCCGTGATCAAAGGACAATATTTGAATGCAACTTTCAAGGACAAACCCAGTAGAAATATTAGTAAGTTATTCTCTTTTAGTCTGTATTAGATTCTGTTTTATTAGCAAAAAAGTACATGTTTTTGAAAACGTAGGATTTGATGAAGATTTCTTTTAAACCACAATTGTACACTATTAAAACGTATTATTCAGAAGAATAATGGCTAAATATTTGCAGGTTTGAAAATAACCATGTTTTAATGAAACTATTACCAAGACAATTCACATTTTCAAAATAGATATGTGGTAGAAAGTGGCAATACAGCAAGCAGAATAACATCTGGGGACAAACATACTGTTTATATTAAAACCATTCCCTGTAAGTCAAGAATTTGAAATAAATGTTCATGGGATTTTATCGTTTACTGTTTATGTGGTTTAAAAAAAGAAGACAGAAGGAAGATTCGACAATTTTAATATAACTGGGAAATACAGTATTTCTGGAAAAAAAAGTTACCAAGAAAACGAGAACATCGCAGCAAATTTGGCAGTTATATTGTGTTTAGGTTATAACATTATAACTCTTTATTAACGAGCTATCATCAATTTTTTTATAGTGATCACTTCATAAATAATATATTCAAAATTGGATTAACAATCAAGACCACATGAACAAGTTCATAATCTCAATTACAACACCGCTCTCGTGTATTCTACGTCAAGAGCGTGCAGAAGAACCCAGACAAAACTATGACTTCCTTCACCAACTGCAGGAGAACAACATATATCAGACCATATATGAATTTTAATAGATTGATATTCAAAATATAAACTAAGAATCAACAAAAATGTGAAAAAAACATGAAATAAAAACAAGACCTGTTGAATCTAGCAAGGTGCTCTAAAGAGAAGGCAACTGATGACGACACCAAAAGCGGCTTGATTTATACTATGCTTTTCCCGACAAATTGCTTTTACTGTACGCCTGTGACATTCGTGAACTGTGTTTGTAAAAGTCTTACTCCCGAGAGTTTTGTTTGGACACTTTCATTTTAAGATAATCCTGTCATTCCATCCGTTAACCAATCCTTTTCAATGATGATTACATTTGCACATTTCAACTTGGCCGTATGAGTACTTTTTATAGTACTAAGTATTAAGTAGCATTGAACTTATTCTTGCTTGCATTACATGCTATAACTTAATTTGAAATATGTGTTGATGTTGCCAAATAGTTTTAAACTTATCCGAGCAAGATTGTCCTCAGTAAGTCATAATAATTTTAATATTATTTTAAACATGTATTCTTATCACTTTGAATATAAACATGTATATGTCTTAAATTCTAAAAAGTATGCTTTATACAGTACATGCATTTTATTACCATTTTGTCATTTGTTCCCGTAGTCATTCATTTCAATAACTTAAATAACTTCACAAGAAAATCGAAAAAGCAGCAGAAAAAAAGCTATATAATCTATGCGAACAAGCTATGATGACCGAGACCTAACCATCTCTATATCTATTTGGAGCTAAGAGAATGTAAATTGCAAGCTAAGTGGCACAAAAACGCATAAATTATTCAGTTTATACATTACTGAGCCAGACTTAAATATCAATTTATGTTTCAAGAAACTATATTTACTAAAATAACTTATGACAATACAAAAAAGAATGTATAAAAATAGTTGTATTCGATGTTTAACTAAGACCACTCACATAGCACGTTTCCAAAGTACCAGACCTCCTTTGCGAACAGGTCCACGAGAGCGGTTGGCATGCATATAAAGATAACCAGAAGGTCGGCCACGCACAGATTCACCAGATACATGTTCACTGGCGTTTTCATCCGCCGGCTGCACGTGATCACAAGCACCACGAGCAGGTTGCCTATGAAACCCACCAAAAATATTACCGAGTACAGGACCGTCACCGATAACACGATGTACAGGGGCGACGATCGCGCCTGGTCAGTTGATGTGCTGTTTACGTCGGTCACGTTTGTGGACAATCCTTCGTTGTTTGTCACGTTATCCATTATTTTTGCAAGTGTTCCGTTCATTTTGATAAGTTTATCCATGTTTTGTATTTATCTATGCGCCGTAGAACGAAGAAAGCGAACTGCGTCAGTCTGGAAACAGAATTCCCAATAACGCTTTTAGGAACCGAGCTTTGTGAAAAGCCTATACTTGGAAGCTATATCTTTATGTACTGTAATTAAACTATGCTTTGCGTTTTGTAATATATCAAAATACATGCATTAACGCTGAATAGAAATTGATGGCAAATCCCTTTAAATGTTTAATTTGCGATAGTAGCAGAATAATATATTGCGGTCTTACACAACGATTCTAAATAAATTCAATAAATACAATGCTGTCAATATAACGTAACCCATCTTTATTCGAAATGATTTTGTATTCCATAAAATCTTATTTGCGCATGGAACAATGTTATTCGAAATTATTTTACCAATCCTGAAGTTTGTTATATTTCCGCGCTGTAAAATAAATATTAAACACGGAACATTACTGATATATATATGTATTAGAAAGTTACATTCTCGTAAAATTGTCAAGAAACAAAATGTAAAATGTCAGTGAAAATGGATGCGTTTCAGAATGTATTGCTTTATGTCACAAATAATTGTACGAGGTTTAATTTATGGCTTTCTTAGCTAGAGAACTTAGAAATTCATTTGGATGGTTCTGCAGCCAATTATTCGAATTACAGTCAGGTTTTACTTCAATAAATCTTACAGACGACAAGAGAGTGAACATTCTTCAAAATATTCTTAATTATATGAATGCTATGGCAACCATTTGTTACCACAAACGTACAAAACGGTATTGTAAGCAATTCTGCAATTTGCATGGCAAACGTATACTGTAAGGCAATCTTAGAATATAAAACTTTTTGATGATCAATTAAATCATTTTCCATAATATACCACCTGAATTGCAATTGTTCATGTTTATACCTTCAATATATTGTACAGTTATATATTGTGTATTTCTTATGAAATTATCATTTATTCATACGCCATATTTGATTTATTTGTTTACATGTTATATGTTTTCAACACGAAGGATACTAAAAATACTACTACCACAACTTTGAACTGATCATCAAAGGTTTTACGGATTTAAATAACATCCCACTATTGCATCATTAAATTTGTTCTTAACAAATATTATTTTAATTAAAACCTTAATGCAAAACCTTTTTCTTGATTCAATTACGAACAGTTGTTTTTGTTGTAAATTACATTTGTACTCCCAGAGCAGGATCATTCCACGGTATCATGGCTCCTTTGTTGGATATAATCCAATGTGTAATCACACCAAGAGATAATAACGAACAAATTGCTCAGTGGTATCGTAAACATTTTGCAAATGTCTTATAACTCTTGGTTGTTTAATTAAGGTTTGAAATTGAGAACATTGGATGACAGCTTAGAAGACCACGTCTAAGACGACCTTAGTGTTCGGTGTTTAAAAAAAACTTTCAGATAAATCAAAGAATAGCTTTTTTTTACAAATCCATACGGCAAAGAATATTTTAAAAAAAATCAAGTAAAGAAATTCTAACAATCGACTCTTTGTCTGTAATACCGCTTGGTAAGTAATCTGATAATATATTGACACCTTTTTGAATGCAAATATATTGACGTACAATATGTGCAGTGTGCCAACAGCTGCCGAAGCAGTGAAATAAAAACGTTGTAGTTCAGGAAATCAATACGGTAGGCATCGGATAATGACATTGGTAAAGAAAGATGTTGCTTGCTTTTTGAGACTGGAAAGCACACATATTTTAATAAAGCCAAATATCAATGTAGCGTTTTCTTACAATAATCTTTTTCAAAGCAAGCAATTTAAGCAATTTTAATATTAGCCTTCGCATGCAATTCTGAAATACGTCTGTTTGACCAATTGGTACAGAGGAACAAACTTGATCTATATATCTAAGAAGAAAACATCATTTTGAACAAAATTTGCATCTAGGGTGCTTTCAAAGCCTTTCGTCCTTATTACCTTGTGATTACTTTGATCGCTCAACACGCGATGTCGCACTTTACCCAGAGTTATAAGATCAAGTGCTAATTGGTTATGAGTCTGAAGTGTATACAAGAGTTCCTTTTGTTTAGAAGTACTTATATAATTAACAAATACTCTGACTTAAATTTTGGCCAAAAATGAATCTCTTATAGTTCTATGAACCAATTTGGGTAAGTATACAATGAACGGACGGACACACGATGGAAATCCAACGATCCTTAAAGTTCATCCAATGGAGTCAGTTAAACAACAAATACGTTTCACAATGGCTTTTTGAAACGTTTTATTATATTGGACGGTAAGGTTGAACACCATACGGAAATTTAGTTTGATAGTGCTGAACAAAATGTCTCGATTTGCGATAATGTTCCTACAATTGTCTTCAAACTGGTTATTTTTAATATGCTAAACCACGAATATAACAAAATGTAAAAGGTGCAGCTAAGGCTCATACAACAACACAGTTTTATACTAGATGTTTTAAAGTCCACTTTAGTCCAGATCGACGGTGTATAAGAGCAATGTGCGTTCTATTTCTTTGTCTATCCATACTTGCTCTAATTATTTTTAAATGGAATTGAAGGTTGAATAGACACACATTTCCAGCCATCAAACAACGATCATTATTCGATGAATTTCGGTTACCTTGGTTTAGTTGTTTTGTATCCTGAAAATCGAGCTTTATGTTTTTCATAAAATGTATTTAGATCCTTTTAGATTGATTAAGGAGACCAAAATCAGTAGGAAAATCCTAGAGCAAGAGTTAGCTTAATCGTTATTTCATTCAAGGTGGAACGCAAAATTTGTATTATACAAGATAACAAACTTTGTAAACCAACATATACGGAATAGTGTGGTGTTCTTGTAAATTGTTCAATAGTGTGTGTTGAATGAATTTCTTTTAATTTAAATAATGCAATAGCAATTTTAATTTGGCCACATTCAGTAGTCCAAAATTTAAAAAATGAATACCCTTTTTACACAAGTTTAAGGCCTATTAGATACCTAAACAGAGAGATTGGCTAAACTTTTTAATAACACCTTTGTATCAATGCATTCTTGTGATTACCCCATCGGCACAGTAAGCAAAGCTGAAAATTAATGAGGGTTTAAACATTAATCCAAATAAAACAATTATAAACAATATTAACAACTTTCAAGAGTTCAATGACCTGAAAACGGTGGAATTCAACCGGTGCAAACTATGCAAGGGTACACTTTTACCTGTAGTGTTTTTTGCTATCTACCCAGTTTAGGAGTCATAAACAAAATAAATTGTATATAAATTTGACCATCTAATCAACGCACGCATAATATTTTCAATTTAAACTGATTTCTAAATAATAATTGACAATGTGTCACATACTCAACGGGGCAAAATAACGACATGTCGAGCCCGTCGAAAGAGCGTTTCACACAGACATAATACACGTCTATGTAACCGCACCACAGAAAAACATTGAACCAAATACGTATCTTCCATGGTAAGATTTTTGAAATCCTATAGTGGATGGTAAAGATACAGGCCGGATAAGGCTCATTACATACCAGTCCTTCTAACAGTACTCATATTTGCATTTCACCTCTAATATTTACCTTGATCTTGAGAAGCAATATAATGGTCAAGAAACAGTCCGGACACGGATCATTTTAAACTTTGACCTCTTACTTGACCATGACCTTTGAGGTACAGACCTGGACATTGTGCAAGACACCCAACCTCTACATGGTGACTCTTTATGTCCGGATTTATGAAAATCCTATAATGCATGGTCACCGACAAGGATCATTTCAACCGCTGACCTGTACTTTTGACCTTGACCTTTTAAAAATCCTATAATGGATTGTCAAGATACAGCCCGGATAAAAGTCCGTCCGGACATTAAGACGCGCGGACGCACGCACAAACACGGAACCGTTATTGTGATTATAACTGTATTTCGCCCACTGCAAGCGGACTCGAAAAAAGTGACACAGTCACTGTTTTGCACCAACTGTATTTCTGAAGTTAACACAAAATTACAGATCCTGTCCCATTTCTTTTTAATGGACCAGTAATAATCTTTTAAAGGGACTCATATGATACCATACTCACCGTTTACGTCATTTTCACTAATAAGAACTAAAACGGAAGATTCTTTGGAGCTTTTTCAACGCATAACGAACTATTGTAACTCCTGTGACTGTCCGGGGTGTCATTGTTATCTCACTCCAGCGAATTTCTATTTCCGAGGTGATAAACAAGACCTTCATTAAAGATGCACTCTTACTCCCAGATAAGATTGACCACAATTAATAGTATTGTTGTGATATTCCTAAAAGGATGAACAAATGTTGAAAATATTATGAAGGATACCAAGCTTAATTTGAAAGAAATTGGTATAAAACACGGTATTTCTTCCTGAGGGGGCTATAGTAAAGCACAGTAAATTCTTTAGCAATAACCAATCATTTAATGTTTATGCGCTTTTTGCTTTTAAACACACGGTTACAATCTTGTTATCAGTAATTACTATTTTCCATAAATGCATTATTTAGTAAGTAGTTAAAGGTTATCAGTCAAAATTGATGTTTGTTATACATGTGTATGTATTGATTTTGAATAAGAGTTTCACTTTATTTAAAAATTATAAAATTTAACGTTCAATAGTTTGATAACCGTGCCATTCATATTCTATCTTCATATTTCATAGTTAACTAGTTTTCTAGTGCATAGTACAATATTAAACAGATTAAGATTTACGTATTTATGTTAATATGCATTATGTCCAGGATTATTGACCTATTAAAATAAAAAGGGGAATCTTTTTGCTTAAACCAATTATCGAAAATAAACATTACAGGAAACATCTGTGCTAAAACTAATCTAAGTAGTTCTTTTGAACTATATAATTTACTATGAAGCTTTTTTTTTCACATTAATCTGTATTAAGTATTCGGAATAGGTATATTTTCGAGTACGTTAAAACTGAACCTATGAGTATGAATTCAAGTGATTCTTATAACACCACCACGCAATTGTACATTTAAGCAGTTATTAGTAGTAGAATTCAGAAGTGCCAGGAGTTTGTATTTCGACTCATTATTTCAACTTGGGTCTCACACTATAACTAGTAAACCTGCTAGAAAAACAAATTTCGGCGAATCCGATATATCGCTTCTAAGTCGCGCCCATACCTTTTATTGGTGATTGATGTTTGCAAAATGCAATTTAGGTCCTAAATATTTGTGATTATAACAGGAGTGTCCAAGCGTCTGTCCTCTGGATCTTGTTCAACTATGGCAAGTATCGTTAGTTAAAACACTACGCATCATTTCTTTACCGTCTGCGTTCATCTAACAGTGCAGCGATTTAATGGGACTTTTAAACTTAAATCTTGTTTGCAAAATGTTTTCGAGATTACTCTGAACTTAATAATCTCAACCAACCAAAAAGAACCCATACAAGGGGAATCAAAATGTTTAAAATCTTAGAAATGTTAATTTCTTGAGGATTTGAAATGCGTCTAGGTCAAAATGACTTTCATTGGTCTATAAGTACATCAGCGTTCAATATCTATATGTGACAATGAAATTAAAAAATGAGAAAAACGATTTTGTATTGCCCGAAATGCGAATGATAATATTGCACACAGAGAACAAGTAACTCGGCTAGTATAAAGTCCCCTGTAAATGAGTATTTTCTTGGGAACTTGATGCGACTTTTGGCCGTATTATGTTATGGAAGTAAGTAATTGTGTTCTCTTCGCTGAGGTTTAATGTCATGATTACAACATAAAATCAGTGAGCGCCTGAACCTCTAAATGATGTTTTCACGTATATTTTGAAACAGTTTAGGGACACGGCTAAAGAGAGAAGTGAGGAGTAATGGTTTGTTTCAGTGTACGACTGTTATATATCTCATTAAATGAGCACAAACAATTATATTTCAAGAGTGGCGGAGCGAGTGAAATATTTAGTTTTTGTGCTCATGAGGTTCAATATTTTGCGATCACTGAAAAACACAAATTGTTCTTTTTATTATATGGCTAAAGTAAATATGAAATGACAATTAGTTGTTGTTTTTCATAAAAGCGCAGAAACGTGTATGCGAACGTTATGTTATATCAAAAGCGACGCCATAGTTCAACTGACGCGACCTTGGTAAATAATATAATTATAATATACTTATATGAAAAGAAAAAGGTTTATGCTACTTACGTCGACTTATCCAAGTTTTGAAAGGGTGTACAGGTGTGGATTACGGTACAATCCGAATAAAGAGGGTGTAGATGAAAAACCTTTGACAATACTTAGGTCCATTTATATAGAAGTAGTTATTCGTAATTTTATGAGTAGGTTAACAAAATTCTTCGTGAACAGCGTTGGCTTATTTCAAAGGGGAAATGACTTTGCCAATTTTGTTAAATCAATCAATGCATGATATTGAGACAAACTTACCTGATGCTTAACCCGAACTGGCTGCCAATATTCTTTGCGGATGGTTGTGTGCTGAAGATCGAGGTTGCAGAAAAATAAAATAACATGAGTTTGGTAATGAACTCTAGGGACTCTTTTCGCAAAGGTGTTGACAATATTACTTAAAGAGCAATGAAATATATTATGTCACTTCGGAATATGACAATTGATTTGCTTTTACCATTTCGTATTTCATTTGACTTAATTGATGCGTACGTCTGCTCGATTCATGATTATTGTTCAGAAGTAGGGAAGCTCTTCATAGGCGACAACGTAAAACGGTAGAGATGCTACTACTATTACTACTTCATTTTAAATTCCAACGCAGTAGGTTTCTTCGTGGTTGCAATTTACTTACACGGTAAAAAAACCAACTGCTCACTGGTATCGTAAACCTTTTCCAAAGACTTAGACATTAAATTAGGCGTTGAAATTGAGAACATTAGCATTTGGAAGACCGGCTTAGAATATCTCCTTTACGACGGGGTTTATGTTCGTTTTTTAAAAGGCTTGTCAGTTAGATTCAAGCCGAACATGTTCCCGAAACCCTAAGGCAGACAATATTTACAATGCATTACATGTTTGTAATACAGTTTTGTCAGTAAAGGTCAAATATAATAACCGCTAAGACAGCTAATACTGCCATTTTTAATTGTTTTAAAGAAGATGCATGCCATAAACCACTTGCTAAAGTCTTAAATTGCATTTTCCTATTGGTCGTTTGTATATCAACTTTCAGATTTACTTTTAAAATTCATTGCAGTTACTTGCCCTTGACCAAAACAGAACACTTCACTTTGAACCAGAAAATGTTGGCAAAAATATTTACAATTTAAAGAAATGTTACATAAGTTTATATAATGATATATTTGGAAATTAACAACTTACCGTTTATTAGAAAAAAATGGTTATCCCATTTTTCAACCGTTTTCTTGATATTGAAGCTGAATGTTCGATTAATTGCTTTCATACCAAAAACATTGCAGACGAAAACAACTGCTGGAACATAAATATTATCTTATATCATAGTTCAAATGTAACTTGAACTGTTTGCCGTTGTTATATGTTATACAAAATTCCCGGAAATTCAAAACAACAATTTACAGAGTAACTGGTATTTTTTTACCCAACCCATGCCGCAAAATTTGTCAACAAACTAGCGTTGTTCTCATCATTACCTGAGAAAAGACCTGTATTTATTCGGAACAGACTGGTCTCTGACAGTAAGATGACTGAATATCCATGCATCATGAATCACTCTTAAATTAAAAAATATGTTTTATATCCAATGATTATCCGCAATCGTTTTGCTAACACATTCGACCTTTCGAATGTTCATTCAATAAATTGCTGTCTCTGATGTCCCATTCCTGCAAGATTTTGATATTTCCCATCAAGATGTTATAGATTCAATTAAGGTACTAAAAACTTGAAAGGCAACAGGACCTGACTCTGTAAATAGCTTTGTACTAAGGGAGATAGCCACCGAAATTTCACAGCCCCTACGAGATCGTTTTAATTCTCTCTTCGTTCTGGTAAAGTACCTAACCAGTGGAAACTGGCTTATGTCTGTGCGATTTTTAAGAAATCAGATCCCCAAGCTGTTGGTAATTATCGTCCAATATCCCTCTTGAGTGTTATTAGTAAGGTTTTAGAAAGGATTTTGCATAAATACATGTTTAACTTCTTCCGTCAAAATGACTTCTTAACCCCATTTCAGTCAGAGTTTATTCCAAATGACTCCACTGTAAATCAGCTTGTATCTATCTATCACTCCTTCTGTCTTGCACTAGACGAGGGTAAAGAAGTAAGGGCAGTATTCTGTGACTGTCGCAAAATGCGAATTACACCGACGGTGGCTCAGACGGAGGCTCCGACAGACCCGTTCCGTCGGAGCTATTCGCGATTTGTGCATGTTTCTTATGAACATTTCGCGCCATAGTACACGGTATATAAATGGGCTGATTTCATGTGTGAGGAGCTTTTCGGATTTTTTGGATATTACTTCTTTTGGAATAATTTGGAATAACTTTGTATTATTTGTGCTAGCTAATTTATATTTAACATTTGTGATTTTAATTTAATTCAAAATACTCAGTATAAACATAAAAAAATAATTAAAACAAGAAATCAAACTTCAAAGTGTTTGTTGTGTTATAATTATAATGAGTAATAAATTCAATGTAGCGTTGTTCTAAGAGGGCAACTAAGAATATAAACGATCTCCGCTACAGTGACATCTCAAAAGCCTTTTATCGCGTATGGCATGAAGGTCTACCTTTCAAGCTTCGTGAAAGTGGTATTATGGTTCCCTATTATTATGGCTTACTGATTATATCAGTGAAAAGAAAACAGAGGGTTGTATTGTCTATCTACGTCAGATACGGTTTCAATATCTGCCGGAGTTCCACAGGGTTCAATTCTTGGTCCCCTACTCTTTCTTGTCTTTATAAATGATATCGTACGGGAAATAAAATCACCCATACGTCTTTTCGCAGATGATACTACCCTGTATAGTATTGTCGATGATTCTTTGTTCTTTGTCTGCAGCTCAGCAACTAAATGATGACATGAACAAAATCCATATGTGGGCAGAAAGGTGGCTTGTATCATTTAACCCCGCGAAAACCGAATCATTGTTAATATCTCGAAAAACAAACAGACAGGCACATCCACCTATTTTTATGGATAATGTTCAAATAGCGGAAGTTACTACTCATAAACATCTCGGCGTCACACTCGCTAATAACTGCTCATGGCATGAGCATATTAACTCCGTCAAAACCAAGGCATGGCAACGTATTTACTTCATGCGATCATTTAAATACGTCCATGATCGCAAATCGTTAGAAGTCTTATATAAAACATTTATTCGGCCACTATTGGAATACGCAGATGTAGTTTGGGACAATCTAACGCGGACCTAGAAAAGGTTCAGCATGAGGCAGCGCGAATAATTTCCGGAGCAACACGACTTGTCTCCATTTCAAATCTTTATATAGAAACAGGACTTGAATCTCTGAAGGAGAGAAGACGGAAACACAAACTCACTCTTTTTTACAAGATGTTTCATTCTCTTACTCCAGCCTGTCTCACTACACTTATTCCATCGCGAGTTGGTGATACAAGCTCTTACAATCTTCGGAATTTTGTGAACCATCGTAATATTACTTGTAAAACTCAGCTGTTATTTAATTCGTTTCTTCCAACCACAATATCCTTATGGAATGCACTTCGTTCTTCGACATCCCTGTCCTCATTTAAATACAATCTTAACAAGAATAAAAAATCAGTTCCAAATTTCTACTATGAGGGCAATCGCAAATGGAGCGTCATACATGTAAGGATGCGGATGCATTGTAGTAATCTTAATGAACATTTGTTCTCTAAAAACATTATCAATAGTCCAAATTGTCAGTGTGGTGAAATCGAGGACACCTACCATTTCTTATTCACATGTCCCCTTTATCGTGCACAAAGGCATCATCTACTCGAACATCTGAGTACTATTATGCCCATGTCACTTGAAGTACTACTGTATGGTTAAAAAATGCCACGGACTTGACCAACTCAATGATATTCAATCACGTTCAACACTACATTCGCCAAACAAAACGCTTTTGATCTACTTAGGATAATAAGAACAAACCAGATTCTACAACTGACCTGACCTGTACATGCCCTGCCCCGTCTTCCCGCTTCTTGACGTTTCACTCTCTCTTGTTTCTATCCTACTTCCAACGCATTTTGCTAATTCATTCATTTGTTTTTTCACCTTTCATCTTATCTCGAAAATATAAACATCATAACAATATTTACACCATAACAAGCAGCTTTAAAGTGTGACAGAAGCGAGGCACAGTATAAGCTGATTAGCTTCCTCCTCAATTATGTCGTGAATATTTTGTTATGTGCATATATCACTTCCTTACTTTGCCTGTACTATTATGTTAGAAAACTTAATATTATTAATTATGCTCTAACCTTGTGTATTCCATAAAATGTATCTTATGAAATGAATATTGTTTAAACCAAATTGCGGCGTAGTAATTTGGTTATGTATTCATGTCCCGCTTAAGATAAAAGTGTTTTCGTTATTTTTGGGAACATGGATGCACTTATAAAACTTAATTGATAACTGTTCATAAAATGTTTGCACTAAACAAAGAGCGAATGATAAACTATAAAAAAGAAAATCAGATAACTTTTTCTTAACAAACTGGAAAAGAAAATTGACAACTATAATTTTGGGTTAGGGGCGTCCCATCGGTTGCGGCGTAAATAACACCCTTTTTCAAAAAACGGGGTGATTAAGAAAATTAATTAAGATTCTACAAAACTCGGAAATTAAGCATAAAAACAGAAAATTTGTTTATTTCAGTGTAAGATCGTATCTTGTTTCACTCGTGATCGTAGAAAAACTATATTCTCATCGCTTCAAAAATATGTTTTTCTGTGACACTCGTGAAATAAAATACGATCTTACACTGAAATGAACAAATATCCTCTATGTAGTACGAATCGTAAAATTAAATGCCTGTCTAGATACATAAAGTTGCGATATTTTAGAAACTTATCAAGAAGGACAGGCTACACATTCATGAAAACACCTTTATAAATTCATGTTTGGGAATATATCAGTGGAACTCTCCACAATCCCATTGCGGTTTAAACATTTATCTATAAATCGCAAAACTAATATCAATAATATATAATTGAACGATTTTCATATATATGCCATTCGGAACCTGTATAAGTTTGAAAAAAATGCAAACTCATTTAAAAATTGAGCATCTAATCAGCTTTAAACAGTCTCGGTTTTATTGAGATTGTTTTCTCGTAGCAGCGGTAGGCGAACTACTGTCAACACCATTGCACTGGCCTTAAGGGAAGCGGTATTCGAGTTTCAGGAACTAGAAATCCGTATTTAACCTTCAGAAGGATCAACAGAAACCTTCCTACTAAATGCTTCAAAAATAGGAATTGTTTTCAGCGTATCAATGCTCGTCATGATCGCTCTATTGTGGCTTTTGATATGAGTAGACGTGTGCATTTTGTTGAAATAAATCGACTCAATTCTTGTTATGTAAACATTATCTTTCATCCATGAGATGTCAATTAAAGATAACCAGAACATTTTTTATAGTGTTGGCACACACACGGAATTATACTGTCGAACTTTTATTTAGAATACAAACGGACTTTCTTGCACTCTTCCTTTGTGAAAAGTGCACATGACCTAATAAATACACAACAGGTACAATATGAATTAACAACTCACATAAAGGCACTAGGCAAGGGCCATAATGACACTGAACTTGACATAAAGACTTACAAAAACCACGTACAAAGAACAAACACCACGAACTAACCACACACGCATCAAATAACTTTACCAATGAATTATGAGATTAACACCATGGAAAGGTTAGTCAAACGTGAGTACACTTGAACACGAGTCTTAGTTTAAACTTTGACACCGATTGTCAAACAAATTATTATAACATTATATTAATCACTCTCGTTGGCACGATGTTACGCGAGAGTGTGGTCTTTTGTTGTGGGGGAGTACCCGGAGACCACAAACCAAACTCACATGCGCCCAGGCCAGGAATCGAACCCTTGGTGAGAAACGAGTTATAGAGCTAATTACTGCGCTTATCGGACAACATGAGTATTCTTATGCTTTAAACTAGTTTATATGACAAGAATTTAACACTTGTCCCAACATAAGTCTAATGATCATGAATTAAAATACCCTAATCAGAGCCAGCATTGACCTGAAATCTATGAAGAAGTTAAAATAACAACAACGAATGAACTGCTTATAGACCAATACAAACAACAACTGTCAATGATACCATCCCTACTCTTCGTTTTCTTAGAAACAATCAATGAACTATGAACAAAAAAAATCTAATAAAAATAATCAGGAGACTAATCATGTTTCATATACAACGCGGCATCGGTTAATGTCTTATAAATAATTATTAACAAAAGTTAAACATTCCCTTCTTTGCACCAATGGTATTTCCGCAGGTTACACTCAATTTTAACAGTTTATTGAAATAATTTCCAGCGCACGTTTGTTATTATCACATCATTTCTCATCGCTTTAATCAATCATATACGAGATTCCGGAGAAAATCATGTATTCTAAATAAAACATTAAGTTTCCAAAGACAGAAAACCTATATCACTACACAGATGATCACATATATAATGCTATTTCATAAGTCGCATATAAAGAATTTCAGTTTCTGGCAGTTTATTTTTTAGTACGGTAATGGAACACATTATGTAAAGTATTTGACATCTTAATGGGGTACTTTATTAAAAGTATCATATTGCGTTCTTGGAGCGTACATACTATATTCCGTCATTTTCTAGCCCTATCGATCAATGAACGGATCTTAATGTTCACTTAAAAATAATTTAATAACAAGGAAAATGTTGATGTTAAAACTGCGTTCATCCCTGTTTTATCGTCACCACAAAGGAACATTTTAAACATACTATAATAGTAACTTGCGTTTGAAATAAAACAACCTATTCAAGAGCTGTGTCAAGATTAAGATTAAAGATAAATACCTTTCTGTACTGGTATCTTAGCTTTTTAAAAGCTTAAAGCGCAAATATCATGTGAAAATCCCTATCCTTTTTAAGTTAAAAGTGCGGTTAAATGTAACGAAAATGTTTATTGATTGGTAAATATTTATCTTAAAATTATAACTAACCAATCGTATCATTAAAATGTGAAAACTAGAAAAATACTTGTCTCCCTCGATACTTTTGGATAATAATTTGGAAATATTTACAAACATGATATAGTACTTTTGTAAACTATGTCGCATTTCAGTTTCACATTTATCTATTTGGCTATATTTTCGAATCCATTGAAACGGAATCTATGCGATTTAAGTGATTCTAAAATCGCCACGCACAATGCTTAAATACTGTACATTCAAACAGTAGTAGAAATCAGAATTCAGAAGTGCCAGAATTTTAAATAACGAAGCCTGAAATTCAATTTAGTCAAACACTTTTACCAGTAAACGTGTTAGAGAACTGGATATTGATGAGTCCGATGTGAACCTTTAAAGAAGCGCCCATTTATTCTATAAAAGGTCACGCTAACCTTAGCCTATGACATATTAATACCAACATTTGCAAATATGCTCAATGTGCATACCACGTTTGAAGACATAACAACAGATATTATTCATTCTATTTCCGCACGCCTTTTCACCGTTGTTTTGCGGAAGAGTGATTTCTTTTTTATAACAGGCATTTTAAATTTCCGCTGTCCAATACTTACTAAAAATAACCACAAGAAAACCGTTTGCTTATCGAAAGTATATATAATTGGCAATTGTTCTGCTCTTTTGTTCTCTAAAAGTTAAACATATTATGTGATTAACAATGCTATAGTAAGCTTAGTTTATTTTCACTTATCGAATACAAAAGTCGTTAATTCTGTTTGAGAACAGAATAAGAAGGTAAAAGAGTATAAGAGGGAAGAAAGAAGGTAGGGTGATTGGTTTAATGAATTACTTCCAATGCCTTTTCTTCACTGACCCCTGATTGGTAGTGCTTGATATCACATGTTTACAGAAAGGAGACAATTCTGGGTGGGGTTAGTTATTAGAAGTAGGAAGTGACTGTCACTGGCCATCAAATCTTTTTGTCATTTGAATAAAGAGGTGTACTGCATAAAAATATTTCCTCTGGCGGGTATCATCTTGAAATTCTCTGTTAATATGTAATAAGAAGCACCCAATCTCTCCATGGTGTTTTAAACCTGAGTTTGGGCCATCAAATCGTCTAATGTCGGTGTTAAACCTCGCCATTTTCTTACTGAATGATTAGTTAATGTACGATTTATTGAACTGAATTCGTTCCGTAAGCGAGTGTGAATGACCTGTAATCAACGTTTTCCATAAAAAAACAGAGTATTTGGTTAGGAATTATCCGATTTAAACCAGAAATAGTTTCAATGTTTTGTGCTTCAGCTGGGAGACTAGTTCATGCTGGGATTGATGAAGGAAGGAATGAATTCATATAAAGTGACGTATGTGAACGAAATCTAGAGATATTGGATGCGTTTCGAAGTGATCTTGTAGATGCTTGACCGACTGTCTGAGGAACCAAATTTGAAAGATAATCAGGGGAGAAATTTCATTTTGTAAAAGAGTAAAAGCTCGTGTTTTTCACGCCTTGTTTCCAAACTCTCAAAGCCAGATTCAGTGTGAAGCAGACGCAGAGAAACAAGGCGAGTGCAACCAGTAACAATGCGTTCGCATTCGTTTTAAATTTTGTCAAAATCATTATTCCAGATGACATCCGCATACTCCAAGATTGGCCTAATAAAAGAAAGATAAATAACCTCTAGAGACCTCCTATCCAGTTGATAGCATAGACGTTTCATGATGTTAACTCTAGACCAAGATTTTTTTTTTTATATAGTTAATGTGAGTATGCCAAATGCCTTCATTAGAAAGGAAAATACCCAGGTGTTTGTGAGATTTAACAAACGGGATATAAATGTCAAACATGTTCACGGGCGGATGAATGTGTTTGTTTCGCTTCAGAGATATGACCATTGCATTGATTCAGATTTCTTGGATTGAACTTAACAAGCCACTTATTAGCCCAGATATATATTTTGTTTATATATGCCTGTAGTTGTAAAGCTGCAGTCTTGGGGGGGGGGGTCCACTTTAAAAAATATACTAGTATCATCAGCAAAGAGGTTGACATTTGAATCTATCTCGTTTACTATGTCATTAATGTATATAAGAAACAAAAGAGGACCCAAAATTGAGCCCTGGGGACCTCCAGCTTCAATTGATTTTAATGCAGAGGTGGCCAGTAAGTGACCACAAATGCCTGCTTTTTCGAGTTTATACAGTAGACCACGATGCCAAACTTTGTCAAATGCTTTACATGTATCAAAAAAAGACAACTCGTATTTCAAGACCATTGTCGAGAGCTTGTCAGAAACTATTATAGAGGTAGGTAAGCTGGTTGACAGTAGAATCACCTGGCAGAAAGCCGGATTGGGATCGGGTAAAACAACTTGTTGAATACATGTTTAAATATAATTCTTTCAAAGACCTTCTCCATAGTATTCAACAGAGAGATTAGGCGATAGTTTGAAGTGTCGGAAGGATCACCCTTTTTAAAGACAGCGCAAACATTTGAATATTTTCAATGAGACGGAACAACACAAGAAGTTAACGACGCATTGAATAAATCACATACAGGTTGGCTTAGTTCTGAAGAAGCTTCAAGTAAAATACGATTATCAATGCCGTCAGGCTCAGATGCTTTACCAACCGAGATACTACTTATAGCATCTTTGACTTCGGAAGGTACGATAACAATCGAATCAAGTTCAGCATCATCATTAGTAAAATTAAGTTCAGATAATACTTCAAATGAATCGTCAACGTAAGTCTGAAGGACAAAGAAATCATTAAGGATTTCGGCCTTGCCTTGGTCGTCTGCAACGCACTGCCCATCTAATGGGTTGAGTAGTGAAGGAATGCCTCGTGATTTAACCGGAGTGATAAAATACTTAAGTGTTTTCCACCAGTCCCTAGAACTAAGTTCACTGGATTTGAGTTTAAAAGCAAGAGAGTCAAAGAATTTCAATTTTGAACTCCGAATTAAAGCAACAACTTCGTTACGCAATTCGCGAAACTTAGTCCAATGCATCGGATTGTTAGTGCGTTTGACCTTTCTATAAGCTCTTTTACGCTGTCGAATTCTTATTTTAAAGTCATTATTCATCCAAGAAGGTTCAAAAGTATTGATAGTTATAACCAGGTTAGGAAAACAGCTGTTGGAAATATCAACAATTGATTTAGTAAATTTAGAGGTGAACAAATCAATATTTGTATTCCTAGTGACCAATCAGTTTCCGAAAGCTTCTGGCAAAATTGCGTATAGTTCCCATTGTCATATTTCCGTATTCTACGCCGTGTAACCTTTTTTACCGGTTAATCGTATCTAAAAATTCCAAAAATAGGGCAATGAAAACGAATGTTTTGATCTAGAAATGGCTCTCCAACTTCACTATGGACTAAGGAGTTAGGGTTGGAAATAAATAAGAGATCTTAATTTCAAAACACAATTGTCAACGGAGCAACCATACTGTATGATATGCTATTGCTTCAATGCCATGTGAAGCAACAAGCTCATCCATGTATGCGTATACAGATGAAAAATCTTTATGGAGACACTCCAGAAATGACCTACCAGGAAGTGTCGATTTCGAACACTTCTCTTCTACTTAAAGGTAAGAATTAGCAAATTCCATTTACATGTTACATCGTCTCAGTCCCAACCGTGGAGAAATGCATTTTTTTTTGTTTAAGTGTTTACTTTATTGTCTTGATACCTTGCACCCAACAACTTACGAGGCACAAAGTGTAAATGTCATAAAACCAAGTTTAGAGTTGCCAACACCCTGTGTATTGCTGTATCACAGAGGACTCCATTCGATCATACCCCTTGAAAGATGATTTTATTGGCTAACCTAGGATCTGAAATGCATGTGGGTAAAATCAGTTGCCTTACCCAGTTAACTTGTTAGAGCGCCGTGCATTGTTACGGCGGTTAATGGTTCCAGCCTTATACCGGTTACACTTTTACTCTCAGGTTTACTATAGAACCAATCACCAAGGGGTTGACAGTCATCCAATGGTTTACTTAAATTTACAGGACCAATTATTTTGTTAACCCTCAAATCAGGAAGTGCCTAGACGCACAAGACTGTTGGTATTGTTAAAATCATCTGCTTCGATCACCTAGAGCAAAGCTGGAATGGCTGCATGACCTGACTAAGTCTTCCGATGGCGATACATCTGACTAGAAGATAGTATTGAAAAGGACAAAATGGCAAAGCGAAGCTTAGCTAGGACAGAAAACCCGAGCCTTTTGAAGCTGACAGATTGCATAAGGAGCCCATGAATGCAGGTATTTGCTGAGATACTGTAATTATCTTTTGATATTTGTAATTCACTTATCAGGAAGATCAGTTGAAACCAGATGGAAAAAAAATAAACAAAGGTATATACAGACTGAGGATGCCTTTTAATGTCTTTAATGTTAGAATTCCCTTACAACTCATTCCGATGGAACATCAACATACAAGCAATATATTGGTATAAGCCGTTGGGACTCCAACCGACCGATTTATTTTGTATATACAAATATAACGTTTCAAACCGTATGCATAATCATGATATAACAATACATGTGTAATACCATACGTACATCTATGAACTTAAATTTTCATATAGAAAGAAATCATATTTGATTATTATCAGTAAACATGTCAAAAAAGCATCTGGTAATTTAAGCTTAATACTATCTACTAACAAGACTTCAAAAACAAGTCTGCTCGACGGCCGGTCCCAAGGCTGAATGACCACTCAACTCTCAAAGCACGAAATCCTCGTGCAAAACTTATTCGCCATCTATCGGATTGACCGTAACAAGGGAAAATAATTTTCATCTAATTCAATAATTTCAAACAACAAAAATTGTATTTCCCTTACAACTCATGCCGATGGAGCATCAACATACAAACAACATATTGGTATAAGCCGTTGGGACTCCAACCGACCGCTGAATATAAAAGAACGGGCTGTTAACCGCTTATATTCACAAAATTACAAACCCAATGATTTTGATACTTTAAGCCTTTCATCTACAGAATCTTTAACATAACCATCCTTTGCATTCTCACTCGACCACCGACCATGCCGTTTAAACATTCTATCAGGGATACCCATGTAAGCAGCAGCAGTAGCCCCACCTGATCTCAATGAATGCAAACAATATTTACTAATGTTAGTAACATGTGGTTGAAATGCGTCTATGAACAATTTTCTCAAATTGCAATATGCTAAATGTTTACCATCTTCACGTAATTTATAGCCATGTTTGGTAGCCGTCAAATGAGAAAATATATAAATGTCAGAATTGCTATCTACGTTAGCCCAACTAAGATAACGTTCTAAATTCAAAACTGGGCACAACAATGTCTCTGTTCTTGAAATCAATATCCAGGCACCATCTCGATATTTGTCAGTTTTACTATTTTCTATGAAAACACTCATATATACTGGATTTATCAACACGTCACTTCTGCGAAAATTTAACAGTTCAGCACTTCTCATAAAGCCCGCAAATGCCAACAAACAAGCAAATATAGTTCTTTGTTGCTTAACATCACCTTCTCTGTACAAAGATTTAAACATCTTGGATAAAAGTTCAATTGTCATTGGTTCCTTCTTTTTAACAGGCTTAGATAATTTACGCTTAGCAGCTTCTAAAACGTTAGCTATTAACTTCGAATCACATATCGTACTAAAATCGAATAAATCATGAAACCATTTAACACTGTAAAAAGCATTCATCACTGAGCTAGGCGAGTTTGCAGTTTGAATTAGAGACGATAGATATATAGCTATATGGAACGCCTAAACAGGCAAGATATTCCTACTGGTAAGTCCATTACTCAAAGCCAATGCCGCCCAACGTCGGAATCCTCGTTTATAGGAATCACATGTACTTTTGGCTCGCGACTCTTCGAGTAATCCCGTCAGCAAGGAGACCTTGTCCACCAAGACGTCCGGCAGCTCCTCTATCTCTTCGCCATAACTACGAAAAAACACATGTAAAACAAATTACTCATTAGCATCAAGTCAACAGCAGCAAGCAAGTTTTACAAACATAAATCATAGTTGACATGCATAATTCAAAATGCTTACAAATGTGCATTTAAAAGAATGTACAATAAATGTATGCATTCCAAATGCATCCTATGCACGAATACTCATGCACAGCACCAACTTGTTGAAGGCGAACGCTACAGTAGTCACGCCCATACAGGCTTACTGTATACATCAATGTGTTAGCAAGAATTCGTATGCACGAATACTCCTGCACAGCACCAACTAGCCGATAGCAAACGCCACAGTAGTCACGCCCACACAGGCTTACTGTAAACTTCAATGTGATAAGCACGATCTATTATGCACGAAAGCTCATGCACAGCACCAATTAGCCGATGGCAAACTCCACAGTAGTCACGCCCATACAGGCTTACTGTATACATCAATGTGATAAGCAAGAATTCGTATGCACGAATACTCCTGCACAGCACCAACTAGCCGATAGCAAACGCCACAGTAGTCACGCCCACACAGGCTTACTGTAAACTTCAATGTGATAAGCACGAACTATTATGCACGATTGCTCATGCACAGCACCAATTAGCCGATGGCAAACTCCACAGTAGTCACGCCCACACAGGATTACTGTAAACTTCAATGTGATGAGCTTTAAATGTTTGTACAATCAATGTACATAGCTAACATATTAAACTTTAAATCTTCGTTTCCAAACATACCAACGCCATTTTTGCATGACGTGTAGGACTCCTTATTGGTGGGCAAATATATAACTTAGTTAACTGTCCGCGAACTTCGTCTTTCAGAGAATTAATATGCGACTTTTGTCCTCGCAACTCAAACAAAATTTCACGTAAACTATTTTGAATCTCAGGCTGCACAGTCTCCTGCTGAATATCAGCAGACGATAAAGTTTCCATCGTGTAGATAATTTAGACAACAATAAAAACAAGTCTGCTCGACGGCCGGTCCCAAGGCTGAATGACCACTCAACTCTCAAAGCACGAAATCCTCGTGCAAAACTTATTCGCCAGCTATCGGATTGACCGCAACAAGGGAAAATAATTTTCGTCTAATTCAATAATTTCAAACAACGAAAATTATATTTACTTTAAAGGATTTGATTGGGTGCTATCCAACTTTGTATAGTACTGTGGCAATGTAATTGTGTATTTTTTCTGAACAACACTTTATGTATAATGTTCTTAAATTTGTAACCAAGATCTGAAGCGTCATTCTCTATCCGGACTGTGGAAAAGGGCGCTTTTTATTTAGAGGTTAAGACACGGCGTAGCCGGCCGTTGAGTGATTCTTCTTATAATGTATAAAGCAAACACACTGCCTATATGTGCCGAGCTATATTACCGTACTTTTGATTAAATAAACAGAATAAAGAATGCAATACCAAACGCATCAACTGGACATACATTTAAATACTTAAAAGGATTTGAACACACACTTTCTTTTAACTATACCATATAGGATAAAAACTATCAGACGGCCATCACTATCCAAAACATATGCTGAGACAATATACCTTACTTTGAATAAAGTAAAGGATGTATACATAGCCGAAAAAGAATGTAAAAGTTAAGCATATTCCTATGTTGGTACATGCACAGGGTAATATCTGTATGCAAAACTTTCAAACAAACTTTCGAGACGATGACGTACTTCAAGATGTATGATAATATGTGTAAGCCGTTGTTGGGCGTTCAGTATGGTATCCATTTGTTACATCCATCACTGAGGGATGCAAATTAACATTCATTTTGGAACCGGTAACTGGATTTGACCTAACATGTTATTTTAAAATGCATTAACATTAATTATACGGGCTTACGGGGTAAATGACCAAATCCACTAAGTCACTTCTGTTAATAAAATTAGGTATATATTTTTGCCTACGCGTCTAAAAAGTAATGCCTTTGACTGAAAATTATATTTCATAAATCAGCAATATTGATACGAAACAAAACAGTGTTTGTCATATCAAATATCCTTTTTACCAAACATCTTAGAAGCTACCGTCCAAATAAAGCATTTATTGAAATAAGTTAAAATGTATTTATGCGCATTGTTCAATAATTACAGTAAACAAACAATTTGAAACGTTCGTCATGATGCAAGAATGAAGCTAAATCTTGGCATTCACGGTGAGTTAAACTGACAGTTATGCATGTTATTGCTAATTAAATTTTTCATTAGTTGCTGTAATTTACATTCGAGTTTATGTTGTAGGATTCAAACGAACAATCTTAGTTCAAGCATTCTGTATCCACATCATCGATGACCTTCATGTCATAATTCATGACTAATAATTGACAATGTCACCCTGACTGCCAAATGTGTACTTCGTATTGTAAAATTTGTGAACTTCATTTATTTTCTGGAGGATTGAATTATAATTTAAAAATATAGCATTCGGTTTTCAATGTAAATGATTGAGCACTATTTCAGTATATGGAGTTGAGACCCATGTTACGAAATCAAAATAACAAAAGCCTTTCTCAAGACATTTGCTGAAAGATACTTATGACATCCGGCGGAGGATCGTAGTCGTGACTCTCCATCACTATATAACACCGAATTTAAATGTGAAAATCCAACGGCATGAATCAAGTCATACCATGTTGACATGCATATTCTACAGAAAGCAGTGTTTTGTTTTGGCAATATTTACAAATTTAAAACAAAACTGTCACATTTTTCCGTGCAGAATTACTTTACTTATCAAATTTGGAAATGACAGAGCCGAAGGCCCAAAGCAATTGCAGACAAATCTTTTTATTGAACAACAACAACTGTTTAATCCTTTTACTTGTTTCGGAAGGGGAATGTTAGACGTTGTCTTCACATGTATAAAGTCTTAGTAGAATGTGGGAGGGTTCGGCACGAACATATGTTGTTTTCTTAGCAATATTTTTCCATAAAACATGCTTGTTGTTTAGTGTTTTCTTAGTGCAATTGACTGTTTCCTAACTACTGTTTCTCTATAAAATAGTGTTCACTTTTATAAAAGAAGACATTTTACCAAATTCTTAAACTCAAAATAATTACTGCTATAAAAACGCGTTGACACAAAGCACAGCATATCAACATCAGTGAAGAAAGTGATCAATGGAAACATTAAAAGGTTTAAACCCAGCTGAAAATGACAGCGAGTTTCTAAAAGGCCTATTTACAGTTAAGTGTGTGCAACGATCACATGGCTTGCAAGTTGTTCTGAAATTTCACGCTTGTATAAAATTAATTGGACACCATCATGAGCTTAACCTTAACTGGGAAACACAGCTGAGACAGTGCCATGATTGAGGCAATTATTTAGGGGAATATAAACTTTTGCTAGATTTTCACTTATTTTCTTTAAATGTTGGGGGTTAATATTTTGTTGTTCTGTCCAGATGACTGTTTTACGTTAAATTTGTGTTCATTTTCTTTTTGGGTTTAAGAGTGTGCAACTTTTTATTTTGCCGATATGACTATAATTGCTTTTAACTATCTTCAACTATATCGTTTTGAATATACCTCATTTATCTTCGGGTTGTGTTTGATTTAGCCTGAAAATGAACTGACGCATGTTTGAAACTCTGTTGTTGTTTTTGATCAAACATGATACTGAAATATGCTCATAAACCACAGTTATTGACTATCATCCGCCGCTTTGATGAATTTAGTTTCCTCGATAGCAGGTTAAGTATTTCTTTCATAATTCCAGTTTTACAAAAATCCGTTACATCCACCTTTAAGAGTTGATTATTTCTTCTTACACATGACATGTTTCTTTTATTTCGCAGTTTGGTTTGCTAAAAATTCAGTTCATCAACGTTTAACAGATGCGGTTCTAGCAAGAATAATGACGGTGTGAAATTGAAAATACAACTATTAAAGCTAAATAAAAAATAAAAAATAACCGTTGGATTGTTTTTAAAATATCATTTTGCTTCAAATATTCAATTGCATTTCTATTGTTGATTTTATGCGTCTTTTCGACGCTAAGCGATCATTAATATAGTTCAATCTTATTCAATGTCTCGGACTCTTGGGAAACCAGAAAATCGTCTTAAAATGCACTCGAGAGTGCATGAGAAATTGTTTTATCAGGAATTGCGAGATATTCATGATAACGGTTATCATTAAATGATGTATTACACAGCTCTATAAGCAATGTTTATAAACGCCTCTGTAATATTCCCAAGCAGTAAAATCAAATGTAGCATAATAATGATAATAAAAAAAAAACATTGAAGGAGAAAACCATTAATCAAAAGAATTGTTACAATTATGGTTATTGCCATACCGATAAAAGAATAAAAGAGTGTAGGCGCGACAAATGTTAGTTTACTTTGTGTACCTTTCTATCCACAGGCAATAATCATCCAGCCTTAAAATTCTTTTGAGTGGCCCCAAGCTGTATCAATGAAGTGCCCGTCATTACCTCAGAAAAGGTAAATATTAACTGATGATTTTTAATCTTAAAATTTCGATACTATTAGCCATATTTATAGCAGTAAATGGTTATGTACTAGGATATTTGAACGCTGCTTTCATCTCGCAAGTTTATTGTAAATGTAAAGTTAATGAAATGAAACCTGACTAAATGTAGTAGATAAAGTTATGAGCAAGTCAATTGTAACCACGGCCCCCAGGTCCGGGGAATAGCCGGGACTTTGACTTTCGGTCCAGCAAACCCCGGGTAAAATTCCCGCCCTGCGGGGACGAACTGATAGTTAAACCCCGGCCAAATGCCCCCGCACCCCAGAGACTCTATATAAGGACCAATCTCCGCTAAATTTGGCACCTGGAAAGTAAAAACACGGCCCTTTTCCCCGGCAATCCCCGGTATACCCCCGGACCTGGGGGCCGTGGTTACAATTGACTGGTGCATTAGGTGTTTAGTCAACACAATCCCTTTTCTTTATAATCAATTTTAATTATCTGCTACCCTCGATCCTCAACAATATTTATTTGAACGTACTTGATATTGGAAAAGACTAAGGATGCATGAATCTTTGTTCAGCTTTTTTGTACAATTCACTTGCTTGAAATAGTTTACAGAGCTGATAAGATAGTAATTAAGCTCGAACATTGAGTGAAAATAAATAAAAATGAATGTATATTAGTGGGCAAGTAAATGTTAAAATAGCCTGTAAATAATATGGCTTAAAAATGCTTGTTTTCACTAACCCGACCGACCCTATATTTCCTCCCCCTTCACCTTTTTACCGTCGTGTGGATATCATTTCGTAATTTCATAAATAAATGTACATTTTCTCAGTGCACATGTCATAGTGTGACTATTTAATTCTTAAAAGTTCTTCAACAGTGATATACCCTGATATAGGGCGGTTTGGTATAGAATCCCATTTTAGAACAGAACATCAGAGAAAAGAGATTATTCCTACTTACTTCCCCTATTGTTTGAGATGTAAGTGGAAACAAAGAACTATTTTTTGGCCAAGGAAGAGAAATACATCCGCTTAATTTTATCCAGACTGAACCAATACTTGTTGTCGAAAATAACAGTGACATAAACGATACACAAGTAGGAACGACACGATGCTCTTTATGGTGCTAAATACTCATAACTTTGCACATCAAGTGTATTAAAACAAGAGGAAATCCAATTCTATAGATATTTCGGGCAAATTCAGACACTCTGATGTCCATCAAATCGGGTTACTTGGAATAAATGCGCTGCAATACCGATATTTGCTCATGAAGTTCACATTACTATGGCAAAAACGCATATTGTAGTTCACATTTAGGAAAGTACTTCCTCGTAGACGACATTTATTGACAGAGATAAAAACAAAATAAAGAAAGCGCTAAATTCGTTCAAAGGTTAAAGGCGCGACAATCGTGTTTTTCCGTGAGGCCCCAAACAGTAATTGATATATTGGTGAATCTTTGTTACAATTGTCATAACATTAACAGTTAAGATTGCTTACATCTCGCCGGTTTTGTTGCCTGCGGTCTACCGCTTAAAACTGCTTGCAAACAAGACCTAAATGAAGCTGTGCTCCACATAAAAGAGATCGAAAATGGTTAGGATTTTGTTTCCGAACAGAATGAATCAGATATTCGCATAATTCGAGTGGGATAGTTAACTTAATATATTAATAATTAATTAATAAATTAATCTTTTCTCATAGAATCGTGATAAATAAGCATCTTTATCTACATATTTTTTTATTTTATTTTTTTGGAAAACAATGCGAGAAGAAATCAGGATGATATATCATCAATGCATGGTATAATTATACTAAAGCATTGGGGTATGAATTACATGTGACAATCTTGAGATCAGGGATATAAGTAGGTTTCGTGTACGAGATAAATACTGAAAGTGTTTGACATTATATAAGTGGAATAACTAGTTTTTATATAGATCGATAAGTACAAGGAATAAATGTTTATCACTGGTCTTAGAGAATAACTGACTTATGTTTCCGTTGACTAATTTGAATATATTAATAACTGAAATGAGAGATAACCATAATGGGTAGCATCCCATGATGTCTTTAAGTGGCAGTAAAATTTGCCTGCCATGACACACCTTACTGTTTTCGATTTAAACAAAACCATTTAAACTCGATTATAAAGATTATTATGCATAGCAAAAAGTATATCTATAGTATGTATATAGTACATTTGGAAATACACAGTTTTTAAATTCTTTATTTAGGGATTTCTACAATGCTTGTGTCTAAAACCAATGCTTTGAACAAAACTAGATTTGCAAATACACGTTTAGAATGACAAGTCCCTTTCCTCGAAAGTGTGGTCCTTTAACCGACTGGATAGTTAGTTTTTTTATGGGGGTTTTCAGGTTTTCATGAACTAGACATTCACTATCAATACGCTGTCGGTGGTGCTGCTACCTTAAACTTTCTCTAATAGTTTAAAAAGCCCATCATGAGTCGTGAAATAACGAGGGCTGTAAAATAAGATGTTTATTAAGTAACTTCAAACATGTTCGACGTAATGCCATACCGGAAATAAGTACACAGTGTTACAGGTGATTTTATATGTTTTCTAACTCATGGCACTGATCATTGGTTTTCATAATCACTACATTGGGCCAGGGAAATATTCCATCGTTGAATGTTTTGACGCTTAAGTTTTGTTCATTTGGAAATCATTCGGTTTACATTTGCTCCGCAGTGGGTATTCACATATGCCGGATCAGGGCAAGTTATCCAATGTATAGTGGTTACAATCAACCGATTTTATTTTTCTTATCACTAACGTGTACTTGTATTGTTAGATAATTTGTCTGTCAGGTGAAAGAACATTGATTCATTAGCTTCATCTTTTCATATCCATAGCGAAGGAATGAAACTATGAAAATTCAGTTCTTATTGTCTTAATATTACTTTTATTTTATTCTCAAATAATATCATCGAGTCTGTCACATGCAATTTTTCGTACGTAATTTCAACCTGGAGTTATGTCATTTATTAGTGTTGCCGGGCTACCTCTGACCTCTACTGGGCGGTAGATGGGGAACAGAACAAACGTGAATTCGTGCCAATCGTTTTAATAGTACCTATACCATCGACCTCATCGTCATCCTCCTAAACAATGCATATATAATAAAGTAATCTAACATAGAACATGTACAAATACTCGAACACAGAATTTCAGATAAACAATGGCGCGATCATTAAACAATACATTGAAACAATGTAAATATCTCACGACATACAAAAACCTATAACACTATAAATCAATACAAAGATAACAGATTATAATAACGGGATTAAATGAATTACCTGCAGTATTCTAAATAAGTAGCTGCATAAATTGGATAGAAAAGCACCGTATAAAAATGGCGTTGTACGTGAAGATTTATTGACTTAAAAGTGAAAGTAGTAATAAGTTGATTGGTTAATTTAAAACACTGACGTATTAGTTTTAGGTTAATATATACTATAACTCGATATTAAACAAACTACACTACACTATATGTAAAAGTTACCAAACCTGATAATTTACGGGGCGGAGTAATAAATGAGAATTAGGGTATTTTAACAAAATACGAATAAATATATTTGTAACACTTTTATTGAAATATAAAAGTCACACCCTATGACATTAGCATTTAGAGTATGTTCTACATATCCAACCACTAAATATCATATATCGCCCTTCAATACAAACCGCACCTTATCGTTACGTGTTGCATTTTACCAACGACAGAGATGGCGCCCGAGTTAGAACATGATGAAGTCTCTCAATGGCATTTGACATTTGTGTAGTCTAAACCCTCTAAGACATGATCGCCTCTTATCTTTCGGGAACAAAACAAAAACAAAGCGGTGCCACAGATTACCGCCAGTAGGTTCAAATGTTAAATATCTGTACAAGTATATATTGACATGAATGTGGACAATTGGCCGTAATTGAGAAAACATGTTAACGATGCAATTAAGACTTATTCAATATAATGTCTTCTCTTTGGGGGAGGGGAGGGGGGCTAATGAAAAAATATCGCATAAGAAACACATCACGTTCTAATGTTAATTACTTTTAAATCGACTTGTTATGCCAAATCCAGTAACCAAAAACAACTATTTTAATTAAACTGTTGTTTTATTGGCTTCACAAGATGATTGATTAAAAAATGGAAAACATTCTAGACGCCTAACATAAGGCTTACAAGTTAAATCAATACATCTTGAAGTACGTCATAGACTCTAAAGTTTGTTCTGCATACACTTTGCACGATAACCACCCTTTGTTCTTAATTGGCCATTTGCATAAACACATTTAAAAGTCAGCCCGGAAGTAAATAATACCGTCGCGCAGCTGAAAGAAGCATTTTGTCTCTGACCGCCGTCGAAGTAACTTTACGCAGTAAGCTGAAAATCTAATGCGATCTAGTCTGTTGAAAAGACCTGGTGGCTTGGAACATCAGGAGTCAAATACTTAATACCTTCGCTAGTCACAGAGCATTGCGATCTGTGTTCAGGTATTCTGCATCGACAACAAATAAGCTTGAGTAAAAGAAGACCATTCAAAGTTAAAATGATTGAAGTTTATTTAAACCAATAAGTTATCTTTGAACGCTGATTATTTGGCTGATTATGATTTAACTAGCCAATTATCTTTCAATTATTTGTCATAAGACAAAGTTGCCCGAGGAAAATTAAAAATAAGAGTGATTAAAAAATGCTCTGCGACACCGTTTAAAGATGCACTCTTACTCCCAAACAAGATTTACCACAATTAATACAGTTGTTTAAATTTACCAAAAAGGATGAAAAAATGTCATAAACAATGGTTCTTATGAAGGATACCGAGTTTGATTTGAAAGAAATGTGCGGAAAGCATTGATTTCTACCTTATGAGATGATAGTAGATCGCAGTAAATCTTTTAGCATTCATCAGTCATTAAATATGTTTGCGTTTTCAGCTAATATATACACGGTTATAGTAATTAATATTTTCTATAATTGCATTATTTAGTAAATAGTTTAAGGTTTATCACTCAAAATTTATATTTGTTATACATGTGTATGTATTGATTTTGAATAAGAGAGTCATTTTAAAGATATAGACGACACGTTACAATAGTCTTGATACATTTTATGGATAGTTATTGCCGTTTAATTGTTTTCATCGTTTATGACATAGTTAAAAGCTATTGTGTTTTAACTCCTTATAACCTTTTATGATCCCTCCAGGTATTAACATGTATGCACAGTTGATAGTTTGATGTTGCATTCGTTTGGACCATACTATTTATTTTCCCTATTTATTATTATTGAAAACAAATGTGTGTCTTTTTGTGAGGCCAGACCGACATCATTTAAGAGCGTTTTAATCATATGGTTTTATTTGAAGCAATGCACTGGACGAACACCCTAAAAAGATTCGTAGTAATCAACTTTGCAAAATCTATCGAGTCTCCTGATGGATTCATAACTAGGTGTTGTCTTGGAGATCTAGTCTCCAGACGGCTGCATTTCCATTAACGTCTGTCTTAAACATAAAAAAATATTGCTATTTTTAAATTATCTAGATCTTGGAAATATTGCAACAATCATCGAACAAACTTAGACAATTTGAATATGTACTTTGTCAATGACACATATATAGTTTGATAGTTCGAAAATTCATGTCAGCAAACACAAAGATTTAAAATGCGCTCAAATTCCCAAAACAAATGTACAACAACTAATACAATTGTTTTAATTCATCGAAAAATATGAATGAAAAAATATCAAAATAAATCAATGATTTTGAAGGATACCGTGTTCAATTTGAACGAAAGGTTCAGGAATTACGGTATTTGTACCTAAGAAAACGATAGTTGATTACTGTTAATCTTTAAGCACTCATATTAAATCTGTGCGTTTTCAGCTATTCAATACACAGTTACACTTTTTGATAAGTAATTAATCAACTTATATTTTCCATAAATGTGTTATTAAGAAAGTAGTTCCAAAAAGGATGAATAAATGTCAAAAACAATGGTTCTTATAAAGATAACAGAGTTTGATTTTAAAGAAAGATGGAGACCTTATGAGACGATAGTAGATCACAGTAAATCTTTTAGCATTCACCAATCATTTAATATGTTTAAGTTTACACGGTTACTATCTTGTTATCAGTAATTATTATTTTCCATAAATGCATTATTTAGTAAGTAGTTAAAGGTTTATCACTTAAAATTTATGTTTTTATACATATGTATGTATTGATGTTGAATAAGAGTATCACTTTAAGGTTTATCATTAAACACAGACATATATTACAAACATGATAATAATTGATTGAGGATCTTATAGAGCTAATATGTATACCTGATCCTTATCTGTCAATTAATATAGTCAACTTTGTTGTAATTATTACGTCACTAGTAAAAAAACCCTTGTCAATAGCTAAAACAAAAGTAAGTACCTGAGATAGAAAGAATATCTTTAAAAAATTGCTTTAATTAATTAAAACTAAAGAAAAAGATGAATGGATTGGATGAAGAGCAAGCAGGAATCAAGTTAATGGTTAACGACTGGTCATGCTCAAATCCGAGTAGGCCTTTTGCATCTAATCTGGTTGAATATCGTTATGTTTGTAGTTTCTTTTCCAAATGAAGTCTCTGAACAGTGACATGTTTTTAGAAAGGATTTTTGTCTGCTGGTGGTCTAGTTGATAGTGAAAGGATAATGCTCTAATGGTGCTACAGTTGGGCCTAAAGCGTATACATGTATGATGAATTGTGACATTGCGTGTGCATTCGTAGTTAAACGACGGACGACGGATCATCTGGTCTATTATAAAGATAGGAAAATCTGCGTATAGGTATAAAAAGTGATCGGACTTTTTGACGTCTAAATAAATCTCGTTCCACCGAGCAATTGTTAAAAGAGAAATTGTTGTCTTTTGTCTTTTACCAAATAACATTGCGGTCTTGGTCTGGGGCAAGAAATGAAAGATAAATAGGTATCAAGGATGTTTTCATCTTGTAAAGCAATATCAGTCTTTGCTTCTCTCGGCGTGATTAAAGAGATTCGAACCAACATTCTTCTTTGTGTGTTTTTTTTTCTTCTAGAGAGTCAAGTTTTGTAGTTACATTGATGATTTTGAGTGACTCGTGTTGAATCCTGTAATTGTTCATCTCGTTGGGACATATTTCACCTTGGACCAGTATTCAAAGGTAGGTCTGATAAATAGCTGAAATATTATTTCAAGTTACATTTTATCGAGTGTGAACTATAGTGACCTTCAAACATGAACTATATTCCATGGCTTTTCTATTATAATACGAATATAAATGTGCCAAGTGCCGTCTCTTGAAAAATTGAAATAAATGTGTATATAAGATAACCCCTTGTATATGTTTAATCCATAGAAGAATGACTATGTGGTTTGTTATATAAATAAACCATTGTTTTGCCAAAAGTAAGATTTATAAATATCAGCATTTATAGATATCGAGGCGGAAACCGGACAAGCTAGTATCGTCCGCGAAGAGACGTATTACTGACCATATTACACAAGGTCATTAATGACGACAATGAAAAGCAATGGCCAGAATATGGATCCTTGTGGAAAACCTGCTTCGAGTTTCAAAAGAGTTCATTCGGAGGCGAGGGTGACAGTTGAAAGGCTTTGATAGAGGACCACTTATTTTATTTGGGATTTAGTTTAGTTTTTTTCAGTTGAGATTTAGTTTAAAATCCGACTGTCTCTGGCCAGTAGATAATGAGTTTAAAACTGTAGAGATATTAACGTTTGTGAGACCATCTTATCAACAAGGATTCCACATAATATCGAAAAATTACGATTTAAAGTAACCCCTAGATACACGTTTTAAGAACAGACCAATAAAATCGCTGTTTCCGGGTTGCGTTTGAACTCAAAAATAGTTATTAATTTCAAATCAATTGTCATTTGTTACGAAAATTTAATGCTGTTTTATTATATGATCTCCGCTTGTTTACAGGGATTCATTAGTAAAATAGAATGTTTCACTGTTTCTAACATTTGTTGATAATAAATGCGTACTGTTTTAAATTGTTAGCTTTCTCTGACTTCCAAATAGAAAATCAGCGCGTTCAGAGATGTACTTCACTTTGAACTACGCCATTTCCGAAATAACATAACGTTTGCACACACATTGGCGCGCCTGTCTTTAAAGTTTTAGGCGAGCTAGGATGGTTCCCATTGTCAGTTATATGTAAAGAAAGGGCATTAAAATATTGGATAAAAATTAATATGAATCCGAATTCATTAATGCACCATGTGTTAACAAAACAATCCAATATTTATAATAATAATATTATACGTCCTGCTAATAAAACAAATGGCACTCAGCTATGTCTGATTTGTTAAACAGAATGGGTTATGGTTACTTGTGAGTTGATTTTAATACCGATTACAATTATTTTCCTTTGTTAACCCAATGAGTACGCGATCAATATGTTCAAACGTGGTATGATAACTTTACATCCCAACCAAAAATGGAATACTATTGTAGATTCAAAAATAATTTTTATTTGAAGAATATTTAACGTGTGTCAAAAATGATAAACAACGAAAAGAATTATCAAGATTTAGACTGGCAGCTCATTTACTGGAAATAGAGACTGGTTGATACTCTAATATTAACAGAGAAAACAGAAAATATAAACTTTGTTCACATGACACGGTGGAGTCTGAAAACCATTTTCTACTTTGTTGTACAGCCTATTCAGATTTTGGAAAAAATATCATATTAAATTTAATTGGCAAAATATGGCTAAATTTATATATTTGATGTCAGTAAAGAGGGATTTATTTTTACAAAACTTAGCTAAGTTTATATATAGTGCTATGAAATAAAGACAAGAAAAGCTAGAAGTTTAGCTGCTTCTATTGGTTATATTTTCGTATATATTGGTAGGATATTGCTTTTGTAAATACATATGTAATGTTATCACATAATTGCTTTATAAATCGATATACTTTTGTGTCTTGGCCATAAGTAGATAATTTGTAAATGGCCAAATGGCAAACATTCCGATTCGCCAATAAACTCTTAAACTCTTTAAAAACTACTATTAACGTTTAATATCGTTTGGCCATATAATAAACAATTAGCATAAGATCCCAATAATTGTTTCCTCGTGTTTTCACGAACAAGAATAGTAAACTCTCTCGTGGCTACGCATATCGTGATATATAGCTTTTGGTGTTATATTCCGATCTTTCACTGAAACAAACAAGTGTCCTCTATTTCTTTCATTTGCCATGTCCCTAATCTGTTTCACTAAGTCAAAATCAAATTTGATGTATCGGTTTTTTTCTATACATTTTTCTGAGTGTCGTTCTATTTGTGTCAATATTTAGGTCAATGTTTGTTTGTCTTAACATTTTTCCCTTTGTTTTGTAATCATATAGACAGATAGATTGTTTTATTCCTCCAACAATGGAGAGCATTACATATTTAAAACATACAATACATGAATATACAGTTGATATATAATCATAACATAGAAAAGAATAGGAAAATGATATGCATGGCATCAATTTCAGAGTACACAACAATACAAAGAATGGGAAATAAATGACATGTCCCTACATTAAACATCGTCCTGCATTTTAGATAGAGTTATGACAATGATATAAAAGGAGTTATTTATAAGTAAAATAAACATAGTGAAATAGATAGTTACCTTTACAAAAAAAAACCCAAAAGAACAAGACTTCAAAAGAGGGTATGTTTACACACATTGTACATGTAATTACATATGCGGTTAAAAAATGAGCCAGTGGCTTGCTGAGAAAATGTAAGTATCGTAGTACCGTCTTGAAAATATGTACTCGACTGTGGTCGCTGAGCTTAAAAGATCGGAAACCGGACATCATTTCTAATAATTGTTCGGAATAATGCATTTGACAAAATTCGTCATACTGATTTACTGTGAACATTAAACTTAATTTTCGCCAAAGGCACTGCCAAGTAGTATCGTTCGAACGACAAAATAATAAAACATGTTCTGAAATGAAATACGTTTGATCAGAACATAGTGTGCACTTAGTAACGTAGGGTCTACTGAAAATTTTACTTAGAGCTAGAGCCACCGTCCTGCAATATTTGAGTTGCTCGCGATATATTTGACTGAACCCCATATAATACATGGTGATATTTCATTATTTATAGACAGAAAACCACGCAAACTGTCTTCACTCAATGGCCTTGATTGATATTCTGCGTTAGCAACTTCGTAGATAGATTTCTTAACTAGGTTTTTCCACGTACACATTTCTGGAAACGTGCCATTTTCTAGATACTGGTTTACATAAACCAAAAAATTGTATTTGCATAATATTTTGTATATGTCGGGGAAAAATCCTGTTATTTGACTTGGATTCTCGAGGAATTCAAGAAGTCTGTATATGAATATTCGTTAAACGGTTTTCGCGGGGTCCAGTTTGCAAAGTTGTCCGAAGAACAAAAGTTTTCTTTTGTCTATTATGTAGTTAATAGATAAAATACCGATAGAGCCTAGTGCTACGTCTGATCTACATGCGCGTGAAAATCCTTGAATCGACTTAATACATTGTTTATGGACACGATTAAGGGAGTTTAATTGTGTTACTGAGATATTGTACCAAACCTCGCAACCGTATAAAGCCTTTGGAAGTACTATCGTTTCGTACAAATGTTTCATGGTTAGGGGGTGTAGACTTTGGTCATCTGATGCCCCACAATCTGTAAGACCAAAATAGGTTTTTCTTAATTTACTGCATGCATCTTCTATACTCTTTTTTAAGTTCATATACTTGTCGCATAGTACCCAGAGATGCACGTAACTGACTGTCTCTTCTACACAGTCTCTTCCTAAATACCACGATCGTTCACTACGTGTGAACATCGACTTTGATCGTTAAATACAACTACTTTTGTTTTACTAGCATTATACTGATATCGTCCTTTGATTGAATTAGAATAACAAATGTTCATTAGTTCGCGCAGGCCATTTTTTGCTGAGCGAGAGTAGTACCATGTCGTCGGCATGCGTTGGACAACTTACACTGGCGTCTAATATAGTCAACGAATTCCTTGATTTCTCAATTGTGTGCATAAGATTATTAATGTAGAGGAGATACAAAAATGGACTCCAGCACTGGCCCTGTCTCGTTCCTTGTTGTATAGGGAACCATTTGGATACCCATCCTTGTGTTCGTACGCAACTATAAACGTTTTCGAACATATTAATGCAAACTTTTAACAAATATGGGTTAACACCGGCATCGTATAACTTTGTAAGCAGAATTGTAAAATTAACATGATCAAACGCCTGACGAACATCAAGTGAGCATGTATACAGCTTACTATTGTTTTCCCTTGTGAAATATATGCTTTCACGAACAAGAAATGACGTCATAATACAACTAAAATGTTTTTGAAAGCCACCTTGGAGGTTATTGCACGTAAGCCAGTCTTCACCTTTCATGTCAAATAGAATTACCTTTACATAAAGTTTCAGTACTGTAGAGCACAATGATATAGCACGATAGCTATTCGGATCGCTTTTCTTTTTGTTCCCGCCTTTGTATAAAGTCGTGATTATGCCTCTTTTCATGTCAATAGGGAAATGAGCAAATTTTGTAATATTGTAAAACAGACGTAATAATAACAGAATTGTTTTTTGTCCGCCGTATATTAAGTGTTCATAATTAATTTTGTCATAGCCACTTGCTTTTCCTTTTTTGCAAGTTTTCAAACATTGTGAAATTACTTTTTCTGTTAGATGGAAATCAACATAAGTTCCAACTGGCAGATTAGATTTGATGATGTTCAACCTTTCTTCACACGTTAAAAGGTGTTCATCATCAAAACTCGGATCAATGTCAGTTTTGTATAGATCATAAAAATGTTCTTCCCAACCATTGTTTATATCTTGAGAATTATTACATCTACGGTCGGCAAATGTCATTTCAAACACTTTTTGGTTAGTTGTTGACTTGCGACGTTTGTTAATTAAGCGCCAAAACTCATTATTGTCAATTTCAGCAGCTTGATCAATCTCTGCATCTAGTTTTTCAATATAACCTTGCGCGCGTTCTCTATGTTTTCTTCTAAACAGAGCCTTTGCATTTTTGTATTCGACGTACGTATTAAATTCATCCCCCCTTGGTTGATTATCATCTATCCATTGTTTTCGTCGAATTTGCATATTTTTATGTAAAACAGCCAAAGTCTGGTCCCAATATGGCTTTAAATATGGTTTATATCGTGGTTTGGGGATGCACTTTTTAGAAATCGTATGTAACGTTGATACAAAGGTACGATACAAATAATCAATGTCATCTGTTGTGTTAATATTCTTCTTTAACAAATTATTTAAATTTTCACTATTCTGCACGCACTCAGTATACTGAGTTATATAAGAACCTTTTATGTTCTTCCAATTTGATATATCTGTATTATTTTTTCTCTGTACTGTTACTTGTACTTTCATGTTTATAATGATAGGACTGTGGCTTGATACATTAATACAATTATCATTTGGCATTTTACAATATACAACATTATCAACATTCTCACTTTGAATTAACATATGATCAATAAGGGTTTCTCTCGTACTATTATATGGTACATTACTGAACTCCGCTCCTTTACAAATCGATAAACCATTTACAGCGACTAACTGGTGTCGTATCATTAAATCAACAAGTTTTTTACCCCTCGAGTCTAAGGTAATTGATGTTTGATGCCTGGAGGGGAGTTCTGTATTATAATCTCCCATAACATAAATATTGCCTCTATTTATGTAACTGCATATTATGTTTTCAATATCATCAATGCAATTATCAAATAGTGCTGTATTGTGGTTCTTACAAGGTACATAAACTTGAAATACAAATACATAATGCCCCGGGCTAATATTAATTTCTATGCCTATAATATACTTCGAATTAAGCACAAGCGGTGAAACAATATCATTAAATCGTTTGTTCCATAATATTGAGAGTCCTCCTTTACCAACACGTCTCTTACTTACAGTTAATAAATCTGGATCTGCCACTGAATAATGTGAAAAGTGTGTATACAGCCCATAAAGTGTAAATCCTTGTGAAACAACCAATGCTCAGAGACGCCGCATATGTCAATATTATTCATTGTAAGAAGTTCATTCAAATAGCTTGCACTAGACATTATACCTGTTGCGTTCCAGGTTGCTATATTTAATGTTTGAAGTGTCATGATACAAAAGAAAATGTTATTCAATACTTAACACCTCGTATTGGTTACTGTCAAAGAAGCCGTGGTTTTGGAGGTTTTCGTTTGAAGCCTGTGGTCCCCGTCGGTTTCTGGAAGTGACGTCATTTTCATGTAGGCCCTGAAACCAATTCGATCTCTGCCTGGCCCAAGGCCGACACGTTATACCACGTGGCCAGAACTCCGGGTCGTCCGTGAGAAGAGAGGCCGTATCATCGTCTTCTACGTTAACGTGCACCACGACTTTGTTGTAACGCCGGCTTGGAAATATAGCTACATGAGTAACCTTTGGGCCGCGTTTATTGATATAGTTGGCAATTTTGTCTTCGGTTATGGATGGTTTAAAACCACCTATATATAAATGTTTGGTTCGCTTTTGAACATATTTCTCGAATTCGCCATCACTGTCGCCCACATCGGTGTGCTCAGCGACGTCTGCGTCATACATTCGACGATTGTTATGTTGATTAAATGTATGGTTTCGGCGTTCTTGTATCCTAGAACGTTCATCGTTTATTACATCAAAGTTGATGTTCGGAGCCGTCGATGCAATGTCTTGCTTCTGATGTTTTGGAAGTGCTCTCTTCTTGTAGGTCGTTCTGGCGGAAACACGCGTCGGGATGCACTTTGGATCCGACCCATCACTTATTGTGTCATTTCTGCAATACGCGTTGTCGATAGGACTCTGAGGTGTTGTTGCTGTTTGACTATTTTTAGCAGTCATTTGATTGGAATTGTCTATACGCTCAGCACTGTATCTTGGTTGAGCGGGCACATCAACGTCAAAAGTAGACTGGCATCGACTGTTTTCATGACGTCTCTCTGGTTCATTATACTCGTTTGGGGACAGTGTACCCTGTCGTACATTAGTGTCGAATGGTGGAATTTGGTTTGTATGAAACCTTGAATATTCCCAATAGATGTTTGAATATGCGGCAACACAGCGTTTATGTTTAAAATGTTATGTTGCATAGTTTTAATACACTCCGTGTCTGAAAGTGATTTTTCCTTACACCTGGAGCGATCATTAGAGAACCGGGAATCGAGATCTTGTAAATGTTTCGTCAAGTTTGTACACGTAGCCGACATATACATTTCCGAGTTATTCATGGTTTCTTGCATTGTGTCGACAGACTTTTTAAGCGATTTAACATCTGTTGTTTTATCGTTGTCGATTGGGAATATTTGATTGGGATAGGGACTACTTGTTACGGAGTAGCGGATGTGGAGCAGTGCCGGAGGGTTTGTGTAATTGTGAGAAGCACAGACCTCAGCCAATCGAGTTCAGTCCTCCGACGAAAATCAAAACCGGAACTGGATCTACTTCTATTCTGCGGATTAATTCATTGGAACTTTGCCATCGGTGCTATAAAAAGTGCCAGAAAATGATGACGACATCACAACAGTAATGGATGGACAAGGAGAAACAACCAGAGTATCGGAGCGTAGCGTGTCAAACTCAAGTATCAGTTCAAGAAAAGGAGTGCAGTATCAAGTGCTGGACGAAACTGTGTCTCAGCATAAGCGAAAAGGTATTAGCGATAGCGTTAAAGCAGATTCTAAGAGACTTAGAGAGTACTTAGAGTCAGTCGGACAGCCAGTGGATTCGTGGAACCTAGAAAGGCCCACGACAACACTTGCCACGCCAAAGTACGGTGAATGGCAGAGAAGCGTGGCGATAGGAGCATCGATTCAACCGAGCCAGAGCGCAAACAGCCACGAACAGGAGAGACCTATTCGGAATCAGAACGCAGGGAGATTCTCAACAGAGTTAGACGAGCTAGAGAACTTAAAGGCGAACGACCTGATAAGTTCTTTGACCAACTCGAACGAAAAATCGCAAGAGACTGGGAACAACACTACAACATGTACAAACACGGAGATGCAATCAGACGCGGCTACGGATCGTTCAATTACCATTCCGGGGATCGGCGTCTTCACCCCTACAGAAAGGCTGATCTAGTGGCTACTCATCAAAGATTCGGCTATGACAGTGTTAAGGTGGTGACATGTCATTTCACGAGAGTAGCTTACAACCACCAAACACTCAGCAAAACTGCACCGGACACCAAGGTCTACCTGATACACCCGTTCATCATCAACGACATGAGGATGTTGGACTTTGGACAGATGCTCATGTACTCTATGGATGGCTATGAGAGATACCAAATACTGGACCTTACCTCCAAGATGTTCAACTTCAACCGAAAGGACACGATCGCTTACGCGTGGATGACTACGGCTAGACAAAGAGTTCCCATCAACATGGAGACGAGGAACTACAGTAAGATAGACATGCAATACATCTTCGACTCTAACGAGCAGTTCAAGGACGCTAAGACCACCTTTCCTACGGGGGACCTTACCAAGTTGTTCAAGAAGAAGACCGTCTACGACAGGGACATGATGCCTTCCTTCCACTATCAGTACACTACTCACCCTCATCCACAGTTTGATTGGATAGATGCCACAGCCGATTGTCGATCGTTGCTTGCTTCTGTTTAATAAGAAGCAATTCAGCTTGTAGAGACTTAACAGTGTCTTTTAGGACCTGAACATCGGCGGCACACTCACACGTTGTCGTCCCTTGAGACGTCGGTGTTTCTTTGGGTTGCCAAGGAGTTCGGTCAATAAATGGACGTCGTCTCCTTCGATCACTGAAGTTATGGTATGTATATCACGTGCCATTTTCACGCAAGCGCTGTCTCCGAGGCGCGAGTTCATTCTTCGCTTCAACTCACGATTACGTTCAAACGGGTAATCGTCATTCTGGCGTAGGACCTCGAAGAGTTTTGCACGTCCCTCCTCTATCACGAGATCTGAGTTTTGGTATGACAACAATATATGATCAACAAATTTATCCATAGGGTAGGTATTAAACCAACACTGTATTTCCTGGATTTGTTTGATGTCATCGTTACCTTCTACTTCAAGAAGGTCTAAAACACTAGCCTCTGGTGAGGCCGTAATGGATTCCATAGGCCTGTTACTGTTCGGCATGGGGCTGTACACCTCGGGTGTGTTACCATGGATACACTGGTCAGTGTTAAGTACGTCATAAGATGACCCTAACGGGACTTTGATCTCTGTATTGTCATTAAGCGCCATAGGCCCTAGTTCGAGTAGCTTATCTCCAGTGGCCATAATCCGTTATACGTTTTTTTGCACAACAGTGAAATTGCACAATATATGGATCACAGTAAGAAGTGTTCACGTAATCGCCTTCTATAGTATCCACAGGTAAATGTCATAATTTTGACTACAATATATTCCATTGTTTTGTATTGTTTTCACATATTATCCATATAACTCACAAGTTATTTAATATTATCAAATAACGATTACATGTGTAAATCCGTATTCAAAAAACCTACAACCTGATATAAAGTTTTTCCAAATATTCCAAGAATCACATAGTAAATCCTATATTAAAACGGGAGAGCGAAAAAACATGACCCGCTCAAACGAAAGCTCTAAATCTCTTTTATCTCGTTTAGGGTCTGATTTGACATTTATCTGCACCATTCCCTTATAGTATCAGCTTATTCATGGTCTTTAAATTGTACTTAATTCCTCAATTGCGGCCTCTATGTTTCGTTATTTATTTCGTTATCCGGGTGGACGTTATTTTATTGATATATGTTTTAATGAAATGATAAAATTGAGGATAATGGTTTGTTTAAGAATATATAGCAAGTGAGCTTAGCAACAAGGGGAAATACACTCATAACATTTATTACATTGAAACTATTTTATATACCATGCATGTCAATCATAAAATGTCAGTTATTGAATTGAAAACCTGAACAAAGCGTCATACTGGAAATAAGAAAAATAAACATTGATTTTACTTCCAATTAATATGTGTGTCAGCAATTTGACAGCGTTTAGTCAAACTGAAAGCTGTACAAGAACCATGGACCTTCAATTGCACACACTCAAAATAATATGCATTTGTCTATTAAATGGCATGTTTAAAACAGTGTTATGCATTTATGCTCAAAACATTGACCGTTACCCCAAGCTCCAAGCGTCACGTACATGCTTAGCAAATATATATTGTTAACCTTAAACTTGAAACGGGAGTGCGTCTAAATGCTTTTTTAACATCGACAAATAATATTACAAATCAACCTTCAGCAGTGGCCCTTGTTCAGGTTGATTCCTTCTGGGTATGGTCAAGACACATAAAATAAACGTTTGTCCCGCCAAACAACTGTACAAGGTAAACAATGGTTTTTCTTGTTGTTCCAAAGTATCAATATCATTTAACATGGGAGTGCGTCTAAATGCTTTTTTAACATCGACAAATAATATTACAAATCAACCTTCAGCAGTGGCCCTTGTTCAGGTTGATTCCTTCTGGGTATGGTCAAGACACATAAAATAAACGTTTGTCCCGCCAAATATTCTGTACAAGGAAAACAACGTTTTTTTTTTTTTGTTGTTGTTCCAAAATATCATTTTAGTTGATATAATTTAGTTTAATCATATAGTTTACAACGATTTTGAAAAACGTTATAATAACTTATACTTAGTCACCCTCGATGGCACGATGTTGCACGAGAGTGTGGTCTTGCCATGTGGGGGGAATCGGAGTACCCTGAGAAAACCGACTTGTCAAGTTTTTAACATGTCTGGATGTCAGCAAATTATTTCCATGACAGCATTATAAAACATATCGCGCACAAAATAGCGGTAACGAGGCTTGCCGAGTAACCGGCAGCGACTGACATTTCAATTTATAAGTAAACGGACTAGGTTTCTTGCACACCTTAAATTATACATTTGTTGAAATATTGACGTAGAAATAAAATTGCTTATGGACAATTATAAGATCTAAACATAAATAGTATCCAAAATTGTTCGAAGTGAATGTTATATTATATATACGAAACCGTACCGAATCATGGTATTTAGCATTTCAGAGTTATATCCACTTGTTGATTTGTGCATAATGCAAACTTTATCCAAGCGCTTACCTAAGAACTGCTTGAAGCAATTGATTGAAACTTAATACTTATACTTATAATATAAATCTGTGCACATTGAGATGATTATTATTCTGGTAAACTGCATTTGCTTGTATTTTATAATACAAACTAAATCCAGACACCTACTCTAAACCTATTTGAAATCATTCGAGTGAATTGAAACTTGGAACAAAGATAAGTAATGGTATAGGGTTGTGAATTGTGCACGATTTGTAAGCTGGGGCCTATAAGTAAAATGTCTCCCCTTGCTTATTTTCATAATGCAAACTCAGAAATGTCCAGGTACTTATTCAAAAACTGCTTGAAACTATAAACACAATATGTAATTTTGGCTTTTGTTGCTTTCATAAGAGCCAAAGGTGTTTTTATGTACATTACAAATAATTAAGTTTATTTTTATAGGAGTATACTTTTGATCTATTTTCTTCATTTCGTCGGCAAGTTTCCCGAAACTCCAGCTAACGTAAAACAAAATATCAAACACAGGCTATCTCAATCAAACCAACATTTTTATGGAGTTGTATCGCTACAATGAATTAACTGTGGCTGCTTTATAGATAAAGATAATTGATACAGATCACAAATTGCCATAGGCTTATACATGTAAGCGAGAGCATGGCAGCACTAAACTGCTTTTCAATAAGGAAATGGGGTTAATCAACTCAACGCAATAAATCAACAGATATTGATTTCAGTGTGCCCTGCTGCAAGTTTGTCGACGGCAAATAATTTAAATAGTTTTATGTGAAGATATTGAACGGTTTTTAGACTACTTTTTTTAAAGCATGTGAACTCAGACGACGACGGCATCAATACCACTACGTGTTTTTTCGTAAAACAAACAAAACAAGCGTAAAACACGTAACATCGATAGTTTATACTTTAAAATTACATACCAGCTAATATAAGTAAACTATTAACATTTAACTTTATAATGAAATGTTACACAAGTGACTCTTATATAATTGTTTAAAAAATATGACAGACGCTAATGGATAAAGCACAATACATACAACGCAATTATAATATGTGATTACTCGTCTCGAGAATGCTAAAAGTAACAGTTTAATGACTGTTTTTATTATGTTTTTAAATACCGCAATATATCTGTTTATCTTGATTGCAATGGACACCCATTATGTAGAATCCTCTAACATTTTTACTGCAACATTTGATTTGAAAATAGTTTTCTTTAATGAAAATAGATTTATCTGTCTTAGATTGAAACAAATGAAAACAGTAATATCTGTCTTAGACAGAAACAAATACAATTGAGGTGAAAAAAGGAGAGCACCAATTTTACAAATAATATGGAATAGTGGATTAAACACGTCTGCACGTCATGAAATGTAGGTCCACGACATTTTCTGTTATACAATCCTTATACTTTTAACAAGAAGTGTCTTTAAAACAGATACTCGGCCTTGCGTAAATGTTCGACATGTAATAGAGCTTGTTTTTTGGTTTAATTTAGGGATGCAAACGGATATTCGAATATTCGAATATTCGATCAAACGTTTGGTATTCGAATGACAAAATCGATATTTGAATATTCGAAAAAAATTGTTGAATAAATATAATTTAAAACCTTTTGCCTATAATTCTGTTGTTGTGTATAAAGTTAAGTTGTCTTGTTTTTACAGCGATTTGCCCATAATGCCAGATGTGTTAATATGATGACAACACATTATCCACGCGTCATCTGTCATTTAGGGACACATCGTCGGGCACTATAAAAAATCCCCTTAATTATACAATACCTGGCTATTAGACAAGTGAAAACATTCGAATATGTTTGGTAAATTTAAATGCCTTTTCCAATTAAGGATTTAAGGAGTCGGCATCCACACAAATGTGTCGTCTTGGCTGTAAATTAAGCTGTGCAACATAGCTTAAATCGCCGCGATGATATGAATGCCATGTGCTACAATAATGTTGTTACATATATGTGCTTTAAACGGTTTTTCATGTTTCGATTCAATGTTCGTGCTTTAAAATGTAAATGTATAGTATAGCGTTCTAAGATATTTTACCTGTATTGATGTACAATAGAACGGTCAAAATCCACACATGTTTTCCTTTTATTATTTAACCTGTTCCCGTTGGTTTGGTTTTCCGTAGTCATATTAAGTAGAGGTCAATCTCAGAAAGAGGCAGCTCAAACTACGGAAAGACCCTCCATTGACGCATATCGCTATTTGACCAGGAATCCATCTCATTTCACATTGTTTACACATATGAAGTTATTGATTTAATGTTTATTGAAAATGTATTGCTTTTTTTTCTTTCTGAAAATGGGGAATTTTATAGGCTCATTTTGGAAAATTCAGGGTCCGCCACGCGTACTGAACTACGAGAAACGAGGGTTAAAATTCCACGGCTATAACTTCAATGACAATAATTAAAGTTAACTACAACTTTTAAGATATGTTTTTGGTAATCGAATATTCGATCGAAAGAATTACCGAATATTCGAATATCAAATTTGCCATTTGTTTGCATACCTAGTTAAATTGTTTTTGAGAAATTTCGTAGTCAGTGCAGGTTTTGAAAACAATATAATTTACGAGCACAATATAAGGGAGTATAGAATTGTCTGACTAAACACGTATTCTTTCAATGCATATTATCCCTCCCCTGAAATGATACAGTATTGTAAGATTTATGGTAGGGCGTCAATGTATAAGACCATCACAAACAGATTTCGTGAAAACATTCGTTTAGACCACCATGATCGACATTGAAGGAAGTAAGCCGATTCGCTTTGGTCAGCAATTGGTCATCAGTATTCCTTTTTTTCTTCAATTGGTCAGCTATTAAACACGACCCGAAATGATGTTGTTTTTGTTGTAAGGATGGAAAACAAAGCAGGACCGTATTACATAAAAACAATTTAGTTCGGAAATAATGTGTATATAGCGTTTTTCTCATTGTATTTACCCTTAAATGATGATCTGTCTTACTTTTCAACAACATATCGTTCGTTGGGAAATACTATTCTTCACCTTTTCAGCAATCAGAGATCTAAGAGGTTGTTTCCGATGTTGCTTTGTTTTATTTTACTTATTTTCAATGGCAAATTGGATTTCTAGTTTAAGTTTATATTGACCAATATATAATTCAGTTCATTTCTGTGAATTTCACAGGGAGTCGGTGTGAATTCAGACGGCGTTATGGCCGAAAAAACAATCCCACAATTAAATAGTTTGTTTATATTCAATGAATAATGTTTTACAGATTAGTGTAATCTACGATGTTATTTCCGTTTGTTACCCATTTTATAATCGTTTTTATTTCTTATTTTAGTATCAGAATCTTGCTTTTCTCTTAACTTTATTTAGCTTGATGCATTTTCCAAACATAAGAGGCATTATTACTCTATTTGGCACGATGTGGGTAAAATTATAAATTCACCAAGATTGAAAACATGTTCCATACAATAGATTTAGTTAATATATTCCATAAATGCATTATTTAGGATGTAGGTGAAGTTTTATCAGTTAAAATGTTAAACATTGTTTTCTGCAAAGCTGTGTAAAGACCCTACATTTGTGTTTACAAGATAAAGACGTTTATCGTATTCGTCAATTTGCTTTGAACAGTATGTTTCCATACACTTTTTCCCTTATGTTGCAGAAAATAATATTTGTCCAATTCCGTTAAGTGACAGTTATTTTATTTCTAAGGCCTTTGACAGTTTGCCAAATGTATAGGATATATTGTAAACAAAGCATGAACGGCATTTATTGGATTGAATGAGTTATTGCTTTTGTAAGACATGTTACAGGGAGTTTGTATTTTGGAAAAAAATATCTATTTGTATCTCTGTGAAATACTTCACTTGCATGACGATAAAAAGATCGTTTGGAAAATATCCCTTCCTCACGGCATGTCAAGCTTTGTTTATTTAATAAGTGCTAGTATTATAATTAATAGAAATATCACATAGTTACCCTCAATATTACTTCCAATAACAAAATTACACGAACCATTTCCGTGCTTCATTAAAAAGGTATATAGCATCACAGCAAAGCCACTTCTTTTGCTTTCAATTGCATCGATAACAAATGTTTTTGTTATTCAAAGAAAGTTCTAAAAAAAATTAAGGGCTAACACGTTAGTGTCACTAAGAAAGCAAGACAATAATTGCGCATGCATAACCGCACTAAGGTTACATACTCCTAATTGATGTATTAATTACTTATACAGTAATGGCTAAGGACATGCTATTTTAAGCTTTTGTTATTAGTGGTAATTAATCCAACTTTTCGGGTTTCCGCCGGGTATTCTGATTCCCCCACACACAAGACCATTGTTCGCGATATATTGTGCGAACGTCGGAATGTTCGAGCAGTTATTGCCGTCTGAAATTTTCAGAAAAAAAGCAATAAACAGCACTGAAATCAGAATTAGGCCTTCTTTAACAGAATAATGTTATGCGTCAACGTTTACATGAATGTGTTTGTCTTGTCCTAGCATGTGCCTATTTCATCTGAACAGTTACGATCGTTTATGTCAGGACGATCGACGTCATGTCAATTGACAATCAGACTGTCGGTGGTATATGGGACAAATTACTTTGAAACACGCACCAAACGTGTAATGAAAGTAATACCAGAACGCTGAGACGTTCAAATGCGACAACTATTATAGGTAATTAACGCAAGTAAACAGGCGTCTGTATCGAGTTTTTTCCTGGATATCGGTCAATAATGAGCCATATAGCTGCTACTGTTCATTTTAAATGTTCCAGATTCAACAAAATTACCCATTAATGTTTTTGTAAATGATCGGCACAATTTTTGCAAAACCCTTCCCGCACTTGTAAACTAATATATAAGCTGATTTTCCAAGCAGTCGTTGGTGAGTGTACTTCATATTTTTGATAGATTTGAAGTCTTTACATGTTTTATAGGTGACACACACATATCAATTGAAAATAGGCAACGTACAATATACACGGACTATTTAATATTGCCGTAATATTTGTACAAATATCTTGATATAACCGTACTGACGAAAGATTTGATATATCCGCACAATATGTACACATGAATTGATATTACCGTACGGTATGTAAGAAAGCCTTGATATCCACGTATAGTATATACAAAAGACCTGATATTACCGTAAAGTATGCACGACCTACTATTACCGTAAAGTATGCACGACCTACTATGATATCCACGTATAGTATATACAGAAGACTTGATATTACCGTACAGTATGGACGAACTACTATGCTAAATCAATTAAACACTGAAGACAAAAAGTTTGTATAAGCTAGCATGTGATTTCTATGTTAAAGTAAAAATATATATAAACCGCGGAACATACCACAGGATTCATGTATTAACAATTAAATAAATAAATAAATTAAAACATCAGTAAATGGAGGTATTTTACCACATTACGTCTAAAAGGGGACCAGATAAAAGTAATCAATCGTAGTCAATATCGGGTATGACCATTATTAACATCGAGTACAGCGATGCACCTTCTGCTCATTCTTGCGCTCAGTTTTCTAATTGTTTGTTGTGGAATTTTGTTCCAATAATTGTGCAACACACGGTCCAAGACTGGTCGTCGTTGAGTGTATTATATTCTCTGACCTCCTGCCCGAAGTTGTTCCACATGACTTTAACGGGCGAAAAGTCGGGAGATTTGACAGACCACTGGAGATGGTAAGTGTATTATATTCTCTGACCTCCTGCCCGAAGTTGTTCCACATGACTTTAACGGGCGAAAAGTCGGGAGATATGGCAGACCACTGGAGATGGTGATTTCTTTTCCGCGAATGACAAACTGTGTGTATAACGCAATATACGGACGGGCATTATCGTTCTGAAACAACGTTGCGTGACCTGTACGCAGAAAAGGTATCCCCACTGGCTTGACGAATTCATTACAATACAGCACGGCATTGAGATTCCCAGCAAGGGTATGGAGCTCAGTCTTTTTTCGACGACTTTGTAACGATGCTCTTACGTCGCTCATTGTGGTCGTCCCATTCCGTAATGGTTATGTTTTAACCTCCTTTTATATGGTTTTAGTACAAATGAGACAGAAATATTTTGAGTTTTACCTTTTATACTGAACTGGTTTCGTGCTGCACGTGTATCTAGTGGTTGGAAATTAACAGACGTTTAACCTAACAATTTCCCGAAGCATTAAATGTAATTGAAACCCGTCCTCTTGGTCGTGCGGAATATCATAAATACATTGTATCGTTATATAAATAAGCTTAACGATACATACTGTCAGAAAACTTGCTGAACTCAATTATTTCAGTATAAATGATAAATAACGAAATACCTTCTTAGAAAAAATAGTGCGAACTGTACATTTTACCTGCAGTTGTAAACATACACATATTCCGAAATGCCAAATATGCTTCCTTATACAATCAACCTTGCGTGCGATTAAAGGGGCTGTACTCTGATGTATGATGAAATAGCGGGGGGGAAAAAAAAGAAAATTGTCGAAATTGACATAAACATGGTATCGATGTGAACAATGCATTTTAACTTACTAACTGAAGTACCACATAGTTAACAGTTGATTTATTTGTAGCAGATTTCCATAAAAAAGATTACTAGGTATGACTACCTAGTAGAATTCATTACCTATACGTGATTGGCTAGTTTATGTTTTCATGTGATATCACCAATTTAGGTATATAGCTTAAATATTCCAAACGGTTAGGGTAAGCCTTCATACCACAGTGGATACCACACTGGACTGCAATCTATGCGACACTGGTTCGATCCCGGACTCCGACTCGATTTTTTTTTTACATTTTGTTTTTGTTTACAATTATGATATCAAAGAGTAAAACCTTTTATTAAATAATTGTCCTAAGATTTGTTACAGATTAAATCTTTTATGGTGCCAGTCTGGTGTACTGTCCCTTTAAAACTAATATTCTTTTATTTCCATTGTCAAACTATTCCTTTAGTAATATTTATAAATCCACTCGACCAATGATTCGGCTCGATGCATGTAAATTATATAAATATGTTTGCCTATCATTCTATAAATTATGCAAATGTGTCATATATCGGGGTTACAAATGATTTGATCATATGTTATTTCATGGTTTACTTAGTAAGTCGCGAAACCATGAATGCATTCATGTGGTGAATTAAAAACTGTTTAATTTATTTTCAAATACGCTCCTTGAAGTCATACCCTTGCCTTCTTAAAACATTTCATTACGCCAAAAAATACCTGTGTTTCCGGTAACCCGACCGACCCAATTTTTTCCTCGCCGACCCTAATCTTTTTTTTTTCGTTATTTCTCTGTCTCTGTTCCCGAAGAATAAACTTTCATTCCTGATATGTATTACCGAGACGCTTAGTCAAAAGGGAAACAAAATGACGGAGTTCGCTGAATCTTGTCCGATATGTTCTTATTGACAAACGCTTGTTTATGGTCCAAACATGTGGTTGATCATTGTGGAGACACATTTTGCTGCCTTTATAATGAACATAATTAGAATATAGTTCGCGGTGTTATTTATCCATATGTTCAAAACAAAACTGACTTTTTTCTTACAATAAGGATTTGCGTATATCATGCAGGCTTCTTACGATTAGGCTTTGCGAATTCATGCAAGCTAACTGTCAGGTTCTAATACACATTTCATTAATTATAACTTTAATTTATCCTCAATTATCAATGGTTATTTATTTCGCCTAATTTAAGTACCATCAAATGAAATCAAAACAAACACGTGAGAAAGTTAACAACAAATCTATTGGAATGTGTCGGCTGCAGATCAAACGGTACAATTTGTGACGTCAGAGCACGAGCGGTGTTTAGATCAAAGGTGCTCGGCTATGGTTTGTATTTAAATCGGTCTGTCGGATATCGTATGATCCCATTGTATTGCCAGGATTTCTTCTAGGCTGGTTAGAAATTACCATACGATCGAAAAAGTAATCATAAATAATCGTCGTCTGAGAATCTTAAAACAATGACCGAAATGTTTGAATTCACTACAAATATGAATTCAACTTTGATTGTACGAAAATTAGATACGTTAAATAAATCCATATCCGCGTTAACTTGTTCTATTATAAACCTACCCCACATTAGAGAGCTCACAGTCGACGTGAAATTCGGCGACTTTCTTCTAGCAAATTAACAAATTTAGTTGATAATTGACTGTTTGGCTAGAATATTATCACAGATTGGTAGAAATCGAAGTGATGGATTTGATCTAAAAACCGATCGCGTCTTATAAACGAGTATTGTATACAAGAAACACCAGATTGCATGGGCTAAAGAAGTGGGAAAATACGGTAGTCGATGGTAAGAAAATGATTTCAGACATTAAACAAAGCATTTTTTTTTTACTTTTTTTGAATTATGAAACGCTTAGATAAAACATAATTGATCCGATGCAACAGAATATTGCATAAAATCGAAACGGTAAAAATATCCGTATTCAACGCAGAAGGTTACAAAATGATTATTACTTATATAAAAAATATTTTTATTATTATTTTTAATGTCATATTCTATTCTTTTTAAATTATCCACAACATGTTTCTAATCAATCGTAATTGTTTTATAACCAAAAGTATTTTTAACTTTGTTAAACAAAACTATTTTTTTAACAATTATATATGCCTGGGCATTACATATAGTACAGTACTAAATTTTTAATGCATATCGCCCGGCTTGATTTGATTACACTAACAACGCTTCGGTCACTGTGTGTCCCGCGTGGATACATACGATATTTCATATATCTTTATTAAATAACAATCGGAATATGCTTAAACAAATTTAATATCTAAAAAACAACAACTTCAAGTACATTTTTTTCAATCAACGTATGAATAAAATTCTGTTATATGCAGTTAGGTTAAAACTTACCAATCTGTCCTACAGCTTTCTGCTGGAACAAAACAACATACAATATGAACTCTTAATATGTTTTCAAAAAGGTTACACTGTACATATTGCTTAGAATCAAATCTCATTTTCAGCTGCTATTTCTCAGCAATCTCGATGATATTGGAAAGCTTGATTAATCTATCGGAAACATAATCACAAGACAATACCTCTGGCAAGCCATTCCAATCTTCTTTGAAAAACCATCGTTGTCCCCAGGCTCATTTTTCCGTTTTGTTTTGATTTGATAAAAATGATAAGGGAAATGAACATGATTCACGATTAATTATGTAAGCCTTCAAACTATAAATCCAATTATATGTTGTATCGAAATTGTTTAATGTATTCATAAATTAGATCCCTAAATGTTATTCATACCTTATGCTGAAATAAATCATTATATCAATAATGTTTATTAATTGATAATTGTCTAGGCAATTGACTAGGTTTCACTTATGGTCTTTTACTTCTGACAAGCCATTTCCTTCTTCCTTTGACAAACCTTTCTCTTTTTCATCCTCAAAATTAATTGTCGTACTAAGTCCCGCAGTACCTTCTATGACAACGTCAATTCTCCTTTGTCCCCTGACTCAAAGTTCACAGTAATTGTGACCTGGCGTTGCCTTACCCCTGAAAGCACCGAATTGGTTCACTTACGCGTAATTTGACATGAGGTCATTGCATCGGATTGTTCTTCCATGTTAAAATAAGTTTTCTATTCTATGTCTGCTTCCTTATCAATATAATCAAGCTTAGTATCAGAATTCACTCATCTATTTACCTTCCATTTTATTGTCTGAAATCATGATAAATCAATCTCTGTAATTTTCAATTTTTACTTATGTGCTATCTGCTAACATTTTATCTACCATAAGATCTGCTACTCTTTCCCTATAAGAATATTGTATTCAATCCTTTCCTGGAGAGGTACCCACTTCCTACATTTAGGGCATTCCGACCTTGTGTTTGTCATGAGAAAATACTTAATCCTGAGCCAATACAGTCCCGTTGTTTAGAACAACTGTCTGTGATGTATACATCTCATTCATGTTAATCATCAGATTTATCAGACTCTACCATTTGATCAACCGTAACAATATAATTAACCCCTACACTGTCCACCTTAAAGGTTTACATTTGCTTATAATAGAGCATCGTTCTTAAAACACTGCATTTCCGCTTTAGTATCTACTCTTATCATTTCTGACACATCAAATCGATTATGGAATTGTGCCTCTATCTTTCTTATAAGATTGTGGCATTTTCATCCGATTTCATACCTTGCCAATAGTGTAATACCTAAATATATTTCGCTCTGAAATCTATCTATAATTAAACGACATTACCCTTTTACTGATTTAATAAGCCGATGGTATCTTAAATTAACTGAGTGCATAATGTATTCGCTAGCGATTAAGCATTGCCAATCATTAAACAAATCATGTATCGTTTTCAGCGGATGATGGTTTGATTGGCGTTATTAATGTTTTTCTAATACGAATGCATTGTTTTCAGTGTAAATGATACATTTAGTACGAATCAGAGGTTTTTTGCAAGTAGCATATTACATTTTATTAATTCTGACGGAACTGTATTGCTACCGGAGCTGCCAATTACATTGAGTTGGGTATTGGTACGTTTCGATTTGAATACAGTTTTGTGAGGATGTGTTCATTATCATATTATATTATATATATATATATATATTAGTCATTCTCTAATACCAGCGTTTCATACGTTTTTTTTTAGAATATCTCTATATTAGTTGTCTCATCTCTTATGCTGTAATCCCCCTTGGCAAATGTCGACAAAGGGCGTTTTGAAAAAAAAAAACTGACAGTAAGCGTAATTGTTTGTTCTTCGATTGTGATTCAAAAGCATACAAATCAAGATGATTCCCTCATAATGATCAGTCCTTTTTATCCCCGTCCAATTTCCTCATAACAGGTTAGTTCGTTAACAAAAACAAATACTACAGTATTAACAACAATGCCTTTCGATCATACACATACCTAACACGTTATCTTTAAAGTAAGTTACAATCTACATCCACGAGTTTTCTTCTATTTTATCGACTTGATTCTATGCATCAATTTTGTTCTTGTTTTTATGACCGTATACTATTACTGAGCCATGTATAGTCGTAAAATATATTGCTTTGGTACAATAAACACCAGACAAAATGTTACAATCTATTTTATGGTAAAATGTTTTTAAATCGTTCTACAGCCATGCAGCAGACAATATACTTCGAATAAAAAAGTAGAAGTAAGTACTGCGGAAATTTTACGATTGTAACGGACATACATTTTGTTTCGCAAAAACAATCCGGAAATAATATTATTTCGCGATATTTGAAAGTAGTAACATCTGTTCTAATCAGCGCAGCAACACACAGAAGAAGCTAGAAGGCACTTGTCCCCATTAAAGAGGCAAAACTCTCTTTTACATAGAGGTAATTGAATGTCTTTCTATGATGCAGTGGATTTGCTGATGCTTTTTTAAATTGTTATTTTTGCTTACATATAAAATACGAAACGTACAATTAACCAGGATCATGTCAATGCAATTAAAGAAATATATTCCATTGTAAGCATATTGAACAGGTGTTCACTTCTCAAAAGGTTTATATAGGTCTTTATACATGATCAGCAAACCTGGACCATCAGACAGGGTCGTTGTTAAAAATCTTGTTAATTTGGCTCGGAAATGCAGCCTCTTCTCTATAATTACTGATTAGTGCAACGGTTCTAAAGGACTTTATCGCGGGAAAAGTACAAGTGAAACAGCAATCGGAATTTAGTACTTCTTCATTCGGTAAAGAGCTCGTATCTTTTACAGAACAAAAGTCGAGCTATTTCCGTAGTACAATCACTTTAACCACGATTTTTACATACAAAACAATACTAACAGGACATGTTTATAGACACAAAACGCGTTACGTTAAGTTTATTGATATGAACCTATGATTTGAAACTGCCACACGGATATATTGAATGAATCAAACTTATTTTGTTTGTTTTATCACCAAAGTCAAAGTTAGAACATTTGATATTCATTATAAAAGTGAAGAAAGGTAGCACTGCTTAAGTAAGATGCATTGACATTCATGAAAACCAGAAGTTGAAAGTTTATAAAGTTATCATTCCATATGCGTCATGTATGATTGCAAACAATTTATCTTCCATGTTATTTGAAATATGTCTGTAATACAATGGGTACTCAAGGGACAGACTAACAGTAAATTATTCAACTTGGAACTTGATGGTAGTCATAATGAGCCTTAAACAGCCTTACATACAATAATATTGATTCATAGCATAGCGATTTTGATTTGATTGTCGAACTGGATGCTTTTAATTTCCGGCAGGAAGATATGGATATTACCAGTCACTTCCCACAAGGATCCAATAATTCTTAAAGGTAAAATATTAACATTTTGATATCCATACAAATGTCACCCACTTAAATGTTCCATAAAATTTAAGTGCACGTTCTGTAAATATTAAATAGAAACATTATTTAATAAACTATATGTAACTGTTCTTTTAATATAAACGTAATGTGATCTTCGCCGGTAGTTGCCATCGGTGAAAGGAAGAATGTTAGCATGCATGCGGTTTTCAACTCCTCCGTAGTGTATACAGTTATGTCATGCCACGATGTTATAGTTAAGAGATAAGCGTCTTCACCTTGACATTTGTCGCCTGCGTAGTTCTGTATCTATGGCAGCAGTAAGTTTTCTACTAATTCTAGTTCTTATTTGCAAACAAATCCTGCGTCGAAGAGGATTATGCTTTATCTAAAAAAACGAAATAATTTATGTTTATTACGACGTTGTTAATGTTGATGAATCAACTAATATGTATTACAGATCAAGGGTTTTTTTTTTATTTTTTATTCGAACAAATATCGGACGTTTTATGACCTTTTGGCAAACATTCAGTGCCAGTAATTCGTGTTTGTCAGTGAAAAGTTTACATATTCGTTCTATACATCAACACCTTTGAAATGATAAAAAATAGATTTACCAGACATCTTTATAACCATATAACACTTAAAACTACAAGAACATGCCTAGAGCTCAGACGAGGCAGCCGTTCACGTAGCAACATTTCCCAGTAATAATTGTCCTGTATCTTTATTTATCTTCCGTGTTTCACTGGATAAAACTGAGTCTCATCTACAGATTCGGGCGCAATTGTCCACCAACTTGAACAGAAAGTGAGTTTGTGCCAATGGAGTGTGTCGACTTGGTTCCCCGATTGATATCTAAGCGGTATTGAATTTAAGTAAACGTTCTGCTCCAATGCACGCTGTAATCGGTTCGTAACCTGTTACATCAATACCTCCTATGTTAATATTGCCTTTTTAGCTGATTGATCAGAAACACATGAACTGCAGAGTTAAGCTTGTGAATATTTAAACTGCCACTCATTGCCTCTGTTATCTGTGTTTTCTACCACCAGGTTCGTAGCTATCTGTAATACTAAGTCTTTTGCAGCTCCGGTGAATGCATAATTATAAAGATATAAATCAGAACAAATCTAACTAAATAAATCTTATCATCTATGTTTACTAAAAGCTTAAAAAGCAGACCATTTTACTTATATTATTTTATCTTTTATCAAATTTACAAATATAACGAACAACAAAAAATTGATCTTGTGTGTTAAAACATCGAGTTTAACACTCCACGGGATGTTTTGTTTGCCCCAAGAGATGTATTCGACAAATGTGTAAATATTCTGCCAATATAATCATGAATTGGTTTTTTTCTGAATAAGTAGTAATAAGGCAATAGATTGAAGTCACGTGCTCCTTTGACCAAGCCCATTTAAGTGTATATTAAATGACCTGTTTCAGAAAAACATTATGCAGACAAAAGTAGTACATATTTATAATCGAACCATTATTTAACTTTGTGTATATTGTCTCGGTTAAACGCGATCGTGGGATAAATCGCCTTAGGTGTACATCTTGTGCAGATGAAAACGTAAGTAGTGCTACGCGATTAATCACAATATCTAAGTTGATCATTAGATGAACCAACCCAATCACAGAGTAATGCCTGTGTTGAATGCAAAATAGATTTCTTGTGCAGACTTTATCTTAATGCAGTATCAAGTAGTCAATAATGATGAAACTATTTGACATTATGGTTCGTAGAGGTTACAGTATCAATCACAGATATTTGTGTATATAATTATGTTGATAATAAGGTATCAAAGACTGTTTTGATCCTTTGCCTAATACAACTGAAGTAATCAAGGTATAAGACAAAGTCATGGGGCACATACCTGGAAGCTACACGAAGAGCTCGCAAGCACAGTCACGTGTTTTATAAAGCAAGCCAAACTACGCAAAAAAGTATGACATCAGGCATAGGAATGACCGCATTGACGCAGGTGAAGATCTTTGGATTGAAGGGGAAATGCCAGATTGGATGGGGTCAGAATGTTTCTATTGTAGGATTGCAACATAACATTGATTTCCCGTTGTTGTTATTTAAGGTGAGTGAAGCCGGAGAATTTCGAAGGACACTACGTGTTAAATAAGTGTTGTTGTAAGTACCCATGACTTCTTCGGCGTTAGAATTTATAATAGAGTATTTAGAAACTGTGCTTCGTTCAATGTATCATACACAGTCACTTTTGATGATTTTTAGCCAATGTTAGGTGACCGGATAGCAATCCACTAATACCAGGTGATCAATCCCGCAACGACCGAAAACGACAGAAACCAAAATTGAAGACATTAGCAATAAGTTATGACTATATTGTCACTGCAGAAAGTTATTTTTACTTCCGTGTTCCATTTACTCACACAGTTTGTAAACATTTTGATTTTATTACATGTACCTGTATTTTTGAATATTTTGTCAGCAACATAAAATAAGAAAAAAAACAACACAGAACTACTTTGAATCTAAAAATATAAGTTCCGTAATGCATTACTTAATACTGTTTAAACATTTGTGTTGGCTTATTTCGATGTTTTGGGATGAAATGACTATTTTTAAAAATCTTCGTTTGTGTATTGGCTGATCAATTCGACTATGACCTGTCAACCGATTTCATATATCATAGAAACACCGACTCTCGCCGTCAGTATTTTTGCGTATTGTTTTAAGTATTCGTGGAACTTACTTCGGCAGGGTTATTTAATTACGTCGCAAATACATGTACAGCTTATTTTCTTATTTTTTCAGCAAAATTTCACTTCAACGTGCCAACTCTTTAGCAAATGTTCGCAAGAACCAAGCGGTGACAAAACTGATGACTATATTTACTTCGTCGGTGCAAATTGGCATAGCGATCTTGTTTCTAATAACTGAATGATGCGCACGTTTTGCCTGCTTTGCAATATTATTTGCGAACATAAGTAAGACGTGTATGATTATACCTGTTCTTATTTTAGATTGGTGGAAATGTCGGGAAAACGTTGTAACCCTGGAGAGTGGGTATGTCACAGATTAGAATGTTACATGTACGTGCATTAGTTATTCTAAGTGGTACTGTTTTGTATTGCTCTGTTCGTGAGGGTGATCGTAATTGTAAACATTGACTGGGCGTGAGTTTGCCGTTGTTCTTCGTTCATATTAGATACAAAGAACCCTATGCTTTGTGTTGCCTCTATTACCATTAGTCGCTACATTGGTGGCCAAGTGTCTGTTGTTTAGTAAGGGCTTGCACAATGTACATCCCGACGATATGGCTGTTTAAGAAACGTCCCTATATCACGAACTAATTCTTTTCAGTATGACTTCACAACACAGAGAAACGGAAAACGATGAAAATCCATCTGTGGTAGCAATATTGAGTTCCGCATGCAATTTGTCTTGGTTTACATTTTATTTGGATTTTTTGAATAGTTTGATTAACTTTTCATTAGTGTAAATCACTGGATAAAGTATCATCTAGGCTCAGTACATTAAACGTTCAAAATACTCCATTTCTTTAAATTGCCAACTGCACTGGTTATTTGACGTGACTACATTTGGATTGGGCAGCTTTAAGGAAGGTTTCATCATTGAAATTTGTTTGCGGTATCATGAAATTCGCTTACATCGCATTTTTTATTAAAAGCAAAAAAAGAAAGAAAAGAGGAAATTGAGTCACTATAGTTGGTATGTATCGCTTTACGGCAATGTAGTTTGAACATGTAGCTTGCCAGTTATCAGTCACTACTGTAGCATGTAGTAATTGTAGAAATGTTGACATTATTTGGATATGACTTGCTTGTCGTCTTGGCCTGCATATAGTAGACCATACGGTATGTACTTTATGTGTTTGGCCGAAAAACTCGTGTAATGTTTGAATATTTATATGAAAAACTACAGAAACAAGTACAGTAGACAAAAATTGAAACATAAATCCCGTTTAAATGCTCAAAGTCAACACCAAAGACATAGAACACAAAAACAAACAATCACATATCAGATACATGGAACAACAGCACAAAACTCCACAAACAACAAACAGCATATATTATATATGAACAACTAGGGATGTTCATCAAGGATTTTTAGGTACCGCCTTGGAACGGTCAGTCAAGGGTGAATTTACGGGGGATTTAAACTAGTTGGTGTGCACAACTTTACTCTTATCCCAACACTCCCGATTGAAGTGAAAACGTAAATGGTAAATCTTATCAAAGTAACTCATTAACTTGAGGAAACTTAATAATAAAACAAATAATAATAAAACGAATAGGTAAACCCCAAGTACTTCTATGATTAGGGATCCCGACTCTTTCTTCAGACGAAGGAATACAATTCAGAGTACCTAATGCAAAAAAAATAAAATAAAAATAAATGATGCATTTATTGTTGAAACTATAGAAATCCTACACAGTCTGCCTTAGCAAATAAAAGGTTTAAAACTGTGTGATCATAAAGTTTTAAAATAAAAAGAAACATTGTCCTAAATCTGGGAACAAACAAAGAAAATGTTATTAAAAAAAGAATGATATCTATTTGCTAAAATCTTCTTCTCAAGTAAATTTTGGAAAAAGTGACGTCACACGCTGAAACATTCCAGGCGAGCCAAACGAACGAAAAAAAAACGGTTTTAAAGATAACACGAATTTGCATTTTTGTTATTAAATCAAAGGACTGAAAACCTTATTATGGAAGGACACCAATACTGTTAGCAATCAGCGATTCGAGACTACTATTGTTCTTAGATATAAACAGATATAAACTTTAACGGTTCTGTAGTTCTGACAATTTACGCTAAAATGGGGCCATCATATTTAGTAGTCTAGTCAATAAACAGCTAGGAGGTTTTTAAGATGAACTCGGGTGCCTGAAGGCACCCTTAGCATTTGTATATTAAGTATATTTAATGCGCGTGAATGTCATTCTCAAGTATACCTCTGTTTCATGGATGGTCGAAAAGCTTTTGATACGGGCTCGTACGACTGTGAACAAACTGTTCACAGAGTGCAATACAGACCCAACAACACGTCTTGTCTACGTAGAAATGTATAAAAACAAGAACAAGGTGCGTTTATTCCTTGAATAAACTACATGGGAAGCGCTAAGGTTGGCGGAATTCCCCGACTTTATATCGACTATATATCAAAGAGCTAGAAGCCATAAATGTGGTATATATTTTTATCAAATGATTGTCGGCAACATCACTCTAACAGACGGCAAAATTTAAGCTTTTTTAATGTGAACGGTCTGAATGATATGTTTAGGATATGTGACTCTTATTCTAAAACATCGCATTATAAATATAATGCGTCTTAGTGCTCCGTTGTTTTTCAACGAACGTGCACGTGCTAAAATGAATCGGGGCTTAAAACTTGAAAATACTGTAATATCTGAAACAGATAGCTATCAGCACATTGGACTGTTTCACCTCCTGTTAAGTGATGCTTTATTCTCTAGTTCAAAGCTTATTGAAGACACATTTCGAAAACTGCAAGGTACCCTCTAAGAATTTTTTAACAGCGGGCTTAACATATTTTCACTTAATGCGATTACCCTTGAAACTATATACATAAGCATTGGTATACCTAAAGGACTCTTATTTAGTGAGGAATGGACAAATTTATGCTAAAACGATATCGCCGAACTGAAGAGATCACATAAGTCCTTAGTAAAACCTATGTAGTCCTATAAGCAAGCAATTAGCACAGGCTTGTATTGACAAGAGGAAATTAAAATTCCTAACGTACAACTGTTTTCACAAATTTCAATTTGATTCATCGACCCTGATATACATTTTAAGACTTAAGACCTAATGACAAACTATATATGTATGCCATATATGTTTTTACGAAAAGAATAAACAGCAATTTTAGAAATGCATTTACTATATTTGAGTTAGTATCTGGACAGTCAAAAGATCGAATACTTAAATGTAAAAAGAACAAACATGATGAAAATTATATATTTAGATATAACAGAACATGAATTCATTTCAGTTCAATCAACATAATTACATTCAATGAAATAGATCAAAATGATCCATGCTCATTGGAAGGGAATAATACATGTTTATATCATGCATATGATAGATTGTAATGGACACATTAATTTGATTCTAAAGAAAATAAATGCAAATAAGACCTTGACATGTCAATAATTATTACGTTTTCAGAGGACATTCACACAATTGAATACGTCTATAAAGATGCTAAAGCTACAGCGTTAACTGTTTTCTTATTTCAAACGCTTTATATACAAATACAGCGAGGTTATTAACTATTTTAACATTCTTTGACATGAACACTTCAATGGTTTTAAACATGCTTGGGTTTCTACAAATAATATCTGGGCAGGTAACTTTCCATCATGTCGGAATACAAATTACATTAAAAAAAGGAAGTCAAACTCATCTTATAAAATGTTACATGATGGACACGTCCGATCAACAATATCAGTTATTCCATCTCCCAGTTTGATACTAAGCCAATGTGATGATAATCTCAATTTGCTGCAATTTAAACATGCCTTAACATCATACAAATTAATAAAATTACAAATTAAAACAATCACTTATCACAATTCCATTATCAATGAAACTGCTAATCATTAATGTATATTCTTTTTTATATAACCATCCTTTGTATATTCACTCACCCAATGGTCGTGTCTGTAATGCCATTTTTGCAAAACCTTATCTTAAAGGGTGAAGGCAATATATAATTACAACTTTTACGCGAGGCTTAAAAGCCGCTAGAAAAAGTATCTTGAGATTCGTATAATACATTCTCGATTTTGCTTTTCTGGTTTTGTAACCGTCTTTAGTTAAACATATTTGTCAAACCAAATAAACGTTATCTAACTATTGTTTCAAATAATTAACTATCTAACTGTCTGAACAGGGCACATGTTTGTTATTGTTTCGGCCATCATAACCCAAGCGCCATCACGATAACGATCAGTCTAACCCCCTTTAATTAAAATAGCTTTATAAGAATCTTGAAAAACAAGGTCACATACACAAAATTTTAATAATTTAGAACTTCTCCAAAAGCCTGCAAAAGCTACCAATAACGCGCAAATAATACGCTGACTTTTAATGTTTAATGGTTCTTCTGAGTCGATTAGACAAATAATATAGTAATGTTTATTCATGTTTTTTTATGATTTTAGGTTAAGACAGTATGCGTTCACTTCTACTTTTCGGAACTTCATGTAACTATTTTATAGCATAAAGAGCAGCAATTACAGGAATAGGTGTTAAAGCGGTTTAGATAAAAGTTGCTCAATAAAAAGCAACTACAAGACTCTTAGCGGGTAAAGTCTCTTTTCACCCTTACCCATGGCACAATGCCCAGTTACGAAAACACATAAACGCACTTTAGTTTGTGTCCATGGTGAGTGGGCATGATTTGCAAAGCTGGTTTCGTCTCTCCGCCGTTATTTCTTTCTTCATGAGCATAATATTGTATCAACAAAATATAAAATAACATATATTACCTTATATATATAACAGAGCTGGCTTTTACAAACATATAAATGCGAATATGAATGCTTCTGTATGTGTATGCATTGTAAAAATGCCTCTATATATTAATATTTTCCACTAAACATTGATAAGCAATTCACTGCGTCACTCGTGCGAGCCCCTAGTGACAAGAGTAATTATTTCGCCGATACCTTCTCTCAGTAATCAAATCAAATCAAATTTTAAATATTATTTTTAATTTTCATTCGGTATGACATAACAGAAAAAAACATTATTAATTAAAGCAATGGTTAGAACTAGATATGATGGATGCAATAAAGGCTAGGGAAGCACTTAGCATAACTCAACTAAAAATCATGACAAAAGAAACCATGGCAAAAAGAAAAAAAAAGCAATTAGGGCCAAATCAAAATGAGAGATACAGATTTTAAGCTTAACGTCTCCTGACATTTAGTTTTGATTAGCTAACCTTAATATCAATTAGTTAATCTGCTTGACATAACCAAACAGCCTCTCCCTGCCTTAGCATTCACAAGTAATCGATTGTAATCCACGACAGACGGTCCGATTCCTATAGGCCACACATATATTCACTTGTATATCAAATACAGCAAGCCATATAAGTGAAGACCACATAAACAACACGGGTACGACGTACCATACCGCATTGGCGCACAATTTAACGCGGTGGGGTGGCATGCAAATGGTGAAATAGTATTTTCAGATTTTGTTCATATTCCATTCCAGACAGAACAAATTAATATACTATCGACCGTATTTTTGATTGTGAAAATGAAATGGTAACAGGGTCGATGTAAGCAGTATTTGAAGTGATCATTGTTTTGTGTAAATCGTATTAGCCAAAACTGTATTGAATTAAAAAATAATAACTTTCATTCCAATCGCTTTCTATTTCGTCTTTCACTGTTACCAAAGCGTCAGATCTAGAGTCAAATTGTTTTTCACTTGATTGGTGCTTTGACACCGGTCTGATGTTGACTCTTATGCATGCCCACTAATGTCGAAATAGCCGACTTCTCACGGACTGTGTAGACACTGAAGGGAAAACAACTTTTGACAACATAGTAACGTTATCAAAACCAGTCGGTATGCCATCAGCAACAAGGCAAGAGATCAATCATATTCAAAGGTCCCTGTGATGTATAATACATTCGTTGCATATGTATGACCATTGAAGATGCCAGTGTAAATATGCAACGTAATCTGTTATAAAGTCTTCGAAAAATACGACTGGATCTGACAATGATTATTGTAAAAGTATTGCACTATTAACCATTTCTACAAATACGGCGACTTTACTTAATTTTTGAAAATTGTTTCAACATCTCGACTTGGATAATATTATATTGTTAAATCGTCATTCCCATACATTTGTTTCAAATATTGCAATTTTGCAAATCTGCAAAAAATATTTCATTTTTTCTATTAAGCAACAGCAGCCAAACTCCCAGGTGCGGGCGTTTTAACTAAGACTCATGAGGTTACGTTCAGTAAGGTGTATGCCAACTACGCGTTTCGTGATGCTACTTATTGTAAATTTGGAAAACTCAATTAGTTATGTCAAATTTACCTTATTTACTGTGTCGCTTACAATTTATGCACTTATGTTCACAATCGTCTGCCAAGAAATGAGAGAAACATGAAGCATGTTTACAAGTAATGACAAGACAGAAAAATAGCTTTATCTTTCTTCCGTTACCTTATAAATAATAGTTTATGTCGATGGAAGTACTTACTTATATTAAATGCAAATCATGCTGTGAACGGGATTACTGTTTTCGATACAATCTGGCCGCTGGTATTTTGAAAACATAGTTAGATTGGGCACGAGTATATTATAAGCTAAGAACTTGTTCATAATACGTATGTTGCTTGCGAATTTACTATTCATGCATTTAGCACATACAATTTTACATGTTCTGGGACTGTTCTTGCGTTTTTGAAACTTATTTATAAATACTTATGTGGAAAACTACAGAAACAATCTCAGATGCCAAAATTTTAAACATAAACCCCGTTTAATGGCACATGGTAAAGACCAAAGACATTCAACTTCAACCAAATTGTTTATTGACATTACAGTTGCAATAGACACAGCTACGCTATGTTCTTTAATCGATTTTGGATGGTGAATCGAGCCGACATGTTCAAGGATATAATGAAGCTGGTGCGTTTCAATTCCAGAAGAAAACTGTATTTTAAAACATTAATTATTTTAACACACATGCTTTCCACGAAACACGAATTATCAACACTTTTAAATAGGTATCTTTTTGTTGCTATCAATTGTACCATTATGTTCTGAGAGACGAAAAAAATCGTCATTTGTTCTCGTTTAATTAGTCTATATCGAGAGACCATTTGCGACTTCCAAGATTTAACGACACCATTCTTAAAAAATATGTATCGACCAAAAGGTTTAGTTAACGCACGTTCTACGTAAACAAAACTTTTTGTAAAACAAAAAATGGATATTTGTTTAAAATGCCTTCTTCCTATGATAATGTTTGTAAATGCGAACAAATTCACTTCAATTTCATCTACATTGATTATAGAAAATGTGCGTATTGTATTGAATGCTACATTTAGATGCAAATAGTCATGACGTCGCAGCAACGAATTATTTATATTGATATGTACGTTACAAGGGCCATGCCTTTCTCAACATTTGCGAAACAAATTACTTCGTGACGAATTTGAAAACATTATCTTTACACTAACTTAATAACAAAGTCATTAGTACTCATGATTTCTGAAAAGTTGTCTTTTTATCGGCTGGGAAATATCATCTGGACATATTGTTTTACACAGTGTTGGGTATGATTATAAACTACAGCAGAAACATTACACATAAATGTGGGTTGGCGTTTTATTCTTCATGTGGCATTAAACATTAATGAACAGGTGAACATCACCTAAATATGATGCAATTTTACGTCAGCCTGCCACCATAGTTGCTAGAAACAATTCATGGGTGCGCGATGTTTCGGAAATCACAATTGGACTAGCAAGTGCTGAAAGCGATGTCTTCAAATATGCAGGAAATTATTTCAAGAAGATAATTTATGATACATATTTAATGCCAAACTATGGCACTATCATGCAGAATAAGGTACGCATTCGCATTCGAGAATGAGACCGTATTCATTCACAAGATCGTAACATATCTACGATGTCTTCTGCTTGAACGTTCAGGCGTGACGAACCGTGTTTGTCCAACGTGTAATTAATTGTTTTGATTTAAGAATAATTTCGATAAGCACAATTTATTAACAATATAAATATTACAGGCTGCATGTGGAAGAGATTGGTTCAATGTCACTAAAACAACGCGGCTCAGTAAGGAAATAGCGTGCTCCTTTTTATGAAAGCACAAACATGCACTTATTTGTAACAGCTATATTAAGTAAATTTACATCATATACAGCATATCAAATTAATTGAAGTATTTTCTATATCGTTATTGTGTACTAACGATATTTAAAGATGAGTAACATTTTGATTTCGTCTCGCATAAAAACTACCAAACATGTGTTTCCTTTTTTGATAAAAAATATTGACAGCTTTCATATAAATACTTCAAAACTATACACCTTCTTCATTAAAAATTACACTTTAAGCTTCCAGCAAAAAATAATTTAGTTATAATTTTACTGGCCCTCTAATATGTGTGCACAATATACTTTTCTGCATAAATGTAAATAGAAACTGATGAAATGTGTTTTGGTTGAAATATGTCGCAAAACATTTTAAACGTAACCTAAGAGAAACCTTTTTCATACATATTTACGTGAATAATTGTATCTTTTATTTAATTGAAAACCTGTCTTAATAAAATTATAAAAATAATAATATTAAATCCTTATTCAAGCGCAATAAGGGGTCACAATTTGGGAGTATAACGCACATCCAAACCTCTTAAATTCGTGCTTATTTCAAACGGCTCATACTAGTAACAACATGTTTAAATAAGTACGCAATGACATATAGCAACGTCAACATGTGATGCGTTGAACATATTCAGCACAGTAGGTATAATTTAAAACTATAAAAGGACCGAATTTATGAAAAAAGAATACGGCACAAAAATGCATACGCTTATTTGTTAATGCTGTGGTCAGAACTTGACATTTAAGACAGCCGAGTTTATGAACCGTATAGTCATGTTCTAATTGTCACTAGTAACAAACGTATGTTCTCAGACTGAGGCTTATGACATGGGATTCGGTAAATTGTAATCTGTCAATTCTGAGTGTTAAAAGCTTTTCGAGTTCTAGCAAACATCTTTATCAAGACGACGGTTCTACAATGCTATGCTGAGCATTGATAGCGATGGGAAGGACAAACAGGTAAACACTTTAACACAATCTCTAATTTAAACACAGCTATGACTAATTATAATCCTTAAAGTGTGATAAATTGGCATAGCAAGTAAGGCAATATTTAAAATATCACTCGTTTAGCAGATGCTGTTTTTGATTTACCATTGTCTAATAGGATAGTTTAAATGTCATAATGCGCTTATTTCAAGTTAAAACAAAAACGGAATCATTAAATGGATTTGTGAATGTCCACTTTATGTTATGTAATAGTAAGATGGCATGAACTCAATTCTTCATGATAAAGAATGGGTGGAATGAGCGAAGCCATGTCCTCTAAACGGTCTTTTCGCTTAAATTGACTGATAGCAAAATGTTGTTATCTACGTCCACCTCTAAGAATATACTGGTAACTTGCCTTTCAGGATATAAACCATAATGCTCTGCTTCCACTTCTGGTTGCGAAGTCTGTTGTTGCATGCATGCCGTTGACTGTTTCTTTTCTTTCTCCAACTTTTAAAGGCTTGCATGTATGCTTTCAAGTACTGACTTAAAATCTGGGTTAACTTCTTAAACTATTTTCACTCCTTGTGGCGGCATTACATTTGTGTTTTGTTTTTCTTTGGCGTCACTTTCAAGCTTCCTAATCTATGTATTGAGATCAGGCTAGTTTGCAGTTATCAAATTTGAATGAAGACGCTCACCGCTATTCAGTGTTTAGCTCTTCAAAAAACTCTCTTTTTTTCAATAGAATATGTTGCCATTAATAGCAACCAAATTCACATCTTGTGAAAATAATAGTTTTAGCCTAGATGCATATTTGTTCACATCATCACAGTCGTGTTCTTTTTTATTAATTGACTTTCAGAATTTAAAATATTTCAAAATGTGCTTTGAAACATTTTTAATATATCGTCCATGATGTCGTGCTCTCCATGTCTCATGACCATGTCTGCTGCCTCTACCCGAAATGAACGGCGTATGCAAATAAAATATATCTTCTTTGGTGTAACCCTTTTCCCGAATCAAACTATTCACCTTATATCTCCATGTACGGTTAGAAATTATATTTTCATTTTCATTATAAAAGAGGCTGATACGAAGAAATTTCGATGTCTCGTTTACATCCAATTTCTAAGTGGGTTTTTGTTGTTTTGGTTTTGCGGCGACCAATGCTTCCAAAACTGCCAAATCTTTTGCTGTATTGGTTTTCTACTTCACCATAAGGTAAACCATTCGGTTATTTTATCCGTCAAACATTTTCTCAAGTAATAAAAAATCAGAATTAGTTCACTATGTCACGTAATAAATATTTTAATCACAATTAAAAAGCTTTTCTGTCTTAAATGTTCACTATTGCTTCAATTCAGCTCAACTTAGTATTATTAATATAATGAAAATTACAATAAGTATCATGTCACTATGAAACCTTTCACTTCCAATTTCACAAGTGTTCATAAAACGACGCATAAACAGACAGAAACACTGATCAAAACATGATAGTTTTAATTTAGTGATATGACCAAAAAGCTAGTATAATGAAAAGGATAGAAATGACTGTTTAATCAATGATTAAAAGGGAGAAAGTAAAACCCGTTAAACATACATGATTGTATTAACAGAACGTTGACCAATGCATCTAAATTGCGAATATGCCGGGCTTATTCTCTATCCAACTTACATTTCTTTTAAATTAACATACATGCAGTTTATGAAAGTTTTAACGAGATAGTCAGACTATGGAGTATATGGTGCTCAAATGAGGCCAGCGTTACCAAAAACATAACGTTACATGAATTCCTTTTATCAGAATTTGTGCATATTTTCAATGTTGTGTTACTCACCATCTTGACCAAAGGAAAATGAACACTGTGTAACTGTATACTGTCAGTTCTCTGTCAATATGCCTACGTACACAAGGGATTGTTCCATCGTTATATCTAGTAGAAGATGGCGAAATGTCTTTTGAATACCGCTGTGTTACCGCTGACGTCCACAGAAAGAAGGCGTTAATCCACTCAGACACACCGCAGGTGCATGGTAATTGAACGGCATACGAGACGATGGTACCCCTGAATCCGGAGACGCTGCTCGTTGGCAATAACAATCATCACTGGTGGCAGCATTGCTACTTTACGCTCTACTATCATTTAAAATGAATGTAGACATGCAGATCAAGTTGTTCGATTTATTTTGTCATCTGCACAAGCAAAATACGACTGTTAACGTTAGAGGAATTGTGAAACGTCCTGCACTTACATAAATAACATCGTATTTCAATAATGTAGACACTGCTAAATGACCTGTTGAGTGACCAGTTGAGTGACTATTCTTATTTAAATAGCCTATATTCGATACAATAATATATCTAACAAGGTAAACAACATGACTGAAGTATTTCTTATTGTTTTCCTAGTCAACTCTCAAATTAACCCTGTGTCATATACCCCCCCCCCCTCTTCGAAAAAGTCGTTTTGACTTGTCTGAAAGTTAATCTCATAAAATAATAAAAAGTTTCAAACCTAATATAAAACGTTCAAGTATACATTTAATTAGCTAATCGCAACACGTAATACAAATTTGCAATTTTATTGATACCTGAACAGAAATATTAAAAACACAAATATTTTGTGTAATCCTGAATAAATAGTCCTTGACATAAGATTATACAGTCAAGACTAGCATTTAATCTACACACACAGCCTGGGGAAACAATAATTTTATTTATTTTATAATTAAACTAAAAACACATGAAAGTAAAAGTAATCATGCATGTATTGTCCAGAACATCAAAATTATCCTCCTATAAATCATACAAATGCCTTCAGGTGTCTGAAATAAACATAGGAAAAAGATAATGTCTCATAAAAACTGCACATCGTTTATAAAGCAAGTGACAAAGACTTTTACACAACCAAGTGTTGCCACAATTGCAATAAATACAACAACAGAATCTCATTTGAAATAAGATACTTTATTACGGGTTTCAACAAATCTAGTGCATCTTATATTCTCCACATGTCAATGCATGAACTCACTAATAGCCTGCAGTTTTCCTTCGACTGTAATCATACCACGCCGGCTTCTTTTTTATCTTAAAGACTACCTTCATTATGCCGGTTTTTCTTCACTTTCCGGTTTCCTTCCTTCATGTTCACCATGTTCATCATGATAGGTCACCATGATAAATTGCTGGTATCTGTGAAGAAGGAAAGATAAATACTTTGTTACCATTATCAAACTTACAACTAATACAGTTACTTTTTAATCCAAGGCAGGCGGAACTACATCCTGTTGCGATGGATGTTGAATTACTTGAAGATCAACAAGTCAGTAGCAAGAAGTTAATTGTATTAAACAAGGAACAGACAGTTCTTAAGAACAACATGACAGTCATTAAATGTTCTTTACAAACATGATGTTTTTTGATAAGCCGATACAGATATTGGTAAGAGTACACAAAGATAACAAACTATTTAGTTAGAAAAAAAGCAACAATACAATTTAATGAAGGATACAGACGCATATCACCAGAAATGTTTGAAGAGGGTAACAAACACATTGCAGATAATTTAACAAGCCTGGTAATACGCAGATCAAAGTTTCCATGAGCCTCAACCATAGTATTTTAAACAAACGGAAAACGTTGACCGTGTTTTGATGGCAGGAAATTAAATAAAAAACGATCTAAGATTCCCACGCGTACAAAGACCAAAAGAAATAGTTGACTGTAAACATTACGCAAAATTTCTCACAGGCGCAGACATGAACTGTAGATGTCATCAAATCGACGTAATAATGTTATACCATTTTAGTTTCAACAAACTATGAATTTGTACTATGCTCTACATTGGACATTTCAGATGTAATTGAGACACCAGTCAATAATGTAGCGGAGATTGAAATGCGGGAACTGAGAGAAAAATAGCGATGATCGTTCATGTGTTATCCTCTTACATAGTTTATTCAAATAACAGACACAACTAAACTATGTTAATTCATTTTGAACATTTAAGAGTATGAAGGGGGTTACTTTACATGTTACTTTACAGAGAAATGACAAAAGATAGTGAAACGATCCAACAACAAGTAAGCTTAATATATTCTAACTCTCTAAAATTTGTCAGCACATATTACTTGAAAGTAGATGAATTTAGTGGAGGAATTGGCATTTTTTATATATCGTCCATGATGTCGTGCTCTCCATGTCTCATGACCATGTCTGCTGCCTCTACCCGAAATGAACGGCGTATGCAAATAAAATATATCTTCTTTGGTGTAACCCTTTTCCCGAATCAAACTATTCACCTTATATCTCCATGTACGGTTAGAAATTATATTTTCATTTTCATTATAAAAGAGGCTGATACGAAGAAATTTCGATGTCTCGTTTACATCCAATTTCTAAGTGGGTTTTTGTTGTTTTGGTTTTGCGGCGACCAATGCTTCCAAAACTGCCAAATCTTTTGCTGTATTGGTTTTCTACTTCACCATAAGGTAAACCATTCGGTTATTTTATCCGTCAAACATTTTCTCAAGTAATAAAAAATCAGAATTAGTTCACTATGTCACGTAATAAATATTTTAATCACAATTAAAAAGCTTTTCTGTCTTAAATGTTCACTATTGCTTCAATTCAGCTCAACTTAGTATTATTAATATAATGAAAATTACAATAAGTATCATGTCACTATGAAACCTTTCACTTCCAATTTCACAAGTGTTCATAAAACGACGCATAAACAGACAGAAACACTGATCAAAACATGATAGTTTTAATTTAGTGATATGACCAAAAAGCTAGTATAATGAAAAGGATAGAAATGACTGTTTAATCAATGATTAAAAGGGAGAAAGTAAAACCCGTTAAACATACATGATTGTATTAACAGAACGTTGACCAATGCATCTAAATTGCGAATATGCCGGGCTTATTCTCTATCCAACTTACATTTCTTTTAAATTAACATACATGCAGTTTATGAAAGTTTTAACGAGATAGTCAGACTATGGAGTATATGGTGCTCAAATGAGGCCAGCGTTACCAAAAACATAACGTTACATGAATTCCTTTTATCAGAATTTGTGCATATTTTCAATGTTGTGTTACTCACCATCTTGACCAAAGGAAAATGAACACTGTGTAACTGTATACTGTCAGTTCTCTGTCAATATGCCTACGTACACAAGGGATTGTTCCATCGTTATATCTAGTAGAAGATGGCGAAATGTCTTTTGAATACCGCTGTGTTACCGCTGACGTCCACAGAAAGAAGGCGTTAATCCACTCAGACACACCGCAGGTGCATGGTAATTGAACGGCATACGAGACGATGGTACCCCTGAATCCGGAGACGCTGCTCGTTGGCAATAACAATCATCACTGGTGGCAGCATTGCTACTTTACGCTCTACTATCATTTAAAATGAATGTAGACATGCAGATCAAGTTGTTCGATTTATTTTGTCATCTGCACAAGCAAAATACGACTGTTAACGTTAGAGGAATTGTGAAACGTCCTGCACTTACATAAATAACATCGTATTTCAATAATGTAGACACTGCTAAATGACCTGTTGAGTGACCAGTTGAGTGACTATTCTTATTTAAATAGCCTATATTCGATACAATAATATATCTAACAAGGTAAACAACATGACTGAAGTATTTCTTATTGTTTTCCTAGTCAACTCTCAAATTAACCCTGTGTCATATACCCCCCCCCCCCTCTTCGAAAAAGTCGTTTTGACTTGTCTGAAAGTTAATCTCATAAAATAATAAAAAGTTTCAAACCTAATATAAAACGTTCAAGTATACATTTAATTAGCTAATCGCAACACGTAATACAAATTTGCAATTTTATTGATACCTGAACAGAAATATTAAAAACACAAATATTTTGTGTAATCCTGAATAAATAGTCCTTGACATAAGATTATACAGTCAAGACTAGCATTTAATCTACACACACAGCCTGGGGAAACAATAATTTTATTTATTTTATAATTAAACTAAAAACACATGAAAGTAAAAGTAATCATGCATGTATTGTCCAGAACATCAAAATTATCCTCCTATAAATCATACAAATGCCTTCAGGTGTCTGAAATAAACATAGGAAAAAGATAATGTCTCATAAAAACTGCACATCGTTTATAAAGCAAGTGACAAAGACTTTTACACAACCAAGTGTTGCCACAATTGCAATAAATACAACAACAGAATCTCATTTGAAATAAGATACTTTATTACGGGTTTCAACAAATCTAGTGCATCTTATATTCTCCACATGTCAATGCATGAACTCACTAATAGCCTGCAGTTTTCCTTCGACTGTAATCATACCACGCCGGCTTCTTTTTTATCTTAAAGACTACCTTCATTATGCCGGTTTTTCTTCACTTTCCGGTTTCCTTCCTTCATGTTCACCATGTTCATCATGATAGGTCACCATGATAAATTGCTGGTATCTGTGAAGAAGGAAAGATAAATACTTTGTTACCATTATCAAACTTACAACTAATACAGTTACTTTTTAATCCAAGGCAGGCAGAACTACATCCTGTTGCGATAGATGTTGAATTACTTGAAGATCAACAAGTCAGTAGCAAGAAGTTAATTGTATTAAACAAGGAACAGACAGTTCTTAAGAACAACATGACAGTCATTAAATGTTCTTTACAAACATGATGTTTTTTGATAAGCCGATACAGATATTGGTAAGAGTACACAAAGATAACAAACTATTTAGTTAGAAAAAAAGCAACAATACAATTTAATGAAGGATACAGACGCATATCACCAGAAATGTTTGAAGAGGGTAACAAACACATTGCAGATAATTTAACAAGCCTGGTAATACGCAGATCAAAGTTTCCATGAGCCTCAACCATAGTATTTTAAACAAACGGAAAACGTTGACCGTGTTTTGATGGCAGGAAATTAAATAAAAAACGATCTAAGATTCCCACGCGTACAAAGACCAAAAGAAATAGTTGACTGTAAACATTACGCAAAATTTCTCACAGGCGCAGACATGAACTGTAGATGTCATCAAATCGACGTAATAATGTTATACCATTTTAGTTTCAACAAACTATGAATTTGTACTATGCTCTACATTGGACATTTCAGATGTAATTGAGACACCAGTCAATAATGTAGCGGAGATTGAAATGCGGGAACTGAGAGAAAAATAGCGATGATCGTTCATGTGTTATCCTCTTACATAGTTTATTCAAATAACAGACACAACTAAACTATGTTAATTCATTTTGAACATTTAAGAGTATGAAGGGGGTTACTTTACATGTTACTTTACAGAGAAATGACAAAAGATAGTGAAACGATCCAACAACAAGTAAGCTTAATATATTCTAACTCTCTAAAATTTGTCAGCACATATTACTTGAAAGTAGATGAATTTAGTGGAGGAATTGGCATTTTTTATATATCGTCCATGATGTCGTGCTCTCCATGTCTCATGACCATGTCTGCTGCCTCTACCCGAAATGAACGGCGTATGCAAATAAAATATATCTTCTTTGGTGTAACCCTTTTCCCGAATCAAACTATTCACCTTATATCTCCATGTACGGTTAGAAATTATATTTTCATTTTCATTATAAAAGAGGCTGATACGAAGAAATTTCGATGTCTCGTTTACATCCAATTTCTAAGTGGGTTTTTGTTGTTTTGGTTTTGCGGCGACCAATGCTTCCAAAACTGCCAAATCTTTTGCTGTATTGGTTTTCTACTTCACCATAAGGTAAACCATTCGGTTATTTTATCCGTCAAACATTTTCTCAAGTAATAAAAAATCAGAATTAGTTCACTATGTCACGTAATAAATATTTTAATCACAATTAAAAAGCTTTTCTGTCTTAAATGTTCACTATTGCTTCAATTCAGCTCAACTTAGTATTATTAATATAATGAAAATTACAATAAGTATCATGTCACTATGAAACCTTTCACTTCCAATTTCACAAGTGTTCATAAAACGACGCATAAACAGACAGAAACACTGATCAAAACATGATAGTTTTAATTTAGTGATATGACCAAAAAGCTAGTATAATGAAAAGGATAGAAATGACTGTTTAATCAATGATTAAAAGGGAGAAAGTAAAACCCGTTAAACATACATGATTGTATTAACAGAACGTTGACCAATGCATCTAAATTGCGAATATGCCGGGCTTATTCTCTATCCAACTTACATTTCTTTTAAATTAACATACATGCAGTTTATGAAAGTTTTAACGAGATAGTCAGACTATGGAGTATATGGTGCTCAAATGAGGCCAGCGTTACCAAAAACATAACGTTACATGAATTCCTTTTATCAGAATTTGTGCATATTTTCAATGTTGTGTTACTCACCATCTTGACCAAAGGAAAATGAACACTGTGTAACTGTATACTGTCAGTTCTCTGTCAATATGCCTACGTACACAAGGGATTGTTCCATCGTTATATCTAGTAGAAGATGGCGAAATGTCTTTTGAATACCGCTGTGTTACCGCTGACGTCCACAGAAAGAAGGCGTTAATCCACTCAGACACACCGCAGGTGCATGGTAATTGAACGGCATACGAGACGATGGTACCCCTGAATCCGGAGACGCTGCTCGTTGGCAATAACAATCATCACTGGTGGCAGCATTGCTACTTTACGCTCTACTATCATTTAAAATGAATGTAGACATGCAGATCAAGTTGTTCGATTTATTTTGTCATCTGCACAAGCAAAATACGACTGTTAACGTTAGAGGAATTGTGAAACGTCCTGCACTTACATAAATAACATCGTATTTCAATAATGTAGACACTGCTAAATGACCTGTTGAGTGACCAGTTGAGTGACTATTCTTATTTAAATAGCCTATATTCGATACAATAATATATCTAACAAGGTAAACAACATGACTGAAGTATTTCTTATTGTTTTCCTAGTCAACTCTCAAATTAACCCTGTGTCATATACCCCCCCCCCCTCTTCGAAAAAGTCGTTTTGACTTGTCTGAAAGTTAATCTCATAAAATAATAAAAAGTTTCAAACCTAATATAAAACGTTCAAGTATACATTTAATTAGCTAATCGCAACACGTAATACAAATTTGCAATTTTATTGATACCTGAACAGAAATATTAAAAACACAAATATTTTGTGTAATCCTGAATAAATAGTCCTTGACATAAGATTATACAGTCAAGACTAGCATTTAATCTACACACACAGCCTGGGGAAACAATAATTTTATTTATTTTATAATTAAACTAAAAACACATGAAAGTAAAAGTAATCATGCATGTATTGTCCAGAACATCAAAATTATCCTCCTATAAATCATACAAATGCCTTCAGGTGTCTGAAATAAACATAGGAAAAAGATAATGTCTCATAAAAACTGCACATCGTTTATAAAGCAAGTGACAAAGACTTTTACACAACCAAGTGTTGCCACAATTGCAATAAATACAACAACAGAATCTCATTTGAAATAAGATACTTTATTACGGGTTTCAACAAATCTAGTGCATCTTATATTCTCCACATGTCAATGCATGAACTCACTAATAGCCTGCAGTTTTCCTTCGACTGTAATCATACCACGCCGGCTTCTTTTTTATCTTAAAGACTACCTTCATTATGCCGGTTTTTCTTCACTTTCCGGTTTCCTTCCTTCATGTTCACCATGTTCATCATGATAGGTCACCATGATAAATTGCTGGTATCTGTGAAGAAGGAAAGATAAATACTTTGTTACCATTATCAAACTTACAACTAATACAGTTACTTTTTAATCCAAGGCAGGCAGAACTACATCCTGTTGCGATAGATGTTGAATTACTTGAAGATCAACAAGTCAGTAGCAAGAAGTTAATTGTATTAAACAAGGAACAGACAGTTCTTAAGAACAACATGACAGTCATTAAATGTTCTTTACAAACATGATGTTTTTTGATAAGCCGATACAGATATTGGTAAGAGTACACAAAGATAACAAACTATTTAGTTAGAAAAAAAGCAACAATACAATTTAATGAAGGATACAGACGCATATCACCAGAAATGTTTGAAGAGGGTAACAAACACATTGCAGATAATTTAACAAGCCTGGTAATACGCAGATCAAAGTTTCCATGAGCCTCAACCATAGTATTTTAAACAAACGGAAAACGTTGACCGTGTTTTGATGGCAGGAAATTAAATAAAAAACGATCTAAGATTCCCACGCGTACAAAGACCAAAAGAAATAGTTGACTGTAAACATTACGCAAAATTTCTCACAGGCGCAGACATGAACTGTAGATGTCATCAAATCGACGTAATAATGTTATACCATTTTAGTTTCAACAAACTATGAATTTGTACTATGCTCTACATTGGACATTTCAGATGTAATTGAGACACCAGTCAATAATGTAGCGGAGATTGAAATGCGGGAACTGAGAGAAAAATAGCGATGATCGTTCATGTGTTATCCTCTTACATAGTTTATTCAAATAACAGACACAACTAAACTATGTTAATTCATTTTGAACATTTAAGAGTATGAAGGGGGTTACTTTACATGTTACTTTACAGAGAAATGACAAAAGATAGTGAAACGATCCAACAACAAGTAAGCTTAATATATTCTAACTCTCTAAAATTTGTCAGCACATATTACTTGAAAGTAGATGAATTTAGTGGAGGAATTGGCATTTTTTATATATCGTCCATGATGTCGTGCTCTCCATGTCTCATGACCATGTCTGCTGCCTCTACCCGAAATGAACGGCGTATGCAAATAAAATATATCTTCTTTGGTGTAACCCTTTTCCCGAATCAAACTATTCACCTTATATCTCCATGTACGGTTAGAAATTATATTTTCATTTTCATTATAAAAGAGGCTGATACGAAGAAATTTCGATGTCTCGTTTACATCCAATTTCTAAGTGGGTTTTTGTTGTTTTGGTTTTGCGGCGACCAATGCTTCCAAAACTGCCAAATCTTTTGCTGTATTGGTTTTCTACTTCACCATAAGGTAAACCATTCGGTTATTTTATCCGTCAAACATTTTCTCAAGTAATAAAAAATCAGAATTAGTTCACTATGTCACGTAATAAATATTTTAATCACAATTAAAAAGCTTTTCTGTCTTAAATGTTCACTATTGCTTCAATTCAGCTCAACTTAGTATTATTAATATAATGAAAATTACAATAAGTATCATGTCACTATGAAACCTTTCACTTCCAATTTCACAAGTGTTCATAAAACGACGCATAAACAGACAGAAACACTGATCAAAACATGATAGTTTTAATTTAGTGATATGACCAAAAAGCTAGTATAATGAAAAGGATAGAAATGACTGTTTAATCAATGATTAAAAGGGAGAAAGTAAAACCCGTTAAACATACATGATTGTATTAACAGAACGTTGACCAATGCATCTAAATTGCGAATATGCCGGGCTTATTCTCTATCCAACTTACATTTCTTTTAAATTAACATACATGCAGTTTATGAAAGTTTTAACGAGATAGTCAGACTATGGAGTATATGGTGCTCAAATGAGGCCAGCGTTACCAAAAACATAACGTTACATGAATTCCTTTTATCAGAATTTGTGCATATTTTCAATGTTGTGTTACTCACCATCTTGACCAAAGGAAAATGAACACTGTGTAACTGTATACTGTCAGTTCTCTGTCAATATGCCTACGTACACAAGGGATTGTTCCATCGTTATATCTAGTAGAAGATGGCGAAATGTCTTTTGAATACCGCTGTGTTACCGCTGACGTCCACAGAAAGAAGGCGTTAATCCACTCAGACACACCGCAGGTGCATGGTAATTGAACGGCATACGAGACGATGGTACCCCTGAATCCGGAGACGCTGCTCGTTGGCAATAACAATCATCACTGGTGGCAGCATTGCTACTTTACGCTCTACTATCATTTAAAATGAATGTAGACATGCAGATCAAGTTGTTCGATTTATTTTGTCATCTGCACAAGCAAAATACGACTGTTAACGTTAGAGGAATTGTGAAACGTCCTGCACTTACATAAATAACATCGTATTTCAATAATGTAGACACTGCTAAATGACCTGTTGAGTGACCAGTTGAGTGACTATTCTTATTTAAATAGCCTATATTCGATACAATAATATATCTAACAAGGTAAACAACATGACTGAAGTATTTCTTATTGTTTTCCTAGTCAACTCTCAAATTAACCCTGTGTCATATACCCCCCCCCCCTCTTCGAAAAAGTCGTTTTGACTTGTCTGAAAGTTAATCTCATAAAATAATAAAAAGTTTCAAACCTAATATAAAACGTTCAAGTATACATTTAATTAGCTAATCGCAACACGTAATACAAATTTGCAATTTTATTGATACCTGAACAGAAATATTAAAAACACAAATATTTTGTGTAATCCTGAATAAATAGTCCTTGACATAAGATTATACAGTCAAGACTAGCATTTAATCTACACACACAGCCTGGGGAAACAATAATTTTATTTATTTTATAATTAAACTAAAAACACATGAAAGTAAAAGTAATCATGCATGTATTGTCCAGAACATCAAAATTATCCTCCTATAAATCATACAAATGCCTTCAGGTGTCTGAAATAAACATAGGAAAAAGATAATGTCTCATAAAAACTGCACATCGTTTATAAAGCAAGTGACAAAGACTTTTACACAACCAAGTGTTGCCACAATTGCAATAAATACAACAACAGAATCTCATTTGAAATAAGATACTTTATTACGGGTTTCAACAAATCTAGTGCATCTTATATTCTCCACATGTCAATGCATGAACTCACTAATAGCCTGCAGTTTTCCTTCGACTGTAATCATACCACGCCGGCTTCTTTTTTATCTTAAAGACTACCTTCATTATGCCGGTTTTTCTTCACTTTCCGGTTTCCTTCCTTCATGTTCACCATGTTCATCATGATAGGTCACCATGATAAATTGCTGGTATCTGTGAAGAAGGAAAGATAAATACTTTGTTACCATTATCAAACTTACAACTAATACAGTTACTTTTTAATCCAAGGCAGGCAGAACTACATCCTGTTGCGATAGATGTTGAATTACTTGAAGATCAACAAGTCAGTAGCAAGAAGTTAATTGTATTAAACAAGGAACAGACAGTTCTTAAGAACAACATGACAGTCATTAAATGTTCTTTACAAACATGATGTTTTTTGATAAGCCGATACAGATATTGGTAAGAGTACACAAAGATAACAAACTATTTAGTTAGAAAAAAAGCAACAATACAATTTAATGAAGGATACAGACGCATATCACCAGAAATGTTTGAAGAGGGTAACAAACACATTGCAGATAATTTAACAAGCCTGGTAATACGCAGATCAAAGTTTCCATGAGCCTCAACCATAGTATTTTAAACAAACGGAAAACGTTGACCGTGTTTTGATGGCAGGAAATTAAATAAAAAACGATCTAAGATTCCCACGCGTACAAAGACCAAAAGAAATAGTTGACTGTAAACATTACGCAAAATTTCTCACAGGCGCAGACATGAACTGTAGATGTCATCAAATCGACGTAATAATGTTATACCATTTTAGTTTCAACAAACTATGAATTTGTACTATGCTCTACATTGGACATTTCAGATGTAATTGAGACACCAGTCAATAATGTAGCGGAGATTGAAATGCGGGAACTGAGAGAAAAATAGCGATGATCGTTCATGTGTTATCCTCTTACATAGTTTATTCAAATAACAGACACAACTAAACTATGTTAATTCATTTTGAACATTTAAGAGTATGAAGGGGGTTACTTTACATGTTACTTTACAGAGAAATGACAAAAGATAGTGAAACGATCCAACAACAAGTAAGCTTAATATATTCTAACTCTCTAAAATTTGTCAGCACATATTACTTGAAAGTAGATGAATTTAGTGGAGGAATTGGCATTATGTTAATGCAAAGAGTCTATTTTACTAACTCAATTTCGCTTGTACTAGCGACCGCATTAAGCATTGTTAAGCTATACTCATATTGGTTTTGACCTATCTTTAGAAGATGGTTCCGCGTAATCGAACGTATGATGAATCTTTCAGCAATCACAAACAACGAAACCCTCTCATATGTTAACATGTTTGATGGCAAAACGATCAATTAATTGGCAAATGAGCCGTTGGGAAAAAAGGATGCAGATGTGCGGGGAATTGTAAAAGTAATCCAGATTGTGCACCATACTTCTTAGAAGTGTTTACTGAAACAAGTCGAATCGTGGACGCAAATGTGACGAAATAACTTTATCAAGTATTACTTTATTGTTTTATAATCCTTTCAAGATACATTGGTAATGTGGCTACTTAAAAAAACACAAAAAATGGAATTAGCAAAATATAAATTACAATACAGAAAGATCCAAGCCTTTCAAACTCTCTTCAAAGTGAAATAGTTTCAAATTGTGCATTTAAGATGACCAGCGTTAGATTTCTTTTAACACATTGTTTTCCAGTAGACGATAGCAAAAAAGTCCAATCGTTTAAATCGTTTTATTTCTCTCTATAAGTAAAATGCATATTATGATATCCAGTAAGAATAACAACTAGAACACTATAATTGTTTGTTATTTGTTTTGTTTTAAAGTCGTGAGATCGAACCCGGTAGGATGACGTCATAATACGACATAATTTCCTGTTAAAAACATTAAGTACCAAACGTCTTTGTAAATTGTACTACGTCATCATGAATACTTAATGAGACATAATTGCAAAACATGTCAATTGAACAATAATTTTTGCAAATTAATTTATTTACAAAGATGTGGAAATATCTACTAAGCATTAGAAAATACGTTATTGCTGTAATAATCCGGAAACATGAAGAACATGTGATAAATGTGTCTATGTGAATTATGTCAATGTTTTGTTTTGGTGTACTTAATCATTTTCATCGACATTTGGTAAAGTCTTGGTCGAAAATATCTTCGAAGAATTTCTGCGTCATGGATGTTGCAATTCAGGGAAATAAACAAGCACTTTAGCTCGCAATATATCATGAGGTCAGACACGTAAACAGTAAGTTAAACCCCATTTCGAACATTTCAAGCAGTGCCCAACCATATTACTACTGTAATGTAGCAATGCCTCAGGTTGAATTCCATCATTATTCGTATATACTGATTACTTTCAGAAGCATACACATCAAAACAAAAATGACACAGCATCGTGCCAATGATTTCAATGATGCAAATGATGCCAATGATGCAAATGATGCAAATGATGCCAATGATGCCAATGATGCAAATGATGCAAATGATGTCAATGATGCCAATGATGCAAATGATGCAAAATACGACCCGGGTCCTGACTGCTTGTTCTAGGATAAATTTAAACAATGAAATAATAGCCAGGAACCCGGTATGAAATAAACAACAATCTTAAGGTTTTTTCATTGACTTCGATTCAGTTCAATTGAAAAATAGAGAACGTTGATTATTGCACGTTCGTTTATATTGATTTTCATAACTAAATTAGATATACTTCATATTAAGTGAAAAAAAACCTAAATAATTTTATACTCCAGGTACAATTTCTTAGCCACAGAAGTAAGAGCGAGTTAATTTAATCTAGGGAGGGTGTACAAGCCAAGTACGGTTCATTAAGAGGAGAGCAACCAGTTCGTTCCCAATACAGTTATAAAATAAACAAAGCAGAGATGTTGCCTTTGAAGTGTCTTACATTAGATAACCAGACTGCATGAGATTTGTCTTACGAATAATTGATACCGGATTTATTTCAGATAAAATCTTTATATGATAATTGAACTCGTTAATAGTCTGCAATGGCATATGCATGAACAAACAACAAAATACTGTTTATTAAGGACTGCCGTGTACATATGCTTTTGCTTGAATAGGGCCTTTCTCGATATATATAATAATTGATTTATAAATATCGAATTTTAAATAAAAAAAACACCTTAATATTCGTATAACAGCCTTTCCGCATTTTTCACAGGTCAACTTTTCTGAGTTGTTGATTTGTTTCATGTGGTCTACAACATATCTCTTACAGAGGAACTGCTATTCACAATAGCACATTGCTTATGATTTTTTATTCCCAAATGAACGTTTTTTATGAATGTTCTGTACTGCCAGACCGTCTAGTGCATACAAAGCAAATCGTTTCCCTTGTCGCCTCTTACAGTACGTTTTATCATGGAAGGCACATCTTGATTTTGTAGTGTACGTCTTCTCGCAATCTGTACATTCAAGCCACTTTCTGAATCCCTGCAATTGATAAATTTTTGTCTGTAAAAGTAGCATTAAATCGTTACAATAAATATTACGAAGTATGACCAGGTTAACAAAAAATGATCCTTGTGATATTTCTAAAATGGATAGATTGTGTATGAACTTTGTGTATTATTATTGGATAAAAAGGTGTTTGTAAGCAAAAATGTCTTCACCATTATCTTTATATAACACAAAAATACATTATTTTTCATGAATGTACTTTTCTGAGCAGTGTCTAAAATCAGAGTTCGATGATAATGATTGTCAAATCGTATTAACGGATTTTATTCAGCAATCAACAATGGCTAGCGTTTTGTCGCCTCTCCTAATAGCTCCGTTGATGCGCAATATTTATCACGAATTACAGCCCGCCGCTGAACTTTGTAGGGCATACGAAGCAGTCCAAACGTATCAACGGACCCCCGATCAAACGTACAATAAGTATTATTAATTTAATAAAAGAAATCCACTTATGAGCCCCCGTATCTCCAATCACAATCAATGGTTAGCCATTATGACGGTTACCATATGTCGCAAATACCGGGCCCACAGAACTCGTTTATTTTAGATTTGTAAAACACGGAATTGTAAACACGACAAATGATCATTATGTCGATACACTATGAATTGACTTAACAATGGAACAGAGCAACGTGGTGTCTTCTGTTATTGCCTTGGGAAATAATTACGCGGCTCTACAAGACGAAGTTAAAGCTGATAGAGACAAGCTTCAAAGAATAAATGAAGAATTGTACTAGTATTTGGTGAAAAATGAAGATCATGCACTTAAGCAAGAAATGAAAAACCTCACTGCCCAAACGAACAATTCTCTTATTCAACACGAAGAAAAAATTAATACAAATTAATGACGCAAATAAAAAAACATGATAAAAACGTCCGCGTTTTTAATTGATTGCACAATTAAGCAGTACAAGTAAAAAAAAATGAAAACCCAAAGGTGATGCTTCAAACGCTCCATCCACAATTTCATTTGTATGCGGAAGTGGTACGAACTGTTTCTAAAATAGTTGAAAGCAGCTTCACTGGTACAGTGAATAACACATTTAAAACAAAGGTAGCCCATAAAAAGAGACTAACCAACACAACAGAGTTGTGCAACAGGAAATGCAGGAACTTAATTTTCCTTACAGCCATTATAAGACATGGGTGCTAAAACAATAGCAATGGTTCCTTTAGTAATCAACGTTTAAAATGACCTAAGCGATATGAGGCAACACCAAATGACGATTGTTTTAACATTACAAACAGTCCTATGGCAGACGCACGCAAGATAAAGCAAAATAATATGTACATGTACTTAATGAAGAGAAGTCGCGCTGGATTCGACAACAGACAGTTAAGCAAATAAATTCTCAGCGAACAAATATCCAAGACATTGTGCAAAAATACTAGATGATGTAATGTTTAATGCTTCTGATTACTTGCATGTTTATGCAATTGACAATGTTCCAGCCATACGGATAATTAACGAAACTGTAAACCGCCATATAGCGTGGCAAAATACAAATAAGGCAAACATATAAGAGTATCAAGCCAAATTAGGAATAAGTTTACAAATTAGAAACAGAATTCACGATGATGAAATACACGAAGCTGTTCTTAAAGCAATATGAATGTGGTCTAATCAATGTATTAAATAATCTTAATTGAATCGTCATGCGAAACCGTACTGGATTCCTGAAGCAAGATGTGTATGGATCCTAGAAGGACAGCCAAGAGGTTGACATCACGGATCATACACGAAATATAAACAATATTTTGTAGCGGCACAATTGAATTGCTATTGAAAACATTGAAAAATACTTTTATTTATTAATCGGCTTGTGTAAGCAGGAGAATGCGATAGCAGTAAAACAAAAATTCTTGCACACACTATTTTACCATTACATCTCTGACAGAGAACCTGGCAATAGTTTGAGGTATTAACAAACATCCGCGATGTGTACTCGCCTCTACAATGTGAACACTTTGATAAAAAGTTTGTAGAGTAAAACGTTGAACAACTAAAAATAACAATAATAAAAAAACGCGAATAGTATTTTAGAAATAAATCCAACAATATTTATATTAAAACGTTGAAAAAGGGCAAGGCCTCATCATACGATGCTTTTTCAATAAATATTTAAGATATGGAGATGATGCACTGCATAATGCCCTGGCAAAGCGATTCAATACAATAATACCCTCAGGCAAAACTCCAAAAATGTGTAATTATTCCAGCCTATAACAAAAACGGTAAACCAAGAAGTGACCCAGGAAACTATAACGTTATTAACAAATACATAAATTATAAACTATTTGAATCAGTCTTACACGACATAATAACAAAGTGGATCAATAAAACCAATATGGAATTTCCAAACCGACTGCAAAACGCATGAAAAACAATACAGGGGAAATAATTGCGTCATTATATTTACAAGGATCTATTTATCACAAATTTGAGTTCCACAACAAGGTAAACGTTGCTATGCTCGGCACAAAATGGCATTTGATATCGATGGCTAGATGCAGTATTTTACAAAATTGCAGGACTTGGGAATCAAGGCAAAATATGGTGTCTTATAGTCGATGCGCACAGTTATATGTATAGTTGTTTTATGGCAAACGGTTTAACCTCCGAGTTCTTTTCTGTGCTACAATGTATACGCCAAGCGTGAATTATTTTTAATTGGATATATAATATTGTCATACATGGATTCTTGAATTGACTGGAGGGAGGTGGACAGGGTACAAATGTTATTGACGTCATAACAAGTAACACTACATTGGCTGATAACATCGCCTTAGCTGCAATTTCCCTAAATAGTCTTCAAAAAATCTTGAACATTACATACGAATAAATATGTAATTATAGATACATTATATACTCGACAAAAAGTGTAATAGTGTTCGGTGAAACTGGCAAAAATAAAACGAACATTGATTTCTATTTTGGGCCAAACAAAATTAAACGTACAAATCAAATAAGACATTCCTGTATACAACTGAACGACATGCAATGACAAAATGGGAAGAATAATCTTTCTACTCCATACTTTCAATCAACATCGGAATATTCAATTAATTTTCAATTAAGACGACATACTCTATAGGATTTTGGATTGAACCTAGCATATATGAAAATAAGTTTATTATTGTATTTGTCACGCGTGTGGTGTTATTATAAATATTGCTGTAAACATGTTCTGTTCTCATGAAACTTATTGCCTGATATAAGAACTGATTTTAAAGTGCGCTTTCAGAAAACTTGTCTAACGACACATATCATTAATAGCTTTCCTCAGCATATCTACAAAACAATATAATATGAAACATGTTTGCTAGTTTGGGTAATACATTTTTGCTAACTAACCGATTTAAAGGTTTTAAGAACACTCCAAGTTTTTACTGAACTAGTACATTAATGTTATAGCCTGTAGTTATCCTCATTTATACATAGCTAGATTAAGACTTTTTTAGCACATACATAGATTGCCAAATATATCAGAGATGATCTATTGATTGCCTAGTCGTTTTTGTAAACAGTTTGCACGAAAACTATAAGTTTTCCAAATAGGTCGAGTGTTTTTTTCATTATTATTCAGCATATTAGCTCAGGGTTCAGAATTTTTTTGCAAGCACCCTGGCCTTTGGTTAAGCCCAACCCAGTAAAAGATTACAAACATGCTTATTCCGGTAATCTGGTTGTCATATTCCTTTCCGACAAAAAGAAAAGAAATAGATCAACTGGTGTTCTTAGATGTAAGCTTCTTTAGTGAAATTCAGCTTGAAATTGATGAAATGTTCCACTTTCTTTTGTTAACATGCATGTGTTTGATGAAAGCATCGGATTTACAACTTCACCAAAAAGTTCACAAAATAACCGAAACAAGTGTGAAGATTAAACATATATGGTTCTGCATCCCCCGATTTCTCAAATAAGCCCTCATATTCGTGAGATTAGGTAATTTAACGAGTCATGCTTACGTTTAATGATGTTATCCATTATTTTGTTTCAGCTAGGAAGTGCCATTGGTTCTTTTTATATACCGCTCCTCAAAGATCTGGAACCACTGTTTTGCACTCGTGAAATCATTTAGGAACTTTGCTGTTTGATGAAAATAGACTAGAGGTCTGAACCATTGTATTCCATTCACAGTGGAACTGAATCTCCGAAAGATTCAACAAAAACCTACTGAAAAATATTAAAAACATTAGACCCAAACAAAATGAAAAACTGGAAAATATATATTCACTTGTTTTTCTAACAACTCTACAAACTACGAATCTCCAGGACATTTATCATTTGAATTTTTGTTAAGGCGAAAGCCAAAATTGCCTATTAATGTTTGTGTCTCAGAGAGATATGAATGATGAAAAATCGCCAGTTCCAAAGGAGTTGCAGATGAGAGTGCAAACATCGCAAAAACTTGCCAACATTTAAAAATGTCCAAAACAAGTATAAACAACAGTACGATAAAAAACCACAAGCAACTTTTATCACAATAAAGGTTAAGGTACTAGTGAGTTGTAAGAAACTTTTCTTGTTGTTTTTTTTCATTGTAATTCACATCTGCTTGACTGACATCTACAAGGTTACAGTTAGATTATCTAAATTGGGTCGTTTCGTGGATTAATGCACATTTTTGTATGTCGCTTATTTCATTTTGCAGTGTGACATCTTATACTTATTGAATGGTTTGGTCCAATTGTGACTCTTCCCTGTTCCGCACGTCTAGGAAATGCAAGTTGGTTGTGATATCTATGAATTTCTTAATATCTTAATACTATACAATTACATGCTAAAAACAAACAAAAACATTTAAACTAGAATTTTGTTGAAATGTTTCGCCGTTTTATTCTTATCAGTTATTAAGCAATTCTAAGATGTCATTTGTTCCAAGTAGTATTATGTTTACACAAATATGAAAATAATATATCTAGCTGGTTGAGAAGCGATTGAAAATATTTGTGCGCTATTACTAAGTAGTGGGTCATTGACAAAGAGGAAGAGATTATCTCTTCTAGTAATAGTCCCACGTCACTTTTTAAAGAAGCTCAATACCTTTTACATATATCTTACACACACACATTGACATCGCTATGTATACATGTTTAATAATTTGCCATCAATGCCCTGTATTGTAAGCCTGAACAGCAGTGGTTGACGATTTATCAATACTAATGTGAAAAACTACAGAAACAACTTTAGTAGCCAAAAGTTTAAACATAAATCCCGTTTAATGGCACAGGGTAAACGCCAAAGACATACAATTTATAGTAGTTAATATATGCATCGCACACTCTTTAATGTCCATTTAAGTACATTTCAACAATGTTTGTTAGATTAACACAGCATTCGTATTACCGTGACCGGCTTGAACATTAACAGTGAATCTGTCAAACTCTCGTCCTTAAGCATCGACGTTTATTTACTTATTACGTGAATTTTTCATGTGAGTGTGTATATATTGTTGTTGTAAGTAATGCAGATAGGCATAGTGAAGTGCATTTTGATGACAATTTGTTTCATAAGCTAAGTGCATTTTGTTTTCATACATTTCAGACGGATCTGAATTTGATCACTTACGGTCCCTAATAAAATCCACACAGAAATCAACATACGCTCTAGACACACTCAAGATCGTTCAGTCACAGATATTTTGGCCTTTTTTTGCCTGTCTGAAATGACACGATATATACATTTGCACATATTTGAGGAAACCTTTAAAATGAGTACAAATAATTAGGAATTACGTCCGTGGTGTCTGGCTTTAATATGTCTTTGGCGTTTACCCAGTGCCATTAAATCGGGTTTATGTTTAAACTCTTGGTACTAAGCTTGTTTCTGAAGTTTTTCGCATATTAATTTATCATGTACTACATTGATGGATAATTGTCCAGACAATTTTCAATTTTAGTTGACAATGTGAGTGAGTGAGTGAGTGAGTGAGTGAGTGAGTGAGTGAGTGAGTGAGTGAGTGAGTGAGTGAGTGAGTGAGTGAGTGAGTGAGTGAGTGAGTGAGTGAGTGAGTGAGTGAGTGAGTGAGTGAGTGAGTGAGTGAGTGAGTGAGTGAGTGAGTGAGTGAGTGAGTGAGTGAGTGAGTGAGTGAGTGAGTGAGTGAGTGAGTGAGTGAGTGAGTGAGTGAGTGAGTGAGTGAGTGAGTGAGTGAGTGAGTGAGTGAGTGAGTGAGTGAGTGAGTGAGTGAGTGAGTGAGTGAGTGAGTGAGTGAGTGAGTGAGTGAGTGAGTGAGTGAGTGAGTGAGTGAGTGAGTGAGTGAGTGAGTGAGTGAGTGAGTGAGTGAGTGAGTGAGTGAGTGAGTGAGTGAGTGAGTGAGTGAGTGAGTGAGTGAGTGAGTGAGTGAGTGAGTGAGTGAGTGAGTGAGTGAGTGAGTGAGTGAGTGAGTGAGTGAGTGAGTGAGTGAGTGAGTGAGTGAGTGAGTGAGTGAGTGAGTGAGTGAGTGAGTGAGTGAGTGAGTGAGTGAGTGAGTGAGTGAGTGAGTGAGTGAGTGAGTGAGTGAGTTTGTTGGTGTGTGGGCGAGCGAGGGAGTGAGCGAGTCGTCAGTATAGTGAGTGAATTAGTGCATCAGTAAGGTGAGTGAGTAAGTGAGGGAGGGGGAGATAGGGCGTGAGGGAGGGAATGGGTAAGTAAGTGAGCGAAGGGGCGAGCAAGCGAGAAGGGCAGTTCGTATATATCGAGTATACTTGATCGAGTGATTGAGCAATCGAGAAAGAGAGTAAGCAAGCATTTAATATGTATATGTAATATAGGCAAATAAAAAGAAAATGCCTTATATGAATACATTTTTAATGAAAGAAAACAATTCGTGAACATAACGTGAATATTTAATATGTATATATAAATATGTATATATAAAATAGGCAACTAGAAATACAATGCCTTATATGATTTAACATTTTTATAAAAGAATAAAATGCGTCGCATAAGATATGCTGCTTCAATGAATAGATTTGTTATTTTTCTAGGGTGGTGGAGCAGTAAATTTATCGAAAGCATAATATGTGCGGAATTTCGTATGAACAGGGCAATGGATTTCATTTTCAATTTGTCTTCTATTACATTTAACACACAGTCTTTCTTCCGGATGCTCGCCAATTTATCTACGTGTCGCTATACTCAAGGGGAGTATACCACAACGAGTTTGACCGTTCATATCTCTGTAAATTCAAGTTTTTACTTTCAAATTAAGTAATTTTTACATAAATATTAGTTTGAAATGTCCTGTTTGTACTCAGTTAAGTCATTTGATTGCGAAATGTAGTTCATATTATCCTAATAGATGCGAACTAGCCTTCTAGCTGCATCCACAGAGACTTGAATGTATGATGCAGATCTCAAAAGCCGCCCCTGGCTTATTTTTAATAGTTGCCTGTGGCCTCAGCTGGGTAAAATCAGTCTCAAGTTAATGCATACTTTGATAAGATTTACCTTTTGCGTTTTATCTTTATTAAGAATTGTTGGGATAAGAGTGCGGTTTGTGCACATAAACTGGTTTAAACCCCCAGTAAATTTACATTTTACTGACCGTTCCAAGGCGGTACCTATATAAGTATTTATGCACTGTGCTGTTTGTAGAGTTTTGTGCTGTTCTATGTTTCTTGTTTGTGAATTTGTGTTCTATGTCTTTGGCGTTTGCCCATTGCCACTAAACCGGGTATATGATTAAACTTGTTACTACTGAGCATGTTTCTGTAGCTTTTTGCATATATTTTGATCCTGAGAAATGAAAAAAATCAATATTTTATGGGCTGTTATTTGATTAGCATCTCGTTTTTTGTCATTTCATCTATTAGTTCATAAAATAGATGTTGCACGAAGATTGAAAGTTCTGGAATCCCTATTTAAATAGTTTAAACCCGAAGTCCTTCAGTGACCATAGCTTGGCTATGATGCTTGCCAATGCCAGTGGACTGCTATTCACGTCGCAGTTTGTAAAATGTAAATGTTTACGTTGCTCCCTGTTGCTGCGTAACTGTTATTGTATGTTTTCAGTGGGATAAGGCATCGACATATCAAATTTTGCAATTAGGTGTATCAAAGTTAAACTTGAATATTAAGACATTTGAATTTGAAATATATTTCATGTTATCAGATATGTTTTCAATTACTAGACATTTGAATCACGCATATTTGAATATAAATATTTGAATTTCTTTAAGGGAAGAAATAACGATATTTGTTTAGACTGAATTGAGTGAATTGTTTGTATAGGATAATATTTAACAAGATCTCTTGTCGACAGCTCTTGTCAAAAGATGTAATGTAGACCCATTTCCTCCAATATTTGAAATTGATTCCCACCAGAAAACAGTTTTATCTTATTCGCTGAGATTGTATTCGTGTATTATTCCAGACAGAACTAATAAATAATTTATTGACTGACATTTTGATTGCGACAACGGCATGATAACAGTGGTCGTTGTTAACAGTATTTAAAGTATGTTTATTATTTTGTGTAACTCATATTTGTGTAATCCGTATTGAAACACTTTAATGGTACCAATAATAACTTCAACAATCAATTACGTGCGATATACCCGTTCAGTTAGGAAGATCACGAACGATCAGTCAGAGTCAAAATGATGTTCGTTTGATCAGTGCTTTTACTCGTACACCGAAACGATAATGACTCTTATTCAAGTCCACCAATATGGATATAACCGACTTCTCACAGACTCTGTAGGCATCAAAGGAAAAACAACCTTTTCTAGAACACAGCATAACAAAAGGGCATGCATTGGACCTTTATGTAGTCTTATAGAAAACGCGTGGTCATAAGTGTTACGGTTATAATGCGTGTATAAGGTGTCTTCCATTTAGATTTGTCGTGTTGTTAATTATTGTAAATTCTGCAGGGGAAAAGGGCATTTATTTATGTCAAATCCACTTAATTTACTCCGTCAATTTCAATTAATGCAGTTATGGTTACTATCGTTTGGCAAAATATGGCAGAAAATTGATGCATGTTTATAGGCAGTAATATCTTGAATAGCATAATCATTGTTTCCTTGCTTTATATGGTTAATTGAATGTAGGCGGACGTGGTTATATATCAGAAATTAAAAGTGTTGACGGTGTCCACCCAGGAGAGGATGCTAACACTGCCTAACGGATACACCAACATGTATTATTGACCACCACACGTGTCAGAACTATTTCCCCTGCCCAGGGCCATCATTTCAGTCATGTGTACTTTTCTGATATAATTTGTTTTAAAAACAGCAGTTATTGCTATCTCATATGATGATAGCTTGCAAGGTGTCTAAAACTGTGTAGCTGTTTTGTCAATTTATCAATTGAACCGTATCCCAACTTTCTATGCTCAAATGTGCTAGAAATGTTAGCATGAAACTCGAACTATTATTCTTAATGATTTCTACATAATAAATGTGTTGATAGGATACCAAATTCTCAAGAGTTGAATGGAACAGTCGTATCCATCAACCATCGTACACACGTTCCACATTCATTATGCAACGTTAAGTATAAAGGAGTCTTACCTTTAAAACAGGTTCAATGGCAATGCAGTTCTAGAAGTGGTCCATGACCAGTCCAAGCCATTTCGAGAATGAAAATTTCATCAGTTCATTCTGCTGGCGTACAAAGGCTTACTATTCCAGATTGTAATTTTTTTTTTCAATAACACGAGGTCAGATTGTCAAGGAAGGGACCTGGGTTTTTCTTTTAAATTGCTTTGGACATGTCAAATCACTTTATAAGTCTTAAAGTCGATAGCCGTTGACAGACAAAGAAAGGTTTATTGATGGTTGATCAAAACTATAAATTAAAAGCTTTATTTTAACAGGGATGAAGTTTACGCATTACTAAGGATACTAACAAATGCGAATGAAAACGGTGACTGTGTTAAGCAGCTGGTCATAACGGAACACATGCATAAAAAAGGCAAAACGTAAATGATGAAACTACGGTTAATACAATACCCTGGCGTTTTACCTTGTTAAATATATCAGTCGATATAGCAAACGAAATCATTATTAGAAAAGATAGCGATTGCCAAATCAGCAGTACAATGATAAAAATAACATAAGCACTTTCATTTGCTTCATCAAAACTTAATTTCGATGCAAAATGAAATGTATTTTTTATCGGAATTGATAAGTTTAATTACGGTAGAGCGTTTATATTTGATAAGGTTCTATTGGTTGGATAAGTCAAGTCAAGTCAAACACCGTTTATTCACGCATACCATAAACATGGAAAATGTGGTCAAATACAAAGCATATATACATAGCGGCAGATACATTGTCAAATTCAAACTACAATTCATATGATACCCAATACGAGTATCAGAGAGTCATTCACATGAAATCAAAAACATAATTGGTAGATCACAATGAATAAGGTTGTATCAATAGAATACATGTTACCTTTGAATCATTTGTACATAATAAAAAGATTCTCAAATAATTATGTGGCTAATTTGAACATGTGTTTCGAAAAATGATATATTCAATCAAATTTGGCGATAAATTAATGAGTAGAACATAATTGGCAGATCACAAAAATAAGGTTGTATCAATAGTATAAATATTACCTTTGAATCATTTGTACATAATCAAAAGATTCTCTAATAATTGTGTGGCTAATTTGAACATGTGTTTTGAAAAATGATATATTCAATCAAATTTGGCGATCAATTAATGGAAAGAGGAAGAAAGTCATACGAAAACCCTTTAACATATGAGAAAACCTATCCGAAATAAATTGATAGGAAGTCAAAGGGTTTTCATATCAATATTTTTTCTGACATGAGACATGTTAATAATACACCACAGCTTGTTTCTAACTAACATCGTATTACGACAATATGACAATATATATGTTCTACATAATTATAATTATTTAAACTACAGCACATGTCATACATAGATGTTTGTGAAAAATCTACAAATCGACAATGATTAATATATATTACAGTAAGTGTAACTAGGTTTTTACATATGTAATACATACATTCAAAAATTGATGAAAATTTACAAGCACTTCACTATACATAACATTCAATTCACTATATTGCATATAGTTACCTAATTTGAAAAAGAATGATATTAAAAAAATCTATATAGCGTGCTTATTGCTAGTATTCATTAGTTTTTCAAATTTAAATGTGTTGTAAGGTTTTAGAAACTGTTTTCTTTCGTCGTCTATGTCACAAATCTTGTATTTGAATCAGCATTTTTGTGTTTTTTGTTTTGTTTTTAGTGTATTTATGAGGGATCCGTTTATTTTATCATAATTTAAAGTGATTTAAATCACTAGCTTTTATTGTTTAGGTAGGGAGGTTTATCTACCGATTTAATGATTTGCTTGGCTGACCACTATACTTGAATATCACTGTACTACCAACTAGACAGGACTGTTTGGTTGGTCAGTTTGACCACTTCACAGTAGATCATATAAAATTGACGGAGAAGAGGATTAAGATGGAGAACTACACTTTCAGTTGAACGGACAAGTTGTTCGGCGTGTAAAGCGCATGCCTTTCTGAAGTGGGATGGGCTGGGAAGTAGTGATTTGAAAGGTTTTAAAACACCGGACATCAGGGTCACTTTGGGGTACTTATGGGTAGACGGCTAGTTGGGACGTAACAAACAATCGTGGGAGTTCGTGCTTCCGGTATGTGTGGGCAGGACGTCAGCGTAGGGCATAACCTTGACGTTGGAGGTTTTGTTTTATCACGGTAGAATAAGTGGCAGGTGAGGCTGTGTGGGTGTCGGTCATGCCAGTTTCTGCCGATTTACGTCGGAGGACGTGAACTGTGGAGCCCGTGACAATGTGTGATCGTCTATGTGATCGGTTGGGACTCCGTGAGCGTCGACATTCGTGTGACATCGGAGGATTGGAATAGTGGACGCTGTGTGATCGTCCTTGGTTTGTTTGTTGACGTCGGAGTGTTAGTAATCTATAGTATGCTGCTGGTTAACTGCACCAGGATTAACATATTAAGTACTAAAGAACTGACTGAAATCACATCCAAACACTAAAGAAAAAATATTATAAAAGAAAGCATAATTATTGTATTGACATTCAAACAAATAATGAAATTCTTCTCCTAGTTTGTCATTGCATGAGTACATAATCGTTCGTTTAGTGGTATTCTACGCAAATTGCCTATTTCAATTGGCACTTTATGATTTCTTGTTCTAAATTTGATGAATGAAAATAACTGTTTATTTGGAAATCTAGTGAGATACTTTCAAAACCAAATTCATTTTTAAAAATTCTATAAAATATACTGTTGCTTGCATTTTCTATATTCGACAACCATTCATTTAAATATAAATCGATTAGCTTTTGCTTTACATTGTATTTTAACCACTTGCAATTTATTACTTCTTGGTTAAGCCATAGTTTATTTAGGCCAGATTTGATGAAAATCGTTTTTATGAAATATATCCAGGGATATTTTTTATTTGTTATTCTGTCATCTAATGGAAGTGCTTAGTTAGTTATAACTTCATATATCAGTGATGATAGTTTTTCTTGTGAATTATTGTATGTTATGTTCCCCCAAAAAACTAAACTATATTTCTTTTTCTATATTGATTGATAAAGGTTTCGTGTATGTTTCGCCATAGACCATGTAGTTTGGTGTTGATCGTTTCAATTTGAGAACATATTTCAAGTATTTAAGTTGAACCCTTTTCAGTATGCTATTTTTACCAAATCCCCCAATTTCTGCACCATATAACAAAAAAAGTTTAATTGTTTTATCAAATAGTTCTATTCGTAGGTCAACAGGTAATCATAGGCGATTTGTGTTTCTTATTAGACTATACATTGCACGTGTTGCCTGAGAAGCTAAACGTTTTTGCAGCTAGCAAATTAACCGGTTCTACTAAAATAAATCCCGAGATACTTGTATTCGTTTTCTACCTCTAAGTTGTTATTTTTTTATTTTAAAATCATAGGGCCATTGTCGGAATTTACCAAAAACAACTATATTTGACTTTGTGGTATTGACTGTTGATTTCCATAGATCGAAATAATTGGAATATGTGTTCATAGCATTTTGTAGTCCTTGTTCTGTCTCTGACATGATAATTGTGTAATCAGCATATAATAATACACCAACAAAATAATGAACGTATGCATATTGTCATTATGTGCAAGATCTTGAATATCATGACCGTCATTCATTATATTTTGGGTAAAATAGAAGAGCAAGTCATTTTAAAACAGTGAAAAAAGGATCGGGGGTAAATTTCATATTGGCGGGCGCCAATATTACTTGGAAAAAAGTTTTAGTATTCTGAATCTTTAGTAACACACGATTTTATGTTGTTAAATATGTTCTGTATAAGTTGCAGACATTTGCATTGATGTTTGTATTAATTAGTTTTTGCCATAAGCCTGATCGTTATACAGTGTCAAATGCTTGCGTTAAGTCTATAAATGCACAAAAAAGTTTCTTTTTTTCTGTTATTCAAATACTGTGTTAAATGGTTAAGTATCAACATGTTGTCCGTCGTTGAATATCATTTTCTGAAACTAGCTTGACTGCTATCAACAAAGTTATTAGATTCAACGTATTTATAGAGGCGATTATTTATTATACCAGTAAACAATTTACCAAGGCAACTTAATAATGTAATCGGTCTATTATTTTCCGGACGCCTAGGATCACCTTCATTTTTTATATATAGGGTTAAAATCCGCGGTTGTCCAACACTGTGAAACAACTTCTTTGTCTAAGATTAAATTGAATAAAATTACATAAACGAGAATATCAAACGTACTTTTTATATGGTCATTATTAACATGATCGATACCACACGTCTAATTGTTTTGAGCGTTTTACTGCTTTTTAAATCTCTTCGACGGTTATTATTGCATTAATTTCTTCGTTGATGTCATTATTGTGTTTTTTCTATATCAGGTATGTCTACATCTGGAGGAAAAAAACCTCTTTAAGGAAATTGTGCGAATCGTCTAAGCTAGCTTCATTTTATCTTATCTTTTTATTACTTAAAGACTTCCAGTATTTACGCGGGTCTTTGATTTTTAAGTTTCGTAAGTAATTAATATTTTTTTTTTATTTTAGTTATGAATTTATTCATCGTTCATTTATATAATTTGCTTTTAGTTGTTAGATTTTCCTTATCATGTATATTATTACGAACTTTGTACATATTTTTAGCCCGGTGAAAGTCTGTGCGTGCTTGTTTTCATTTTGTTCCAAACCATTTTGGCACGATATTATGTTCATCTTTTTTCAACTATTGGAATTTGTAAGACCCCATGCACTTTCGCACGAATTTTTGAATACATAATTTAATGAATCGACAATGTTATTGCTATTTTTTCAAAAATATTTATTTGATTCGGAGCATGTTTTGAAAGGTGCGTGGATAGACGATACTTTTTGTTGATCAATACTTTCAATAAATCTATTACTCTTTACAGTATTCCATAAAATCAGCTTACCTCCCTTGTTGAAAATGTTATACATGTTATGCTGTATTTCGAAGTTGTATGTCAAACTAAAAGAGTTGTGTGCATGAAATTGGGCAAAACTCATTGACTCTAGATATTTTATATACTTAAATAAGTTTGATGTTCATATAAAGTAGTCAACTGTACTTACGCCTTTACAGGTGGGGTTTCCTGGTATATCACAATTTGTTCGTCCTAAATATAAAAATAACTTAGCTGAAGGAATTCGATAAGCGTACTTCCATAATAACTACTGGATTTGTCTCTTTTATTGCGTTTAATAAATACATTTTCCGAGTTTTCAAACATACTAAGTTCACCTAGATAAAAGTTTACATTTTCCTCGGAGAAAATTAATTCGTTATATGCTGTTTAGGTTGTAAATCGTTCGACTAGCAAGTAATTCACATTTTGAAATATTATTATATTATCATAACTATTATTGCAAAATAGGATGAAGTTGTTTGTTGATAATCACACACGATTATTTTTTCTGTTTCTGTTAACTATGTTAAGAGCGCGGAATTTATTCTTTTCGAGGGCTGTTAGGGGCATTGATTCCGGATATTACCAAAATGCAGAAGCATATCTAAAACGCATATCAAATACCGTAGCACTCAATATAAGTAGTCACCACATTCATAGCAACGTTACGACGTACCATACCTCATAGGCAAACTAGTACACGAAAGGGAGGGCATGCAAATGGTGAAGATGAGCAACTCGGCAACGCACAACTTCACCTGGAACACGCTCACTGCGAGATTTACAGTATAGGGATGCACAGTTACGATGATATATAGGAGTGGCGATGCGACCTAGCCAGTGAATCTGCTGATCACGTCGGTCAAGTTTGTGCACTATCCGTCGTTATTTGTAAAATGTATATAGTTACGATGATCACTATTGCTGTTGAACTTAAATGGATCAAGGAAACGTTTTATCGAACTAACATATTTGAAATAAAATGTATAATGGTGACACTTAATAATCAGTAAAGGAAACCAAATATTGTTACATGCATTTAATTTGGCTTTTTCATTGCATTTTATACATACAAATGTACTAAAATACAAATGAAAATTAATACTAGGATCAAATTCGAGCGTCTAGATGATAAAGACTACATTCAATAAAAACCAACATTCAGAATAACAATGAACGAAAATTGTTTATAAATTTGTTTAGTTGTTTACTCTATGAAATAACATTTAAACTGACCGTTTTCCATACTGAAATATTGTTGTTCACCTCATTAATATGCACAATTCAGGAGGTATGAAATCCACCAATCAATCGTGATAATCCTTGCAAACAATACGCCCATTTAGGAATCATTGCTAGTAACGGTCGTTACTTATTCACTCGTCAACGCCCATTGTTAGGTGAAAACTCTTTAATTAGTAAACAATACAATTGTTTAGGCAATGAACCGCTATCAAAACTTCGCTAATTAACACCAGTGCTACTTGCAAGTTAGGGACATTTGTTGGAAGTTTGCAACCCTCACAACAATTGTTAACTAATTTATTGTGGTCAATTGTGTACACAGCGGGGATTAGAGTGTTAGCCAATTGTCTTCTTGGAAACGCGCCAGATCTGATACTTACGTTTCTAAATAGTATTGTAGTTGCCATCCCTATTAAATATATATAAAGTTGTTAAAAATGGCATCTTGTGGACAGCTCTTGTCACAAGATGTTGAATAGAGGTATTTACCCCTATATAGTCTCGGAATTATTTGATTGCCATCTTGGAAATAACGTTTTCAGATTTTGTTAGTATATTATTCCAGAGAAAACTAGTTAATAAACTATCGACCGATTTTTCATTAAACTGTGAAATGACATTAAACCAGTATCGATGTAAGCAGTGTTTCAAGTATGTTCATTATTTGGTGTGAACCGTATTTGACAAACCTGTATTGAAATACGAAAAAGGTACCAATAAGGCCTTATGCTTTCAATTCATTGATTCAGTGTTAAAGTGATACTCGTATTTAAAATCAATACTTATACATGATTATCAAACATAAATTTGCGTGATCAACCTTAAACTTATTACTAAATAAAGTATTTATGGAAAATATTAAAAACTGAAACTAAGATTTTAACCGTATATTTAATAACTGCAAACGCACAAATATTGAATTACTGGTAGGTCCTTAAAGATTTAAAGCGCCCAGCTATTGTCTCACAAGGTAGAAGGGAAAAAACAATTTTCAGGATCACAGGCTCGTAATTAAAACCAGTCAGTATACTATAAGCTAAATCATTTTCATATTTGGTCCCTGTAGGCCAACTTGAAAAGATATTCGTTGTCTATGAGAAAAGACAGTGTCTATACGCTGGGCAATTTGTCAAAACGTCCTGGGAAATATTATCTAATCTGACAAGGTTTACAGTTCAGATATTGTATTATTAAACTGTCTACAAATACGCCTACTTCACTTAACTGTAGGAAATTGTTCCAACACCTTGAAACGGATAATATTTAACTGTAAATTCGTCATTTCCATCCATTTGTCTCCTAATGTGTGATGTCGAAAGTCAGCACATATCTATATTTTTTCTATTTGGCAACAGCAGCAACAGAAGTTTTTTAAATGACTTTAGTGTCCTTCAATGTACGCGGGGATGCTAAGCGTACGTGAAAATCTTGTTATAAACACGTGCGTTTATCTATGTTTTTAAACGGCTAGTTCGCATCTATTAGGATAATATGAACTACATTTCGCAATCAAATGACTTAGCTGAGTACAAACAGGACATTTCAAACTAAAATTTATGTAAAAATTATTTAATTTGAAAGTAAAAACTTGAATTTACAGAGATATGAACGGTCAAACTCGTTGTGGTATACTCCCCTTGAGTATAGCGACATGTAGATAAATTGGCGAGCATCCGGAAGAAAGACTGTGTGTTAAATGTAATAGAAGAAAAGCAAGCATCGCAAACAGACCTCACATGCATCAAAATAGCTTTTTCCGGTCAATGATGAGATTACCCCTTTGAACTGGAGCACGAGCCATCACCTCATATGTGTTTAAGTATTAATTAATGACTACGAACAAGTAAAAAAATATTGTAGTGACGAATTATGGTGCGTTCCGTAAAACAGGTTTTATATTCTTAACATAACTTTTTAAAACCATTTAGAAATACAAGTATCACAAGGCCTTTAAACTTTCAGTATGATTTGCAAATATACTAGTCCTCTTCATAACGGCATCCTAATTATGGCTTTGCAATCTCAGATGCATACCTCGATCGCAATTTATTGGGAATTTAATGCTTAGATAATTCCATTTTCCGGAATACTATTATGTTCTCATGTCACAGGCCTCAGCATTCTTTTAAAAAATGAAAGCAATCGCAGGAAATGTCTTCCATTAAACTTCCTGAACTTAAATGTTAAAAGATGGATATTATGTACGTAAAAGACATCCAGAAAACCCGCAAAAGTATCTTTTACGCGACTTAAGCTTGAACAATTAAAATTAAATAAAATACAAAAAAACCGACTTTGTATTTACACTTAAAATATACATCACAAACAAACCATATATATTCCATGTAGTCATTATGATACACATGTGCACGTTAATTTCTTATTCAGTGGCGTTATTCGTATTATACTATCAATTAAAACATAATGATAACATTGTCTTCTTCACAGGCGGTAACCACGAATCTTTCTTTGCTACTTTTTTAATATTCAACATAAAGTTATAATTGAGATTGCATTTGATGAGCAGTGGTGGCCGTCCGAGCTGTATACCTGTACGAACCACGGTTGTCGACAAAACGGTCACGCCTACACATGCGACATAGTCTCACCTTGATCCAAACCTCCCGCGATGACTCCCGAAACTTACTGGACACAAAATTGTACACAAGAGGATTTATCGCGTGGTTCAAATAAAAGAGCACACGTGATGAGTAAATAATAAGTAATATCTTCTCCAAACCCAGCCTCCTTATTTCCCGAGTAGGAGCAAATGTAAACCACAATCCTGACACTCTAAACGGTAGATGACACAGGAAAAAGATTACCACAATGGAAGCAACGTTGTTTGCAACTTGCTTCTGTCTTCTTTTATACTCGCGTTTGTTACCAGCAGTAATGAATTGATGACAACTACGTCTTAGCAAGCAGTATATGTGACAGTTGATCACCAAAAGACCGACAGCTGGTAAAATGAAGAAACATGATGACATCAATAGTATGTAGAATCTCTTCCAGTCTTCATTTATTGGACTGCGACATACCTGAAATGCAACAACAGACCTAAAGGTTGTTTGTCATGTAAACTGCTTGAGATTATCATATTATAATTAAAGTTAAAGGAAAAACTACTTTATGTTCAAGTATTAGACATTTCAAATTTTTAATTTAATATTAATGATATTAAACAAAACTAACCTTGCTAAAGGATTATAATTTCAAGCACCTCCTTTAAATGAAATAAGGTGTTCGCTCTAGATTTGTTTTTTTATGATTTCTAACTAAGACCGGAGGCATTTGTGTAAACTGTGTCAGTCATGGAATAATCGTTCGCATTTTATACGGAAACTACGAGCCTGTATGTGTCCTTACTTGTACTACAGTATATTTTTATACAAATTTTCAAGTACCAGGCGCGTAGATGATAATACTCAGTTGCGTAAATAAATATTGAAAGGTCGAACTTTTTGTCATACTAAAACCCCCGATTAAGAAATAAAAACGGAAGTGGGTAGGGGTGATAGGGGTTAATATGCTGTCCGTCATTCGAGCTGCGTCCAAGATTGGCCCTGGCTACGCGGTCAATACTATACGAATCTGTCATGCACGCTGTTCTCTCGGTTAATACATGTTTAGTCTTAGCCTTGTGCTCTAGGGCCTTCCTTATAGTTATGGCTATTTGGCTTATCCCTGCAGTTTCCATTGTAGTTTATAACGTATTATCGTCAGTATAGATATCCTTTATACAAACGTTATAACAGAACGTATACATTAATGTAATATTTCAACACCTGAATACGTCCTCTGTCACGCGTGGAGTACTCTCTGAAGTCGACTACGTATATCCAGGGGATACAGAAAGCGAGACAAACCAGCCACATGAGAGTGTTTGTTTGCCAAACATTTGTGGATTCCTCATTTATGCTCTGAAAAAGATATTCCAAAATAAAATTTGTACCCTGTCATGATATCTCCAAACATCTTAAGACCCTTATAACCAAATTAAGTACGCGATTTTTATTTCGAATAATTTGTGTAATATTAACATTCCTAAGACCTGTGGACTTTTAAAGGGAATTTATTTATCCTGAATACGATATACACATTTTTCAGGAAAGTCACGATTACTTAATATAAGATGGTTGCCCTTTGAAACGTTAAAAATGGGACCAGGACTAAGCCATGTAATGTACTTTTCCGTGGTTTGGTACACCTTGCCAATGGTAATAACATCTTCAAATTGTTTAAATAAACGTTAACGGGATCGCACATACAGTTAGTTCTAATGCCACTACGAAGTGTTGGCGCCATGTTTATACTGCAGCTTAGCATTGTGTGTATGTGTGTGTGTTGGGGGGGGGGGCTACAGTAATTAATATAAGCACCAGAATTAGATACTTTTGGTCGATAAAAACTACATTTGCAAGAATTTACTTAGAAGGGATACAGGCATTTAAATGAGATAATGCAGGGTTGTTGTAAAGAAATAATTTACCTATAGGCAGTGGGAGTTGGATACAATCCCTTTCCTGGAAATAGTTGTCTGAAACCCCCAGCGCGAAATGTTTGATCTACACATGATTTACACGTATGTTCAATAGTTCTTTGCTTGTCTTATCACTTCCACTAATGCAAACTCGCTTTTATTTTTATCACCTTTTTCTGATGGGAATACCCCAAGTTGATGTGCCGAGATACCATTTTTAATACCTTTTTAGACATGAATGAATGAACAGACGTACAGTAATTTTCTTCCAAATTATCCCCGTGATGTAGATACAGATAACTTAACGAACCATCGTTCCTGTACAAAACAGCACTTTTGCCAAACTTTCGTAATAAACCGACATTTTCAGCTCATTTAGAAAGACAGCGATTGTGATCTAACTGATGACGTTTTATCGATCGAGGAGACTAGGTGGTGTTATATCAGTGACTCTTAATATCTCTACTCACGTAATCTAAACATCCAGAAGCTTCATTTTCTTTAACAGGGTCATCTAATTCTAGACATCGAAGGTCATGTTATCTCTGGATCATAAATGCAATTGTGGTTTTCATTTAACCGCGCGATGCAAATTGCCCGCAGATTTGCAGCCACATGTGTCAAAATGTTTCAAATATTGATTACATTGTACTCTAATCCTAACCTTAATCATACCCTAACCTTAACACCATGCGAGCTTTTGCCATTTCTGTCACTGCCTGTTTGAGTAGAAAAAGAGTTCGAATACTCTTGACAACATGTTAGTTCTCGCGTTTCTGTTCATTCATTTATGATCGATTGACGGGCACCTCAATGAATAAGTTGAAGCTAGCAGCATCTCCCAACGTAGCCCAGCGATCCACTGAACGCTGGATTTATATTTTTATCTTTATATTGGAATATAAAAAAGTTTCAATTTTATTCCATTAGCAACTTTGATTTTGCAAAACCAATACGTTTTTGAAACAAGAAGTGAATCAATATTCGGACATGCTATTACGTTTGCGTTTTTGTTCTGATATATATTGCCGAGTCCTTCACACAGGATTTGGCCGAATATGTCATACGTGAAAATAAAAGCTCAACAGGGCCAGGACCACCTGTGATGGTTGTGTAATTTACAACAGTCAATGACAATATTTATGTATACCTGTAGAGGATGCCTGATCACTTTGTATCGCTCGATGGATATGACAACAATCGTGAGGATGGAAACGTTGGCCACTGTGTTCTCAAGGAACGGCACCAGTTTACCTGAAATAGTGCAAGGTAATAATTCAACTTTTCGCTTTTTGAATGCTTTTTGAAGCATTGTCTTCGGACATTTGCATTATTAGATGCCCACTGGTCTGTGCTTAAGTAGTATACAAGGGATGACGTCGACATGGCATTAATGGGCTAGTTTCATCTGTGTTAATATTATCATCGTTATAGAACAATGTATTAATTCATTTGTATACACATACAAAATAACTTAATTGATACAGCACAAACGTACATAACTATGAATAGTATATACTTTTTTCTCATTTAATGTTCACATATAGTATATACCAGGACACAGTTTTAAATTCTCAACCTGTACAAGTTTATGCATTTTGATAGGATACACCTACATACCAAAACAATCATGCTCACAAATACACAAACACACACAAACACACACATACTATACATTCGCACACCGAAGCGCACGCATAAAAACAAACAAACACAAATCACAAAACCAAACACGTATGCATACATACACGCACTCTTGCACATGTATACACACCCGTTCGTATGGTGTTTATACTATGGACATCCCCTATAATAGCTTATATATTTAAGGAGTGTATGTTTTATTTAAGTCCTAGGATTTTGTTTTGTTATATGGCTATTTGTGTTTTTTATAACTTACGTTAAGTTATGTTTTTAAGTTTAAGTATATCCCATTTTTTATTGTAGGCTTCAAAGGGCAACTGTTGTAAGAAACGCCTGGAAATTTGATGATGTTTAACCATTTACGTAATAACTTTATTCGGGATTGTTTGAATAAGAGTGAGGTTGTGCACATAAACTAGTTTAAACCACCAGTAAATTTACATCTTACTGACCGTTCCAAGGCTGTACGTAACAATCCTTGATAAACATACCCAGTTTTGTATATATAGTATGAATGCACTGAGCTGTTTGTGGAGTAGTGTGCTGTTCTTCCATGGTTCTTGTCTGTGATTTTTTGTTTTTATTTTTTATGTCTTTGGCGTTTTGCTGCTGAGCTTGTATCTGTAGTTTTTCGCATAAATATTCAAATTTGTTCAACGTTATTTGTTTTTGTTTTTTTTTAATTCTTATCTTCAAATAGATCAAATATGCATCAAAGGATGGTGTTCTGTTATTACAGTGGTTCTTAGTTCAATTTTATGTAAAATTTCATTAAAATGAGAAGAAAATTGCAGATGTTGTTGCATTTGTTTTTGTCACTATTCCCAATAAGGCTTAACATTTACCTAATATTACATAAATTGTTGTCGAATGTATAAAAATGTTTAAATTATTCCATAATTGTTGTGTTTCGTAACACTCCCAGAAAACATGTTCAATAAATTCAATACCTGAATTACAGAATGTACATAAGCTACAACCGACAATTTCCAACTTGAAAAGCATTTTGTTGGTTGCAATTATTCTTAAAAGATAATTGGAGAAAAAGTTACGTAAAACGGTATCTTTGTAGATCTGTATATATTAAAGTATATTTTTTTCCATTTCAACATTTTCTTCCAGGGTTTAAGTCATTTTTGATTTTGAAGCTTGCGATGGTAATGTCGTATAGTTTAATATTGCGTATAGGATATTTCTTTTGCCTAGATTCCACCATTTTTTTCTAAGAGACGTACTGTTAATGTGATTTATTCTGTCTTATTCAATTGTAGTTTCTTTCCTGTATAAACATATTTTTCGAGAGTCTGATATCCTATGAAATCGGTGCTCATTGTGTTGTATATATATATATATATATATATATATATATATATATATATATATATATATTATATTTGATTAAAAACATAAAAATTATTAGTTCTATAATCGAAAATGTGTTCAAAATGTTTGATACCTTTTTCATACCAATGTTTGTACAATAGCGTGTTCCCTAAATCATGAACGTTTTTCAAGAACATTTCACACTCATGTTTCAAGCAGCTTATTGGGCAGATAGACTCAATGAATTTCTAGGTTCTTATTTAAACCGTCAATATGATGGCAATACTTTGCAGAGTACTTGCTTTGGATGAAGATTTTATCAAATAAATGTTGTGTTTTTATTTTTACTAATGTATTCTTTGTTTGTTCCCAGTTTTAGTACAATGATGCTTTTCATTATTATAATCGCATAGTTTTGAACCTTTTATTTACAAAGGAAGACGGTATGGGATTTTTATAGTTTCAAACTGCATCATATCTTTAAAAAACTTTTTTTGCATTAGATACTCTGAATATTATTCCTTCGTCTGCAGATAGAGTCGGGATTCCTAACAGGGGTTTACCTATTAGTTTATTATCTTTGTATTATAATTGAGTTATCTCAAGTTAATGCATACTTTGATTTACCATTTACATTTTTACTTTATTCGTGATTGTTGGGATAAGAGTGAGGTTGTGTACACAAACTAGTTTTTTAACCCCCAGTAAATTTACATTTAACTGACCGTTCCAAGGCGAAACCTAACAATCCTTTATAAACATCCATTATGTTTTATATAGTATATATGAACTGTGTCGTTTATGAAGTTTTGTGCTGTTGTTCCATGTTTCCGGTTAGTGATTATTTATTTTTGTGTTATATGTATTTGGCCTTTACCCTGTGCGATTACAGAATAAAAAATAATTATATATAAATAATCAATAATATATCAGCCTGCAAAAAATGATTATGATTATGATGATGATATTGATGATGATGATGATGATGGTGGTGGTGATGATGATGATGATGATGATGATGATGATGATGATGATGATGATGATGATGATGATGATGATGATGATGATGATGATGGTAACAATAATAATAATAATAATAATAATAATAATAATAAGAAGAAGAAGAAGAAGAAGAAGAAGAAGAAGAAGAAGAAGAAGAAGAAGAAGAAGAAGAAGAATTGTTATAACAAAAAGTTAATATAACATGCCGCGTTTCGTACATCATATAGTGGGATTTGACATATTTAATACGTTGCGCGAAAGAACATTCACCTTTCACTATTGGCACAACGACCTCATCTCATTTCCTATCGCGCTAGAGCAGAGACAGAGTTATTATACACCGGAAAGAATTCCGAACTTGGTTCGTATAATGCGCGTAATATATATGAGTTTTATGAGTATATCCAAATCATATATGAAACCATAACAATGAATTCCATTGAATAAATCAAAGTTTGAACTACAGTTTTGCAAAAAAATGCGCACAATGTCCAAAAGCAATATTAAATACAATATATTTACGTTTGAATCTTCTGTATTTTGTCGATTTTGTTTTTACGAAAATACTCTGCTGTGTGATACGCGTTTATCAAGATGGAAACATATTTATGTGATGTAAAATTAATATGAATTGAAAGCTGTTTATCTTGTAATTGTTTGAATTGCGTCAGCAGGCCACGAAATTCATTAATCAACTTGTTGGAAAGTGTTAATTTATAATATAGTTCATACATTGTTGTCATTAGCGTTTCAATTGTACGTATCATTTATGAAGTGATCAGCTTTTCCCGCGTTAGTGTGACGTTATATGATAAATTGTTACCGGTGACGGTCGCGTCGGTCTTTTTACAGAATGGATGAGAAAAAATAACTGTATTTTTTTAATTGAACTATTTTTTTACATTCTGGAAAGAAATAATGAATTATGGTAGTAAATATAATTACACACTGACTCCACACACTTCACCAGCCTCACTGCGTTCATACCCCAATAATGCCATCAATCACGCAATTCAGTCCTTATATAGGGACTATTAGTTTTGTTATGATCACGGTACTACAGGAATTAAATTGACATGAGAGGAAATTTCATCGCCGGAGAACTATAGGATGGTCGTCCAATTAAATAGTCAGACAACCGTAACTACGCACGCAATATGCGGATTGCGACTGTAAGTGGTTTATTGGTACTACGGTTAGGTTCGGAGGCTGTATTCGAATTGTTTTTGGCAAATTCGGATTTTACAGACACCTTTAATATATACATTACTGGTTAATATAACTCAAAACCCACATAATTGCGTAATAAACGTAAATTTAATGACGACCTGTTTCGTCTTTTGACGTCATTTTATAATCCCATAATGGTACTTGTTATGACGTGACGTAGAAAAATATAACGCGGCCGTATAACAATTGACTGGAATACGGTGTGCGGTATTTTGCGAAATGTATTGCGTGTGGATTTCTGATGGGTATACAATAAAAAAACTATGACGATGACAGATGAATATTTGAACACCATCACAAAAAACAATTCTTCTTTTGACTGATGCTAAAGAATGATATGAAAAGGTCATCGTTAAGTTTGGCTCTCACTGTCACGATTTCAGGTCCGATTTTCTAAGACATATTGAGCCGTTTATCGTGATGAATCTAAGAAACCCAGAAATGTAATTTAAGTACTAATGTTGTCGATTACCATTAAGTGTTAACAGGAATATGAGATTGGACCGCGACTGTGGTACCAATTAAAACGTTTTGCTTTCGAATTAGGAAGATTCCAAACGATTGCTAAAACACACTCGAAAACGATCATCAACGATTTTCCCTAGAAAGGCCAATCATGTATAACTAATACACATCAAATTAATGTCCGATTGAGTAACAATTGCACTATAATTGCACTTCGTTCTGAAAAAGTCGTAGTAGCAGCATGACAGCTGTGAACTGTCGTAGCTCTTCCCGATTCACCGGGTTCTTCAAGCACTACCAACGATTCACGCAGATGCCGTCACAAATGTATTAACGATATGTCAGGTATCATCACACTTTTCTAAATCTTGGGCAAACGTAACCCAAGTCGTGAACGTGAGTGTCAGTTAAAAGGAAAGTTCTTTACGATTGCTGAGTTAACTGTTTTGATACACAACTGCGTAGGAAATTGTATTAAATTGTATAGCAGTCATGTCCTCGTTATAAAATTGACTTAAAAAAAAAGACTATGATGGATTAACGATTGCGCTACGATTGAGCTACGTTTCGAAAACAGCCATCGTGGCAAATCGTAACAGCACCACTGCACTATGTTACAAAGATCACCAAACATTAACGCACAGTTTACCGTTACGAATGTTTTCACGATCAATTATGTATAGCCCATATCAGGACAATGAGAGCCATTCGCGAAAAGGTTTTAAAACGGTTACTACATGTATATTTTGTATCGGCAGGATTCCTTTAATTTGTATTCTAAGTTGAGGATTTGCATCAACACATACGTATCATTACTGGTTTGGTGTTTTTATAGATATGACACAAAAATTAATATTGTGACTAGGTAGCTAACATTAGTGCAAAATTATACAATTACCACAGCTAGGTGTCACATTCTTTATCAATCTTTTCAACGTACTGGTTACAATATGTGACAAGAACAATATAGTTTGTAAAATCGATAAGTATCTAGGTATCGTTTTGAACAAATAATTTGTTACTGTTAAAACATTTGCCCAAAGTATCCTTGCGCTTTGGCTTCTCATTGCTAAATGTAAACTTGACGGTAACATGCCTTATGACAAATTCACAGTATGTTTGCCCGATTCTATGCGGAGCGTACAATCGTTTTCATGCATTTATGTTTCATTTGTGTGTTTGCCTCGGGGAAAACACTCGTCATGAAGCTGTGTCAGGGAAATGGGCATGGGTATCCACGATCATCCGTAACCAATCGCATGATTCTTGTCTAGATTTTGTAACACATCTGTATCTCGTGTAAATAAAGAGCGAATTGCACTCTTGGGTAACAGCAAATCGAGTAGAACCTATAAATCGTGGTTTCATTATGTAAAGAAAGTTTTTTAAGCTTTGATTTAGACTTTATTCACGGTTGTAAGCTAGATATGTCACGTATGTGATTGTGATTGGTGGAAGGGGTAGAATTAAGGTAAGAAAAAAATGCCAATATATAACGAGCAATTCTGTTGAAAATCACAGTAAACATATAATTTCATTTCTTCAATCGTGATATTCATTATTAACAAAGTGAATATCATCAATCCATTATTTCCTAACGTAAATGGAGAGCTTTAAAACCTTTAACATTCTTAGAAGATAATATAGTGTATAAGCAGCAAAGCTTCATTACTGTCGTGAGTGTTTTTGTTTTGTGCATATATCACTTATCTGTACTTTACCTATCTATCCTTACCGCAGTAAATCCTATGATTGTAAGTGCACGTTGTATGTCTAGAAAAAAATAAACTAAAGATGGTTCCAACCAACCTTTAATAGCTTAGCTTTTCTACGTTAAGCTAGAAATGTGTGTTTTTAGTTCATCCCAAGTGTGACCGCGATGATAATCGATCTTAAACTTCATTTTTTTCAAAGATGTATGATAGTGGGTGCTATTTATATTTTGATGCTCCTATTATATTTTATTTTGTAAACAAGATAATAATTCTTTTAATTTCTAGTTTCTTATTGTTTAAATATATTTTATCAATTCTTATCGGGGAAATATCGAGTTTATGAGTGAAAAAACAACAGTTATAATTATTTTTTCACTTCAAACTTAGGCGTGAAAATATCAACTTACTTTTTAAATCGAATATATTAACTTCCCTCTGATCAAATCTGAACACATCATTTTAGAACCAGTAAGTTAAGTCAAAATGATAATTATATTTTAATCATATTTTGTCATATGTTTCAATAGCGATTTTTCGAAAATAAACACAACTTTAAGAAAAATGGGATTCTCAAATTTACCAAAAAATGTTTTGTAAATATATTCGCTAAAAGCTCGTATGCAACTTCCATACAAAAAAGAAGCCGCAAACAAATGCTCGCACATATATTCGACGATACAGCGTGTATTTAATAACTTTTCAAACTGATTGTTTTTGTTATAAGAACTTCACGGAAAATTCACACAACAACTAACTAACTAACAAAATAACCAAACCACACGTCATGGATCAACAACGAATCGTGGTTTTCACCCCATCCTTGAAATTGCCCATCTAAGAGCGAAAACGACTGAAGTCTTACAGTGAGGGTGTTTAAATTGCCATGTACCATGAGCAATGTATTAACCACTTTCAAATAGTTATTTGATAAAAGGTAATCGCAGTAATTTGGTCAATATATTCAGGCCCTGTTCAAACAAAAGCGTAATCAAACTTTTCTTCATACATCAATAAAGTTGTTTTAAGGAGTGTTTATAATATGTCATCACTGCAACATGAGAAAATAATAGACTTTAATATGTAAATAAATGTTTTAACATTAACCCCGTTCAACGACACAGGGTCAACAACATTGAAACAGAGTCAACGCCAATGAAACAGGGTCAATGCCAATAACACAGTGACAACTCCAATAACACAGGGTCAAAAACAATGACATGGGGTCCATGCCAATGACACTGGGTCAACGCCAATGGCATAGGGTCAACGTCATTGACACAGAGTCAACTCCAAAAATACGGGGTCAACGCAAATGATAAAGGGTCCTTACCAATGTCATCCATGCAAATGACATTTGGTCAACGCCAATGACAAAAGGTCAACGCAAATGATAAAGATCAACGCAAATGACCAGTGTCAACACCAAAGACCTAGAGTAAAGGCCAATGATACGAGGTCAACGGTAACGACATAGGGTCAACGCCAATGCCATAGGGTCAACGCCAATGACCTAGGGTCAACACCAATGACTTATAGTTAACGCCAACGGCCAGGGTCAACGCCAATGACATTAGGTCAACACTAATGACATAGCTTCATCGCCATTGACAAAGGGTCAACGCCAATGACATAGAAGAACAGAAACAGAAAAACAAACATTCCCAAACCAGAAACAAGGACTACAACAACACACAATACACCAAATAAATCAGAAACTAAGCATCAAAGAAACAGAACATCTGTTGTTTTAGTGAGGATTATATGTCTTTCACTCGTAGTCATAAAAGAACAATTTTTAATCTTGTAGCTTCGCCACTCATGAAAATATGTTGTTCTTTAACTATCGTGAAATAAAATACGATCTTACAACACTGAATTCAACAAATATCCTTTTTTAACGGGATCACAATATAAATTCAGTTACTAATGTTACATGTATAGTTCTTAAAGTTGTATGTGTGTTGTTTAAGTATTGTTTTGAAGCCTAAATCGCATATAACATATACTTTGAGTTGTAATACCATTTGTTTTTATTGAAGATGAACTATTTATATATGGTATTTTATAATGAATTTAACTCTAAAACTTTTCAGAATTTTAAAGGTGTAGAGTTTATTTTTACTTTTGGTATAAGTATTTAAATCAAAATCCAGTAAACTCCGATAGTAAAAAAATGAAGATATTTTGAATACAATGTCATGATGCTATGATTCTGGTTCTTGTATTAACTGCCTCTGTAGGTAATTTGATGTAGTAACTCAGAGCCAGATTTTTATTATTAGTATTTAAACGGCTGTTGTTTCAGTTTTACCGTAGTCTTAACAGTCACACAGTTGAATTATTCCAAACATTGTTCGGACACAAAAACCTTCACACTTTAGTATGCGATGGCACGATAGGTGTTAAAAGTCAAAAGGTAGCATGAAACACATTAACCTCTTCATAATCCGTCTTTTTATCGTGCGCTCTGGAAGATTTTAAAATCAGTGGAGTGTGTGTGTGTGGGGGGGGGGGAATATATAGATTTAATTAATTTTCTTAGACGATGAGACAAAATTCAGTATATCAAATTATATTTGCCATAAGCACAGGCACATTTACCTTAAAACCATGCAAGTTTGCACTTTTAAAAAAAAATCAATCTCGCTTAAACTTCACTATCGAAAAGTTTCCATTTGTCAATAATTAAAAAAAAAGTATTTCAAAAGCTATGACAAAAGCCTATTCACTATTGGGGCCTTTCTACGGCTTTTCGCATATTGATGCGTAATTCTTTCACTGTTCAAAAACGAATGATATGCTCAAAACAAAGAAAATACAAACAATAATGTAAACATAATGACTGATCTAGAGCACAAAAAACGAACCTGAAAATTTTGATAACAATTTAAGAGGGATGTCGTATGCTTAAGAAGACGGTTGTTTGTGGAGATATCCGAATTAATTGCGTCAATAGTGCGGCGAGGACTGCTTAATTAATGTTTCTTAATTTAAATAATACATGCTGTTCTTTATTATAAGCAATTGATGTAGGACATTGCCAAGCATGCCAAATGTATTGGTCATGTACACAATACAGTGAATAATTGTATTGATAAACTCAGACAGGCTTCTCCTTCAGTTATTGACATTCGTTTAATAACTATTTTAACAAAGCATTAAGGGTAGAATGAAAGAATCGGCTAATGTCGAACATTGAATAAAAAGAAATGCGCATAACTCTCTACTGCATTACAACAAATACAATGACATTCTTTTATTATCTAAGTGAATGAATTCAAATAAGTGCAAACAATAATTTGTAAAATTTCATATTTCATCTGTTTAAAGCTTTGTTGTTTAAAATTGATAATGCAAAAATATACTTCCACGGTTTCAATTCAATATGTCTAGTAAACTTCGACGCCAATAACAATAGCTAGGTTTTACGAAGACAAGCTTGAAAAAACATGAAACATGAAACTTTCTTTCTCTGTTATTTCTACCAAAGTTTGTTTTGAAAATTTACGTTGACGTTGGTATTAGTGGACATGCATGATTTCACAATATCCTTCCATGTGACTAGGATAGCTTTGTTACCCTATTTATTTCAGCGATCAATTTTTGTTTTGTTGTTTTAAAACCAAATTTGTATCGATGTTGCTAGTTTAAAATAAATCGGAGTTGTTCATTGTTGTTTTACCTAATGTATTTATTGTTATGCTTTATAAATGCATTACTCTAAATAATTTCTTTCCAACAATTGTAAAAATTTTAATGATTTGATTTGGTTAACATTTATTCATGTAAAATGAATCCATATTGAAAGTAATTATTTTTAGAATTGGGGTTCATTACAAAGTATCAAATGCATTTTTTTAAATCCAAAAACAGAATATCTTCTTCTTAATTGAAAAGATCAGTATTATCGATGACACTTTCTAGTAATTTGATTTCAAAACATTCCTATGCTAAATAACACTTTGTTGATCGAGAATTTTAATAACTATTTGCAAGCGTTTTGGGGTTATTATTGAAGGTGGTATATAATCGATATTTAGAAGAGATGTAGGACGCTTATTTTCCACGGTCTCTCTCTTGTTGGGTTAAAGACAATTCACATTTCGTGTAATTTTCAATTTATCATGTAAACCGTCTTAGCCAATGATTGCTTCTGTAGTTTTGCTCGCCTCTCCAATGGCGTTTACCATAACATTGGTTGGAAAAATGGGGCTTATATAATGCAAATTTGTCTACGTTTGCACGTTCACCGCATGGAGTGTTTTGGCTACTTGACATATAGTTGTACCTTATACTTCAATTGCCATATTTGGAAGTCCCTGACGTCTGCACTGTAAATACATTATTTCTCTTAACCCGATCAAACACAACTCAACTCGAAATACGTTTAATTTTACGTGGAGTTTGCATAAAATTACAAATACGAGAATGAGGGAAAGACATAAAACATGGCAAATTATACTCATCAAGGAAATAAATACATTTATAAAACGATAAAAAATGACCTGGTATGTACATACAGATACTTCAAGTTGTAAAGGAAATAAAAGATGGAGCTTTAGTTGTTTTATATTGAATTTTTAACATGGAGAATAAATTTGCTTTCATTGTAATGCCATTGTGAAAGAATGTATCAAGAAAGTGTATCAGGTGTTTTCTAAGTAAGGTATTCAGGTGAGAGACCAACCAGTAGCTCATTGAAAAGGTTATAATTGTTCCATTTGATTGAAATGGAATTACTTCCGTGTCATATTAGTGTAAAATGTCTCATTAATATTTCCCTGACAAGTTATTCCATAAGAACTGATACTTTTGCCTTTTTGAGGGACTTTTTCAAGCATTGCTTCCAAGCAAATTGTATAAAGTTTGTTTGAGTTTAAGTATCTCGAAAAAAATGAATCTTTTCTGCTGTTATAACAGGGATTGACAGCGTGCAATGTGTTCAAAGGATTTTTTTAATGTGTTTTTTTATCTAGGATGTCATTTTGTATTATTTCTGTTTGATCAAGACAATGGTATCCCCATAATTATAACCCATAGGTAAGAATTGCTAACACTAAATAGTTATTAAGTTAAAGATTTAAATTAGTTGGTAAATTTAAACTTCCAACACGGATTAGATAGAGACGTGATGCTTTATTTGCTTGTTTAAAGACCTGTTTTCGGGCTTGTTTGTGGCTAACGTTCATGGGGGAACACGTACCTTTGTTTTTAAAACTACTGCCTATTTCCAATGTTTCATTTTATATTTAAAATGAATACTTGCCTATATTTCTACCTCACAAACACCCTTACTTTGTTTAAAGTTCTCACATTTGACGGTATTCTTCAAATGCATTTAATCTTTCTTGGAAAGTTGCTTGTCTTTTGCAAAGATTAGTTTTGTGTCGGGATACAAAAGCATAAATAGGATAAATAGAATCGTAAAATTACCATCATTGTATTTTCTTTTATTTGGTGTTGTAGAAAATTATGACAGAGCCCTTTACGCTTATTGGAATCATATGCGGAAGAAACATCTCTAATGGCTTGAAATAGTCTATACTTTAATATGTGTTCAAAAGGAAAGTTAAGATCTAACATATAGTCTAGTGGGCGCTTGTTGTTCTTTTAACATATTTTGGAAGTTCAAATAATGACTAAATACTGGTGAAAACAATTTGCCTGAATACCTTGATATGCATATTAGTCTATAGATAATTGAAGGGGTCGTCATTTTAACATTTATTCTTGTAGATGGATTTTATTTCTCCTTCATGCAACGAATCACTCCGTAGAAACACAATATAAAATACAAAAATATTAGCGAAGCACTGTATACTTTGTATTTCTAAGGTATTTATTTTTCATTGTATCTTGCAATGCTGCCTCAGCATTTTCAAATATTGTAATTCAAGAGTATATACTGTCAGCATATTGGTTTAATTCAGCAAACTGGCATGATTTTTACGATTAGCTTAACGTCTCCGGTTTGATCTGAGTTACGTAGATGCGAAATAAATGTTTGCCAGTCAAAATTGTGTCAGTCTTAACTGTACCGTCAATTCCTAGAGAAGCGGGGTAGCATTGCTTTACTTGATAGGGGTCGATATCGCGGTCGGCGTCGATAAAACGTAGTCATAGCTCGCATCTCGCCTCTTCAAGGTCCGGTAGGAAGTTCCTGTAAATGCCGATGTAGATGCACTTTAACTTGCATTCATTTTGCAACACAATCTTGCAACGAATATACCAGTGAAAGACATTAATTTGAACCGGCGGATGGTCCTACCTCTTACCATGCGACGAAAGCGTGTAGTTAGACGTGTCGTCCGGAGGTAATAGAAGAACGTCATTCGAGAGATATAAAACACGAAGGATGGGCACGTCATTGTAACGCTCAACCATCCCCGCGACTTTCAGGTAACACGAGCGTTACATAACCTGCAGAACAACGGACTTATATTTGGTTGCATGTGGGCGCCTGTCAGTGACGCTATGGCGTGCGGATCCATTATATGTCAAAAGCTCAATACCGACAAGCCTCATTTGTATGGGGGGCTAAACTTGAAGAAAATGTCATAAATAGACGAAAACTGTCAATCAACAGTCATTGACTCGCATCCAAGCCATATAATAGAAGTCAACCTTGCTAATTTGTCTGCAAGCGTGGGTGGAGAACTCGTATAGTGAAGTGTCCGTTTTCTCGATGATTTTTCTAGAACGAATTCCAATAATGGGGTGATTTTACCCATAAACTGTGTGGAAACCATCGCTTAGGGTAATAACGCTCGTCGAACGGCTCGGGTAATCCGTGCTAACAACCGCGTGTGGAAAATATGTAAATCAATTTGCTAAACATTTCTGGTGCCTTAAAGATTCGTGTTGTTTAAGTTATGTGTATGTTATAGGCTATTTCATATTTTATATTCTTTCACCTGAAAGTAGTTATAAGGAAACGCATAACATTGCAAGGCCCATATTATTTCTTCAAAAGAGTTCAAAGTCATGTCCAAATGGAGTTGATGGTGCAAATTTCAAGTTTAGAACTGTACTTGCCCATTGGCTTGCCAATATGTTAATATATAATGTATATTTATGGAACTAATATGTTTGGTTCTGTGCTCTGTACAACAACAATATTTATATATATATAATGGAAACCACAGGGACTACTCTAGCAGCCGATAATACCCCACATTAACACATAAACACATTAAAATGATTAGTTTTAAACTAGTTTTAAACTACTATAAACATAATGTATCTAGCTTTTCATATAGTATATATGCACTGTGCTGTTTGTGGAGTTTTATGCTGTTGTTCCATGTTTCTTGTTCATGATTTTTTTGTTCTTGTGATCTATGTCTTTGGCGTTTACCCTGTGCCATTAAACGAGGTTTATGCTTTTAACTACTGAGCTTGTTTCTGTAGTTTTTTGCATAAGTATTTATACTCATTAACTTAACTTAAATATTGCAGATGTACTCCTACCCCCAAGGTTATTCTCTGAGAAGTCGAAGGAAGTTCTTGAAATAAATACTTTTAGCCATGCTACAAAACAATCGAAATGGTTATTGAAAGAGAGCTGGGAAAACATGTAAAAATGTTTATTTACGTAAACTGGGTGTGTTCGATCTTTTTATAAAAAAATCTTACAATTAGAAAATAACATAATGTTCAAATATATACATATTCACTCATTAAAAACTAATATGTTAAAATCAGCTCTCATTCAATTGAATCACATAGTTACAATGGTAATTTAACGTATGAATTTAAACCCATTGCACTCCGAGTATTTCTTATGACCACTTACATAGAACGGGTCCGAAGTACCAGACCTCCTTTGCGAATAGGTCAACGAGGGCGCTGGGCATGCAGATGGTGATAACGAGCAGGTCGGCCACGCACAAGTTCACCAGGTACACGTTTACCGCCGTTTTCATCCGCCGACTGCACGTGATAACAAGCACTACAAGCAGGTTGCCAAGTATACCAACCAGAAAAATCACCGAGTACAGAACTGTCGACGAAATCACAATATACAGGGGAGGCGATGGCGCCTTGCCAATGGCCGTGTTGTTTACATCAGTCACATTTGTGGGCAATCCTTCGTAGTTTGTAAAGTTATCAGTAATGTTTTCAAACGTTCCGTTCATTTCAATAAATATATCCATGGTTCGGGAACTTCATCCGTGCGACGTCGAAGAACTCAGAAAACGAACTGCTAAAGTCTGGTTACAAAAATTCCAATAACGCCTCGGCGATCCCAGCTTCAGAAATATCCTATAATAGGTAATCGAATCGGTAAGGACTGATATTAATTTACGCCAGACATCTTGAACTATTTCATACATTCCATCGCTCAAAATTCATGCAGCGAATATACTGGATATATGTTCAAGCTTTTATGATATCGTTTTTGTCTTAATAATTAATTGTTATTTGACGTTTATAGCAGTGTGATATATTGCAATCTTTGGTTGTGTAAAAAATAGCACTCTGCTCTGAGTAAAAAATATGTTGCAAGGAGGAGATGCCTAATTTAATGGTCATTTTCGTACGAAGTAACTCGTGGGTACATAGTATTGTTATAAAACCTTATATAGCACTTTTCGCAAGGAGTTGTATTTATCATCACGGGTTTCATTCAATTTCATTGATAATATAGAAACGCCGCAATGTGACGAAACAGGTGTATAATTTACTTTGGCAAAAAGCAGGTTTATGCAGGTTTGTTTTTACCCAAGTACACATCGCTATGGGCCTGCTAAATTCAAGTAATGTAATTGATGGCAACTACAAAGATAATCCCAATATCCAGAATATTAACAAGGATTCTATTTAAATTTACAACACTAAACAAAGAAAACTCTGCGTGAAAACAACACAAACAGATCACACACAGTGTGTGTATACCACGTGATCAATTACGGCTATGTGCTATGTCGGAAGGCACTATTCTGCTGTAAATAAACTCTTAAAACAAAGATAAATTGTGTTTTTATACACCATTATGAATGAAACAAGGGGAAATCATTGCGGATTTAAGATACTCGCCTTCGTTTTATCACTGGAGTTTGGTTAGTCGATTAGTTTACTTCAATACTTCGATGAACCTGTATCCAAAGTAATGTTTTGTCAGTGCTCTATCAGGCAGCGGTTCTGCGAAAAGGTTAGTCGAAGTGTTTTAAGAAACTAAACTCTCGATCAAACTCTGGTAAAATATAGAAGACGGGGCTCTGTAAGCGTCGTAGACTTCGCTATGTTTTTATTTGAGTTTACTGGGTTCTTCTGACTTGGTCCAAATATGTATCAATAATTGCAAACTTTAAAATATAAGCCTAATCAGAGACAATTAAGAACTTGGATACATTGAATAATATCGTAAAGCAAGTAGAATAAAACTAACTAGCCGACCTGTTACATAAATCATGCGCCAGCAAATAACTGCAGCCTGAGCCATATTGCCAACTAATGGGTACGATATAAAAATGAGCATACCGCGACTTAACATAGCTCACCTAAGTCAAGACAATAATTAAAATATGTGATCATACAGTACCATACATGTAAATCAAAACAGCGTTTAATGTTCTTGGCTGAATGTTAAATTGATTTCCCTTTTATATTGCGGATGTTGGTTGAAGTACATGATATGTTGAACGACACCACTTGCATCAAATAAATATGTACGTGAAAAACTACAGAAACATATACCATTCCTTCTCAAATTAAAGATAAATAACACTCGACATAGTTCGCTTTATACGATGTTACCGCCAAGAAATATATAGATCAAGATTAGAGTACAAACTTTGATTGAACGTATTTGTGCACTGTACGGACTATTTATGATGTTTCATAATCCAGGTCCAGACACAATAAGGTTATTAGGTCGCGTTGTCCGTTGATGACGATGGGGGATTCAAGACGATGTAATTGAGTTTAAAGGAATAAAAAGGATTATAACCGTTGATTTACCCCTGTGTATATTGGAAGAACCCTAGTTTGGGTCATTATTTAGTGAACACTTTTGAGGATGTACTTTGTAATATATATAGGCGGTTTTCGTCTTGAGGAACACTTAATGTTGCTGATAAGAAGTGAATGGCAGTTTTATTAAAGACAATTCTAGCCCGCATAATGATCAAGAATTGATGATAAACATGAAATATCTTAGAAAAGACAAACGAACTATCAAAGTGCCAAAGATATGTCATAATGTGTAAAATTTGGTACGTTCGATTATTGGAACGGAATGATGATTAGTAAGCGATACAACACAACCAGTAGGTCAGTTTTTAACCGTTTCAAATAATCAAACGGTCGTAACTAAAGATAGATTCCGGCAAATTTCATTTTATGTTCGACGTTTTATTAGATTAAAACGTCATAAATTGTATTAAAGTTGTATTATATTTATACTTGAACAGTCTGTTATTTCTTTAATAAAAAACAAGATAGGTTTACAAATCGTTGAAAACATAAGATTTAATGGAATGACATCAGAATATTAAACAGAAACCGAATTTTGACTTTGATCTCGTAAATTCCAACCTATTAAACCTTTACACTTACAACAGCAATTGATTGGCAATACATGTAATGACACTGATTTCGGACCCCTATTAAGTTATCATAAAAGGTAAAGGAATTATATATTAATATAGCTGGTGAAGTAACAGTAAAGATATGTTACAGTGACTGTTTTCATAAATTGGAAATTACCTGGGTGAAAGCAAGCTCAATACAACATTAATTTATGTTGAAATAACTTTCCGAAAAAAACTTGAGAAAAGTATTTTAGCGCAATATGGTGTGTTTTAATTAATAATAAATTGGGTGTCTTAACTACGTTACAATCCGAGAAGATATGAGAAGATACTACAATACATATTGTCGTCCATATGATTCAATAAACAGACACACTAAGGCAAAAAAAGTATAAACACATCTTTTCAGTTAATCGGTAAAATTCTGACTGCAATATTATACACATTATACACATAAATATATACTATGAATGTAATAATTGTATCTAGCAAGCGATGACAGCATGAGGTGATTCTGTTGAATATTTACACAAATTAACCTAACTTTTAACTCATCTACTCTAGGTAAAGTCTGCGTACATTTACAAGGGAAAAGGGGACGAATGAAAGAGATATAGCATACTTATGTAAAACAAGCATGGACATGAATAAGACTTGTACGTTTCATTCAAAGACAAAAAGTGCGATCACAAAGACACAAAATAATACAAGCATAATATATTCTAACGAAACAAGAGACACTAAATTGTTTTTCAATACCGTTTATTATAAATATTTTACTAATTAAACAAGATCAAAGTTTTATAATTTCGAATAAAGCGCGTGGTGAAAACATAGATATACCTGGGTTTTATAAGAATGGTATTCGGGTATTTACCAGTGGCTGTATGTCTACTTTCACGACAGTAATAAATAAAATACAATGGAATGCAATTGAAACAATCCCGGCAAGCTTGGTATCCATATTTTGTCAAGAATTCCTCTTTTGACAGACAGGGTAAAATATTACTATCGATATTTTTTTCTGAATCCATGACAACGACATATATAGATCCAGTAATTGTGACACAAGGTTTTAGAATAGGTCTGTTGGAAATGTCACGAAATAATATTTTCTAAATGCTAACGTTTTACTCATCGTGCAAACAGGATCATCCTTGGAAACACACCAGAATAAATAGCAGGAGAGAAATTCTTTATTTAGATCATCATTTGCATACAATTGTTAAAACTAGGCCAAAATTGTCAATTATTTAAACATTTCAAGACTTAAAAACACCAAATTAGTATATTATGGACGGACATATACTTATAACAATAGCTGTTTTAAATTAATTGTAATCAACTTCAAAACTGAGAATGCTTGTTACTCGATATGTTAAGGTCATATCCTGGGAACACAGTGTAAACTAGTTGAAATTCCTGTTTTTGAATAATAAATGTTCTTTATTGAAAAACTCTTGTTACTGTAATTGTTAATAATATTTTGAAAAATATAAAGCTTAAAAATAGTTTTTATACAAAGTCATGTTCTTAGTTTTTATTTTTGTTTTGAACAGCACAAAAGAGGCATTTTGTGACTTAGTAGTGAACCCCTTTCATCTATAAATAATTTGTAGGTTATAAACTAGTTTCATAAATGGGAAGAAAACAAAAGTAGTATAAATCTTTGGCCTGATTCACTACCTCTGGATCTGCAGTCGGAGAAAGTATCGATTGCGCCTCTGTGGACATATATGAGTACTTATTAGATTATTTATTTGCGGTTGGTCAATTTGAATAATAATTGTTGTCTATGTATGAACTTTGAGAAAAGCCAGAGCAAGTGCGTATCATTGCAAGTCAAACATTTTGTCGTCTACTTTATAAATAGTTTATATCAGATAGCCATTGTGATATATGGTAAGAAAACCCATATGCACTTTACAATATGCTTAGCAAAAGTTGTTACCAGACAAAACAGGAAACAAATGACACGCACGTCCGAATTGTAAAATTAAAATATGAACGAATCAACCACATATAATTAGATAAACAACTTACAGAAAAAGTTTTGAATAAACTTTGAAATAAGGAGAGTAAATGACTCCATTAAATACTTTAAGGTTAAGACTGAAGAATTTCGTTGTCCCAGCTTTCGTATAGCAGCTTAACAACCATCAGAAGCGTCGTGCAGAGATGAATAATTTGCAACACTTCAAAACACGTTTTTATGAGAGTTTTGCATGAAACTTGGTATACGCGTTACATTGACAAGTTCGTGGGCCTGTTGCTGCACCAGTTAAACATGAAGTGTTTGTGCAAAGGTATTCCAGAAAAGGATTCCGTTTTATAAGAGATATACAATTAAACAAAAACATGCCTTCTTACTCTCACATAAGATTTGCCACAATTATTACTATTGTTTTAATATTTCAAATATATATTTCAAACTTGTTAGTTTTGCCATAAACTAAGTGCCGCAAAAATGCATTAAGTATGAATATATGTCAATGTCACCTTTTAAATCGTCAACGTTAGTGCGCATGCGGACTTTGTAATGTCGTTGACAACCTCCAATTTCATGCTGTTGTCTTTCATTAAACAACTTATTCAACGTGAGTTCTTATAAGCTTTCTATGTAATAAGGCTAAATTATAAGTGTTTGATGTATTTATTCGGCAACGTGTAGTTGAAATCCGGATGACCTAAGTACGCAAGTTGCAACACGTCTTTTATTGTGAAGCTAAACGGTAAATTTCTGCAAGGCTGCCTATGAATATTTGAAGTGTATTTATGGCAACTTTCAGCTATATTTCGGAGTATATACCTTAATTGAAGAACGTCTTTTACTGTGAGGTGGAAAGGTAAAAAACTGGACCTAATCTTGCAGAACACGTACTGAAATGACGTCGATCAAACATTACGCTCACAGTATTAGCAAACTAGGTATTGGTGGTTAAAACACTTGGCACAAACATAATACGTGCTGCATCTTTTAAGGTCCAAACGTTCCCACTTCAATATATAACGATTACAAATGGGAGTTAAGGCGTATTAATACGCTTGGTGTTGAAAAATTAATTAAGACGTTAGATTTTATTCTTGGACAGCTTTGAACGAGCGATACGCAAAAGCACTCTTGTGAAAGTATGATTTTCAACGAACAATACAGAGGTATAGTAGGTCTACTTAATAAAGTGGTCGTGAACTTTAAAGAGCTAAAATCGCCATCTGACTCTAAAGAATGTGTCCCTAATATTCAATTATGAAAAACTTCAGAAACAAGCTCAGTAGCCAAAAGTGTAAACATAACACCGTGGAATGGCACGGGGCCATCGCCAAAGACATATAACACACAAACAAAAAATCACAAAAAAGAAACATGGTACAACAGCACAAAACTCCACAAACAGGAGCTTTAGGGCCTGTGCCCCCCTCCCCAGTTGGCCCGCAAGTAAACTAAAAGGTTAATTTTTTGTCAATATTTCTCAGAAAACTTAATTACGCCATAATGCACCAATTCAGACTAAAAATATTTAAAATATTCTAGGGGGAGTACCCCTAAACCCCACTTCCCACATTTTAAACATATTAATGTCATGCCCACTCGAGGGATCATGTCCAAAAAGTTGTGCCCCTACGTAACGCCCCTCTAACGCAAGTCCCTGTTTAAAACCTGCTAAAGCAAACCCACGAAACTTTTGATGGACATCATAATGATATCCACCTAGTTTTGTCTGATGTTATACATTTACTATCTTAATAAGCATGTATGGTGTAAACGTGTAATTTCAATACATCATTGAAACAAAATATCCATGTGGGTGGAAGAACAGCCCTCCAACCCACTTGTGTCCCCCAGTTATGAATTACGGGATCTGCCACTGTGAACCATAACAATCAAGTGGGGGATTTCAAGAACATGAAAAAATATATATCGTGAGTCTTAGATTAGAAAAACAAACGCGCGATTTTTCCCCTCCAAAAGGGCTAGGGCCGCTTCACCTAAATGTGAAAAAAGCCCTGACTGTTGAGTGTGGGTGGGGTATAAAAGGAAACAGCAAGTAATAATTGTTTATAAGCAATAAATTGACTTCATCATTAAAATACTTTATTAATTACTTATAAAATAATATTCGTTACAGAATAATGTACGAGTTATATGAAGTTGTAATCTTAGTGTATTTTATCCAGACAGTTCCAGCTACCAGGTAATAAACCTCTGGGGCATATTAGTGAATTATTTCAACTTAATGAAAACATAGATTTTTTTCTTCGTAAATTTTAAATTATCTAGTATTACTTGCAATCTTAAACATTGCAAAAAGGCAAGAAAGTGTCCTCTAATGGTAGAATTTAAAATAGTGTTTATAGTAATTTAAAGCTGCACTCTCACAGATTGACAGTTTTGACAACCTTTTCTTGTCCCAGACTCGGCTGATTTTGGCAGCAATGCTTTCTATAAAAATAATAAGATTACTCACAATAAAACAGATCTAAATTGTTTGGAAAACTGCCGACATTTTTCATTTTTCTTAAAACGTTACTGAAGTATCACTTTTAGCCATTAAACATCAATTTGCGAACGTAAAATTGAAAAACTGTATCTGATCTTTTGTCAGCAGTCTTATACCACTGGTATCCTGACATTTACGCAAAAATTGGCTAATTCCAAAACAAAAAATAAAAATAGTTGTCAACACGGTCAATCTGTGAGAGTGCAGCTTTAAAAGAAAAATAGGACAATGGGACTTTTCATTCTTGAAGTATAATTTAATGCTAATGACTTACATTTTGTTGTGTTTGAGTCAAGTATCATTTTGCATACATCTCATTTCATGTCATATGTGCGTATTAATTACTATAATAAAGACAAAAACATGTTGTAATATCATATATTATTTTATTCGACATGAAATAATTTATAATCCATCCTGTTTCCAAATCATAGTCCATAGTCTCATAATATAGATGATTCGTAATGTCCATAATAAGGTTCGCAATGTCCATGGTCCAATGTATCCATAATTGGTTTAAATAGAGCCGAGTGATAGCGGAAATTTCCGAAAGACGTAAGGAGGAGCTAAGACATGGTTAAGGCGGAGCTATCTATAAATTAAATTAAATTCATCTCGCCAACATGTTCAATTGCGAATGAAAAATCACCACCATACAATGTACTTTGTAGAACTACGAACTGAAATCTGTCTTTTATACACCGCAATGTAAAACTCGGCATGTGACTTTCACAGAATGACGTGTGTTTACCATACACAACTTTATAAACACGACTGAATCGTCTGTTGAATAGATGCAACGAGAATAAAACTACAATCGGTACAATGAAAAATTAAAATATGCAGTGTAAAATGTAAACATACAACCGATGAGTTGGCGGTTGTAAAATGTAAATTGGTAAATCATCAATGTTACAAACCTAAAATACACACATACACGTCTGGACTTTTGGCAACGAATGGTCTCCATAAAGGACGAGCTCATTTAGGACCGAATTCAGAACATCCACTTTCACTCACACTCCAACCACATTCCCATAAGGGACACTCAAATGATCTGTTTGTATTCACAGGCCTCGCTAACACTCCATTTCATCAAATGACCAATACAGTACAAATACATGTATGTTTTCATGATCGTATCGGATTATCTGTTTGACATTGGTGATGTTTACAGTAAGCATATGTTTATTTGCGATTTGAGTACCTTTTTGGTAGATATGGCGACAAACAAATGACAATATTTGTTATTCTGAAACTTAACATTTTAAAACATTTGGTTAATAAAAATAAACGTTTTGGAATGTACATAACTGTTGTTAATGAGTTTTAATGCATGTTGTTGTTTTTTGTTGTTGTTGTTGTTGTTTTAAATATGTAGCCGTTTTCCATTGTATCACATGATTTAAATATGTATTGCTATATAATATTGCTTTTGTAGTCTGCATAAAGCGGTCTTGGACGTTTGAAAATAAAATATGAAAGTTGAAAACACTTAATTTAAAATACCACATGGATAAAATTAGCGAATGAATCTACCTCTTATGGGGAAATTACACCTCGGAGTGAAAAACAACTGAAGAAATGTAGGGGAAATTAGATGATAATAATAATGATATTAATTAACCGCAGTGTTTTGTTTAGTGAGTTTGTCAAATTTAAGTTTGTTTTTCTTTTGAAATATATATCATTTGAAAACAGTTTGGCCAATAATTATGACATTTTACAAGCTGCCAATAACATTTACCAGAATTGTTTTAAATGTTTTATATATAATGCACAGCTTTGAACGCCGATCTTGCCCTTTTTGATTTGACAAGTCATCAGGGTTCGTAATAAGTCTTTTGTTACACACATTAGTTGAATAGTTGAGCGCGCTGTCTTAACGCGCAGTGCATGTTTTTTCTAGTTTCTTCGCATGTTGTAAAACGATTTTAGAACCACATGTGTTAACATGTGTTAACGTGAGTATAACTGTCTCTAACATTGTAAGAAAGGTATTGAATACCCGTAACACATGTGAAGATAAACATAACATACAGGACGCGTTCTGGTCGAGCGAGCTGTATTACAGAGAGCTCCGATTTCCTGTTTCTTCGCATGTTGTAAAACGGTTCTAAAACTAAAACGTTTTTGGCTATGTTCAGTAACCCCCTCAGATTTATATTAGTTTTAAGATTAGAAGTCTTTTGATTGGACTGTCAATATAACTGGACAATGGAACGACTAGATTAAGTGAGGCATGCCTAAGGATATATTGAATATGGCTGCTGGTTGCGTCTAAAAATGGAAGTCTTCCAATCATGTCTAACATCAAAGGTGTTTGGTCATGTTTGTATATGCACAAATTGTTTTAATAACTTATTGATGGTTATGTGAGAGAGAGAAATGCTGAATGTGTTTGACAGGTTTATAACTGAAATTATTCCCCTGTTATATGAAGACATCAGTATAGTAAAATACCTAGTACATCAGTGAGAAACACTGACATATTCAAGTTGGTACCTAGTTCTTATATAGTATATATGCAATGTGTTGTTTGTGGAGTTTTGTTGTTGTAGCTGTTGTTCCGTCTTTCTTGTGTGTGATTTTTGTTTTTGTTTTCTATCTGTTGCGTTTACCCTGTGCCACTAAATGGGGTTTATCTTTAAACTTTTGGCTATCGAGATTGTTCCTGAAGCTTTTCATATAAATATTGGTACCAAGTCTTTTTCAATATGTTAATAAGGGTAAGCATGCTATGTAGTCTTGTATTTAATAATTGCTTGACTTTCTCTTGATATGTAACATTCACCTGTCGTAACAATGTTGTGACACAACTATTTCAGTTTGTATTGTTCATTGGATTGAATTTTCGATAGGGTTACATTGAATATTGCTTGATATTGACGACAGATGCAATATGTTATTAATTACATGGTTTTCTGTTAGAAAGCATAACCTGTGTTTATTTTGGAAGACAAAGTTATCGTGTGTTGTTGTTTTTTTTAAACTCGAACCTACGACCACTTGTAATTTAAGGTGGACACCTGTACCAATAGACATCTGTCGTTATGAACTATGTGTATACAACGTATAAGTGGCTAGCAGTTTCTCATCATTTGATTTAGTCAGTGATACTTTCAGCGCAATGTTATTACATGATAGCTAATTTTATTATTTTTGTTGTTAGTTTTTCATTGTTATAACATTACTTTTCAAACTAAATCTTTTGTGGTTGACTAGGATGGTACATGTTTAATGGTAAAGCATAATGACTAGCAATGGCTAACCCAACCGTCATGATAGCTGTACTCTATTACGACGGAACAGTATGCTAACTGATTCAAGGAGAGATGTATTAGTAGTAGCTCTAATCTATCGTATGAAAGAAGCAATCTCGAGTTGATAGGAGCTATCCAACGACATTCAACAGCCCCTAGCACCGGTCTTCTGTTTTCAAGAAAAACATATCCCATTCACTTAAGCATATAACTCGGGACACTTAAGCCAAATTGGAGGGCAAAAGGGCGTTAACTAATGTGTTTCAACATTTTGGCTGCCAATTATTAGTGTTCTGAAATAATACTGATAAATTATCTTAGATGCTTTGTAGTACATGTTTTATATGGACGCTCATATGATATTCATATGTACAAAATTTGCCGTTATAGTTTAATTAACTTATAATCAACACATTACTGGTTGTTCTGTAGGTTACCTATTTTTAATCTATAGTGTTGTTTTCAACTGACAGGGGCATGAACATGACTAAATTTCTATTTTTTCTTTGTTTATTTTCACCACGCTACTATTTTCTTTACTTCATTCATTCCTATGCATCAATCGATTAAGGTTACATTCCACTGATTGATAAATGCCTTCACAGCACTGGTTGTTATCTGAGGTCGAAAGGAGAAATGTATTGTCATTTCTCGTTAGCATTCTTTGTGGATGGTCATGACCAAATCTGATTGCAAGTTCCGTTATGAACGCATAATTGCTACATTATATATTCTGTGTTTTACCAGACAGAAAAAAGAGAAACAGAAGCAGATCAGACGAATCTAATCTCATATTTGAATATAAGATTATTTCTATCATTGTTCGTGTACTCTTCTGTAGTTGCAAAGTTCGACGACTATCCCCTAGTTTAGGACATTGAGACCGTTTGATTTTTCTTGTCAGTCTTTTTAGAAAATTTGCTTCACCTCTAAAAAAACCAAATATGAATTCATTTGAAATTAGTAACATGCACAGTTATTTTATGTTTGAAGCGACTAATCGTGCCAATCCTTTGCCAAAGAGCAAATAAAAGTTCGGAATGCACATCAAGATGTTACAATTTTCGATACCAGTACAAAGATTCACCAAATAGAAGAACGTGCTTCTACAAATGAGGTTTTTGAGAAGTTTAAAGATGCGATTTATATATTACTTATTGACAAATATTGACTTACATCTTTATGATGTTAATGAAATTTGGGTGAAATACTTTTGAAACTATACTTCAGACACGAACGCAACTCCTATTATAGCCCCGTGGTATTTCAGGCATTTTTCTATAGAGCGTAAACACATTCTTGCTTCATTTTTGCAGGAAATAAAAAGAGCCTTACAATACTTGTACAAATTGAAATTAATGTTTTATAAGCAGACATTTCATTTCATCATGAACATAAAACATTAATTGTGATTTTTTTCGAATTTTACAAAAATTGTTGATTGTTTTTTTGTTTGCTAAAGAAAGTTTCAGTATTGGCATCATGAACACATTCACTGAACAAAGTTAAGTGGAACATCATCAATATAACCATGCAAAGAGAAGTTGAGTTTTGGTAAGCTGATTGAAACTTATATTATTTTTTTAGAATATTGGATAATAATTTATATCTAGGATTTATTTTATATTTTGTTATTATTTTTTTGAAAAGACTGGTGCTTTTGTTCTGCAATACTGTTGAGTGGTATAACAAGTAACCAGGAGGTAATTAAAAGCAACCCTAATTGAAACCTATCTATTATCTTTGTACAAAACATGAGCCGTTTATGGCCGAGCAAAGCAGATGTATTAAGAAACATATTTTATCATCGCCACTGGATGAAATTAGGGTATTTGATGTTTTATACTCATTGATGTCATGCAGTGCTAGGGAGCGATGCCATTGTTGTACTTGTCATAACTATCAAAAAGCGGTCTACAACAAACTGGTGTTTGTATTATTTGGATGTGTTGTCTGAAACTGATGAAAACATTAACTTAAATCCACGTAAATGTTTTTAAGATAAGAATGACACGTTACTTCATGAATCGATATAACTAGTCTCATTGCATGATTCTTTGTTATATTCAGTGTGTTTAAAAACATTTGACTAACGTTGTGTATAACATAACCAAAGTATATTCAAAACAACGAAATACAAACGTTCCTGAAAGCTTATTTAGAGAATACTTATAGCAGTCACTATTATGTATGTATTGCTTTTATGTAAGTACGTTTCACGTACGTTTGTAGACGTTTAGCATGTATTGGAAAAACAATTCATCAATCAGCGGCTTCTAAGTTAATGAAACCATTTATAAACATTGTCTTAGCAATCGTTACTGCTTTTTACCTTATTTAATTAATTAGACATCTAGTTATATTTCAAGCAAAAAAGAGTCTGATCTTTTGATGAAAAGTAAAATGTCACAGGATTTGCATTTGTTTTTTTCTTAAAGGGATCCGATCACGATTTATAGAGTCACATATCAAATCATTAATATCGTAACGCATGAAGCGAATGCCTGTTTAAACGGTAACACATCATTAAATATCAAATATAGCTCTTTGTAAATAACTACAGTAAAACCCCTCTATTCGGACCACCTATGGGACTACGAGAAAAAGGTCTCAAAAGCGGGTAGATCTCATTACTGAGTTTGTGCTGATTAAAGTTGTAAATGGACAAGTGGTGGAATACACAGAAAGTTGAGAGTATGAAGCAGATAACAACAGCTGCCCCTGGCTAACCTTAATTAATTGCATGTTCGGTAAAATCATTTTTGACCCAAAAACAACCTTTTATGGGATGTTTATCACGGCTTGTCACATGAAGCAAGTATTTATTATGGTTTATTGACACTATTTCAACATCTTATCAAAGCTAAATATGCACTAAAGTTATATGATTGACGAGAGAAGAATCTTTCCATAGTATAATCCGTCATGAAAAAGATACATGTTCAATTCAGGCATGAATTAACAAGCTAAAATACCAATATAAAGTTTATAACTTCGTTCTGCGCAAAGATTAATCGTTTCACATCGAACAAACCCAACAATCTTCTTCAGCCCCAACAGCAGATGGTGGGGCGGGCTGGTAGTCTTCTGCTGCCAGTGCTGAAGAAGTGGTGGTGGGCTTGTTTGAATGACTAAACCAGTTGGCATTATACTGTTATGATGGCCTCAAACATTAGCTGGTACGAGTAAGCTCAAGTTGTCGATGGTAGGTCGGGTTGATCAAGTCTTTTCAAGGTTCGACAGTGTAACTTGGGAGTGGATGGCTTTTGCATTGGGTATTAGACGATAGGGGGACGATAGTGAACTGATTATGCCAATAAAAGGTTTAATTTCAATTCGACGGACTGACCTTTTCACTATCATTCACTTATTACGGGCTTTAAATGTGCATTTACTTTAAAAGAGTCCATTTCATACGGTTTAGCTACCAATATCAGATAAACTCTAATAGAGGAAACATTGTGGATGATTAGCTTTATCGAGTTATAAGAAACTTAGCAGTGTATAAATTGGGCATGATGCTTCCATGTATCAAATTATTGGTTTCAAAGTAATACCGAAAGTGAAAGTGAATGTAATGTTTTCACTGAGACCGTTTTGTCCGCGTATCATCGAGTTCATTTCAGACGCCTATGAAAGTTGAAGAAGTAGTCAAAGGACCTGCAATGGCGAATTCGGCGATATTAAGCGGATAGTGTGTAAATTTTTAATCGGATTCCTGCTATTATTTAGAATAACGTAGGATTGTTGTGTCATATCGATGTAAAAATGATTTATCAGAAATGAAATTGGAGGAATGCATTGTCATTTCTTGTTAACATTTTTTATGGATAATTATGATTAAATCTGATTGCAAGTGCCGTTATGAACGCATAGTTGCTAAATAAGCTCTCTGTATTTTACGAGACAGAAAAAAAGACAAAAAAAGCGGTAAAGCAAATTAACTTAATCAAATCAGATCAGACGAATTAAATCACATATTTCAATATGAGACTTGTTATTTCATTATTCATGTTCTCTTTGTGACTGCAATGTTGGACGAATATCCAATAATTAAGGACATTGCGAATGTTTGAGTGTTAACAGAGTCAACTGTAACACTTGTGTTAAACGAATTCCTTTATGTGGGAGACCAATTATACGGTAATGATGCATAGTGGATTCTTTCCGTCAACATTTTTCATTTACGGGCTCTATCCGGCACCGATGTGGACTCTTTCCATAAACATCGCAACAAAGGTTTGTATATCTCAGCAATCTTTTGCCTTTTTATTGCAATCTTAAAGGGCTTTGGAAAATATCTTTTTTTAAGGAATGACCATATAATTAGTGACTGTTAATGAATTCGTATTTAAGAAATGTCGTTTTTCGATCGTGTCAGAAACTGTGTTTTTGCCAGTTTTTGAATTATCATTTATCGTTACATAAAAAATAAACGCATAGCAGTTTTGTCCTAAGAACCTCAAATTATCTAAATTCATGTGAAATCGTGTTTTAAGGACTCATTTTAACATGGAAATGGGATCTAGCCATTGTGGTCATCGGATTCTACTTTTATTGACACGTTATTGTTTACGAGTTTATAACTACGTTCATGTTAGTGGATTTGTGTGTCTTTGATTAGGGTATACTCTGGTTTGCTCGACTAAATACAGGGTTAAGGCTTAAGGAGGCCAGAACCTGTGTTTAGGGTTACGATCTCAAAAAAACAAATGAAGAGACAAAGTTTCTATTTATTTATTGTTTTCACACAATTTTCTAAAATATATATGCCGATAAGGTTTGCAATTCACTTTGTTATCAAAAATTAAGAGACACTCTTTGTTCTGGCGTGGGTATATTTTAACAAAGAAACAATTATTTGATCTAAGTCTGATACTTGGAAGTGTTTTCAAGGTATTAGCACAAATCACTGCTTTTTTGTTGCAATTATGGTATGTTTATATACAAGGAAGCTGTCATTGTATAATCTGCTTTTTCTGATATAGGAAACGGTCATAAAAAGAAAAGATGAATTAAAATTATGCAAAAATAGTTTAATTGTACTTAGGGATGAAGTATTTAAGTTTACAGATTACGACCCAGGGAGTAGAGAGAAAGAAATTATCCATACCTCGTGAATGCCATTATATTTACCAGTGCACATGCACATGCGCGAGCTTCAAAATAATTCATATATTAAATCAAAAATGACTAAAAGGAAAGAAATTAAAACTAATGAACTTTTTTTTTCTTTTTTAGGACTTTACTGGCAAATATTAGGTCATGAAATGGCAGGAATACGTCATATATAATTTTGTAATTAATTTCGATAGGCTAAGCTTGAAACAGACATGAAACGTTAAATGGAAGTACATGTAAGTTATTAAGCATGCATGCTAAAAAAATAAAGGTCTTGTGCAACAATCCCCTGTCGAAACCAAACAAAAATGTCAATTTCTTTAGTAAATAATAATAATCGTGGCTCTTTTTAATATAATTACCCATATACAAATAATTTAGACGACTTTCATATGTGAATAAGGTTTTTGTTTCCTATTAATTCATACAAGACTATCTTATCTCGTATGTCGAGAGTAACAAGTTTGAAAAAAATTGTGATTTAAAGCTGCACTCTTACAGATTGAACATTTTGACAACTTTTGTATCTTGGAATGACCATATATTTGCGTAAATGTTTGTGCAGCCCAGTGAGATTTTAGTGGTTTACAACCTATCACTTACCATTGACCAATTATCCCCCTTCTTGTAAATTGACCACTTACTCCAAAACCAGTTTTGGTTGGACATATCTATTTTTAGAAAACCAGTTTGATGAGATCCTTTGTCCAGAACAGGAATTGCGGAAGACATGTTTGTTTATATAATTTTTTAATAAGGATCTTGGATCATTTTATATTTGGTATGTATTCACTTGTGATTTGATATTATCATAAATGATAACCATTGTGTTGCATTTATTCTGAATTTGTGTTTTGGACATTTCCAAGTAAATTACATATTTTCTTGAGATGGTTGAAATGGCAGTTACTTTGACACCCCGCTTTGTGCATGAATTGATTATGCAATGATTAACTTGCAGACTATAACAACACTGTGAGAGATGTAGTGTGACAGTGAGAGCCAGAGATGTTGCTGTACTGAGTTGTTATTGATGGCACTTGATTCCATAAATCTGAAAAAAGGAAATGTGGATTGTATTGTGTGATATGAATTGTAATCTGAATCATGTTTTATTGTTTTATCCATATTTATGTTTACTGGCCACTAGACACATAAACACATTATTATGAGACTATGGAATATAAGGATGTGTAACAACTGTTATCAAATAACAACAGTAAGATATGTCAAGTATTATAATTCTCATTTATTTATTATTGTATATTGTTTATTTTCCGTGTGTTGACTATTCGACTACGACTATTTGTGTATTCGAGTGTTTGATTACTCCGTATACTGTTATAACATACACGCATTGATTTGACATTAAATATATGTGAACCCTCGACACCTTGTGTGACTTTTCCCCTTATAAGTAAATATATATATAAGTGCGGCGGGCCACCAAAGGTTATAATGGCGCCCAACGAGTTTTTATCATTGCGTGTGGAAATAACAGTTTAAATTAGTGCACAGAACTATAAAGACATACAGTTGAAAGTAATTACTGAACTATATATTAGCGTGTGCAGTTCATGGATTTAAAAACATTAAGATAACATAAAATGGAGTGAAAAGTGGAATATTTAATACTTTATAAATTGGATCGGATCGGATCGTATGGATTGGATCATTTACGGATCGGATTTAGGATCGTTTACTCAAGCGTGTGGACCAGATGCCCATGTTACACCATCCCTAGTCATACCAGAGGATACCGAGGACGTCATTCATCGAGGAGGAGACCAAGTTGATTACTAAGACTATTTACATGTTAGAGTACATTGACACTTAGTGACATTCAGTGTTAAGTGGCCATATTATGAGAGTTGTAGCTGTTCAACAGATTTCTGAGTACCATTTTGTCTAAAATACTGAGAATTTGCAATTGTTATTTCATTTTATTATCAGTAACTTTACTCTTAAACATTGCAAGTTCAGGTATTTAAATGTGATTAGAGAGTTATTGTAAAGAAGTGTTTGAGAAAATTCACTTTTGCATGATTTAACTGGTAAAGGCATTCATTTACAAAGTTCTTCTATTGGTAAAGGGATTTCATTAAATCATCTTTCTTTCTTTAAATCTAATACTTAATATTGTAACACATTTCACTGATTTTCTACTGCATAAACTGCTATTTTGACTGTCTATTTCAGTTTGTTTACATATATTAATTGATTTACATGTATAGCAACACATTGAGTATCATTTCTGACCTTTGATCCCTGAGTCTATATATTATTTAAAATTATTACAGCATCATGCACTTTTTCAGTAGTAGTTAAAATGAATTATAAAATTAATATTAAGAAATAAAGTATAACAAGATTTGATTTCCTGATGTTAATATTGTTAAAAACAATTTCAGGATTTCGAAGACGAATGTAAGCTACATAAGTCATAATAATATACGACATAATTTATATCTTGCCGATTTGCGTCATTAGTAATGCTATTGGGTGTTATATGTGTTGATTGAATTTTCAATTTATTACATTTTTCGTTTTATTCAAAGAAGGATATTCTTTTCCTACTGAAAACAAACAAAAACCAGCATATCAAATCTTGGATAAAATATGGTGCGAGTGACAAAATATATCCGGTGCCAAACAATCTATATAACTGCTCATAATAGATAAAATCCAGAGCTTCACTGAACCAACAAGCGAGGGCTTTATTTCCCCGACATTAAATACCAAAGCAGGAAATAAAATACAAACCTACTCCGATACCTTCTTTAAAAAGATAAACGTTTAAACCATAAAATTATAGTAAATGAACATTAAGGTTTCTTTTGCATTGTATTTCCTGTCAAAATTATGCTTTTTTCGTTTAGATGACGGAAAAGTGATGGGGCTTTCATTTTTGTGTTTTTGTCGATAGATAATGCAGTTAGTCTTGAGGTGTCAAATCACATTAATGTACAAACTAACAACACTTGATGTTTGTTTAACCGATCTACAAATTACAATGGTAACAAGTGTTCTAAACCAATCAACCTCTTTATGCGGGGGAACATTTAAGCATCCTCTTTTTAGAACGAAAAAAGCCCGTTTGATTTAAAACACAACATGTGCGTCTGCGTAAAGCCTATGCATAAAGACCATTTTGTCGAGACATAGAGGGAATGGTATACTTTTTTTAAATACACAATAATCAAATATTTGTAGTTGATTTAGTATGAGTGACATAAAGCTTAAAAAAGTAGTTATGTATTATAATAATGCTCATTATAATGGTTATTTGATCCATGACGTTGTTGTCTCAAAACTAATAATAATTTTTAGAATATTTGATAATAGTTTGTTTTTAGTAGTTTTTTCTTACTAAATTATTGAAAAAATACTATATTGGCCTGCAATAGTATTGAGTGGTGTAACCAGAAGGTCATTTGAAGTTACGCTTTCTTAACATAAGCCGTTCATGGCCGAGCAAAACCGATCGAATACGAAACATATTTGTCATCACCACTGGATGAAGATAGGGGTCATGATGTTTTATACTCGTTCATGTAATACAGTGCTAGGGGCGATGCCATTTGCTGAAATTGTCTTAACTGTCAAATAGCAGTTTAAATCAAACTGTTGTTTATAATTTGTGTATGTGTTGTCTGGAACTGATGAAAACATTAACTTAAAACCAAGTAAATGTTCCCAAAATAAGAAAGACACGTTATTTTATAAACCAACATAACTAGTCTCATTGCATGATTCTTTCGTATTTATCAAACGTTCAAGAAATGTTAAGAAATATCCCTGCGGTATCATTAATATTTTCATGAATTGCTCATAACCGTTGGAGTTTTAATTGAAATCGGAAATCGAGAACAATTAGTGTTAACGCTAACAACTAGCTTTATGTTCAGTGTATTGAGAAGCATTTGACTAAAATAGTAAGTGCATAGCATAACCATTTTCAAAACATCAAAATACAAATGGTACTGGAAACATATTTAGAGTATACTTATAGCATATACTATTATATATGCATTGCTTCTTTGTGAGTTACTAATATTGTTTTAGACGTGTAGTGATTCGGAACAAAAACAATTAATCAATCAACGGCATTTAAGTGAATACAACCATTTATAAACATTGTCTAAGCAATCGTAACTTACAGAACAGAACAGATTTTATTTTCACTTAAACTTATACAGTTTTTCGTGATAAACATACATATTGCATACAAATACATAAATTGTATACAAATACATGAATTGTACAATTATACAATGTAGTAAGCAGACACATAATAAACGGATAGCTATGGATGAACTAATATAACTAGACTTTTAATGTTGTTTAACATAACATATGACATATTTCGTTACAAAGTTATTTTGGAACATAATATTGTCTTAAATATTGTTCAATACAAGAACATTATAGTCACGGAAACATGTGATGCATGATATTTTGTACTGATTGTTATTACAGAATATTTGACATATTAACAACTCAAAATTGCATATATCAAACGATATAAATGTTGTATTATTCATCGATATGAATCTTACAAATAATAATGATATCAACAAGTTTACATACATAATCACAATACATGTAGCTACACATGTACCAACATATCATATCTTATTTTAAAAGCCTCGTACACGTATTTGGCTAACATGGATAGCTCTTTTTTATTTTTAGTACATAATAGTTGTACAAACTTAAACATACTAGGTCTAACCCTATAGTATCTTTTTATATACGTCTGTCTTAATTGACTAAATCTAGAACACTTAAACACAAAATGAAACTCATCTTCTGATACATCTAAATTACACATCTGGCAAATACGTAAATTTCTCTGTATACCTTCATATCTACCTGTTTGAACTCTTATATTATGAGCACATATACGTAATTTTGTAACAGCAATTCTAAGGTTTCTTGACAATATCATATCTAAATATGGTTCAAACTCATGTGCAGTTTTAATTACCTTATACACAGTAAGGACATTACTTTCATTAATACTTGCGTACCATTGTTGTTTATATTCATCAACAAGGCGTTGCTTAAACATAGTTATAAAATGATTTTCATTAATTTGTTCATCATTACACCATACATAATAAAAACCATAGCGTGTAAGTAAATCTTTAACCTTATAAAACCAGTTATCAGCGTTAACACCAATATCTGACAAAACATCTCTCATTACAGAATGCATGATTATATTATTACTATTCTTGACTCTAACCAGTACTTCAGAATACGTACATACCTATTAATATATAAAGGGTATCTACCCAGTTCACCATATACAGCGACATTAGAAGTTGACTGTCTAACACAAAGAATAGCTTTGCAAAATTTTAAATGTAATTTTTCCAACTGAGATGATTTTGTGAACCCCCAAACTTCGCACCCGTAAGTAATAGTAGACGCTACAAATGCGTCGAATAACTGCAAAGCTACTTTTGGTTTACATTCGTATCTTATTAAATTTGACAACAACATATTAAGAGCTTTCAATTCTTTACCATACAATGTCTGTGTATTTAAGGCAAAACTACCAGTTTAATTCAATGTAACACCTAAGTAATTCAAATCATTTACAACCTCCAATATTTCATGTCCATACAACCAACTCTCATTATGCCTAACACCACCTCTCTTTCTAAATACAACAATTTTAGTTTTTGCTATGTTAACCTCTAGTCCCCAATTATTACAATAGCTGTGTAAACGATCTAATGACATCTGAATTACATAATGGGCGCTTCTACCTTACATAACGAATTAACGTCTAACGTCTAATTATATTTGAAGACAAAATGTGTCTGATGTTTTGATAAAAATTAAAGTATCATAGACTTTGCATTTGTATTTTACACTTAAAGTCATCCGATCACGATTCATAGAGTCACATATCAAATAAATTATGGCGTAAAGTATGAAACTGCCTGTTTAAACGATCATACATCAGATATAAGCTCTGTCTTAATAACTATTTGAAAACTTTACCAACATAAAATCTGTAAACGAATCAATTTAAAAGATTATTAAGCCATATTTCAAGAGTTTAAGCATTTGTGGTATTAATCTAACAAAGGTTCTTACAGGAACTGTTTTATGTTTCCGCACACCAAAGTTTTATGGGCTCATATTAGATTGAAACTGAAGCATTATTGCAGTATTACAGTAGACGGCATTTATTGTCATACTGCTAGTTCGCTTATTTTAAAGCAGATCCTTGTAGTGAATATCTTAAATATTACTTTATCCATTTCGCATATATAAACTGAATTTTATTAATGTTTAACATAGTATCTTATTTATAAATATTTGTTGGTTCGTAAACCTATATGGATACTTTTCCATCATCTCAAACGGACACACAACACCTGGGGCAGTGATTGTAATTTTCCTTCTATCTGAGCATTAATGGTAAAATGTGCTGAAATATATTCATATTTGAACGTTTTACTATTATTAACATACTATTTTGTAAAAGATATGGAAAAAATATGATTTTTTGTTCCTTTAAAAAATGTTTTTTCTGAGTCTGAGTCTAGACTTGGACTTGAGACTGTTTGTTATCATGGCCACTGGTTTCTTTCATTGAAACGGACGCGAAAATGATTCATATCAGCTTTCAGTTGACCTCACTATCAACTTAAAGATAATTAATTGAAACGTAGGGCTATGGATATGACCCAGGAGTCAAATTTCGACTCCCCGCCTCGTCACTAATAATACTTATTAAGTTCCTGGCAGAAGTAAACGGGATCCCATGGAAAATTGCTATATACTTGCGCCCGCTATAAAAGCAGGGTTGCACTACATAATGATTACATCAAGTATCAAAATAGATAATCTCAGTATAATATAAATTTATCTTCCAAATCTCATTCAAAGGGCTTGGACAGACTTAGATCAAATAACTCATTCAAATATTCCATCAAAATAGTGTTCATAACATAATTGATGTGGAAAACAACAAAACTTTCTTAGTTATTAAGGAAATCCAATTGTACGTTTCCTTATCTCCCTTAAATCAAATTATAAGTTTCCTTTAGAACAGAATTATTATGATTCATTTGGACCAAATACGTAATGCATTGAAACAGAAAAACATGTAAATGATGCACAAAATAATAGTGTACACAGTATTGAGAAGAAAGCCTTGAGGCTTATACTATGTCTCTCTTCTGTAAGTCATTCACGCTGCTAGGATGGTGCGCAAGTTGAAGTGACTCGAATAAATATAATCTTATAGTCGTATGGTGCAAACTATTCTGTGTTAAAAAATATGATTCATTTATAAAAGTGTAACAATTTATGTTAGCATAACATGTGTCATAGTAGGCATTGTCTTACATACAAAGCGGACACCGTTATACCGCTATTAAGCTTTACCCCAGAACCTTCTGATTAAAATTAATAAACGTTAGAAATCGTACATTGTTGTAGAAATGCGTACGTGTATGTGTTTCCACCATAATAACATTATTAAAAAAATATAAACAAAATTGCAAAAGTTTCAACACCTAAATATGTCCTCATTCACGCGTGGCATTACGAAGTCGACAACGTATGTATATGGGATAGAAAACAAACGAGATTTAACACTCACGTGATGGTTGTCCTTAACCATTTTTTGTGGAGTGCTTGATTTTGCTCGGAATTAATGTCATACAGATTATGAAAATGCCCATTTTTATTTAAAAGTCTTATTCTCGTGATTTGAAATGATTTATCTAAACATGTATCATGATCAAATACTAAGACAAGCTATTATATCATTTTCTTTCATGTTATTCATAGAGACATGTCAGTGAAATATATCTTGATATTTTCACTGTTTTAAGTAGTGAAAATATCAATTTATATTTGTCACTGTTTGAATTATTGGAATTGCTTTTTACCCCATGTGTAGCCTTATCAAAGTATGTGTCGATAACTTCCTGTATAATAAAATATGTTGCATTTCCCTCCCATTGCATTAAAATGAATGGAACCAATACGTAATATAACTTGCATACAGGTACTTAAGTTCGCCTGCGAAACGTGACTAATCAAATCGGATGATTTGAATAAAAATAAATAGCAGATTTTCTAATGAAAATTGATATGATGTAAGTTAGTTTTTGTATGAAAATAATTTTGAAACAAATGAAAATACCACAAAAACTCGAACAACAACAGCAACATTAGTATCGACAGTATCTCCACCAGTGCCCGTTGCACCACTGCGGTCCACCAAAAATACATCTTATCAAAACTAGTGGCCTTCAATATAGGTCTGTGGACGTAGATAACTTCCTAGCAGAGAATAGTAATGTTCAAACCAAAATGAAAACAGACAATGATGTGAGCTGTTCTGATAATTTCTTTTTCACAAAACTGAAGTCACAAGCTGCTTTCACCTGTATGCATTTTGAACCAATCTCGTTGCGGGGATTCCATTGATCACCACCTGCGATCAACCAATTTGAAAAAAGTCCCTTATTTTCCCCCGCCGAATCGAAGATTTCGGGAGGGGGTATTGCTTTGGCGTTGTTCTCCCATCCGTCATTACGTCCGTCCACCAATCCGTCCATCACATTGTTTTGTTTGGTACCATATCGTGCAACGGATTGATCAGATGATGTTCAAACGTGGTCAGAATGGCCCCTTTTATAAAATCAGAACCGTTTGTAAATGTGGCTGACATGTGTCAGAAACTACGTCAAATCTTAAGATTTTTTAACACACTTGAGGCATTATATTCGGTCCAATATTTATTAAACTTCATCCGAATGTTTTTTTCTTTATCAACTTTCAGAATTTATTCATAATATGGTCAGGTGGTGTCAAATCTTAGAAAAAAATATAGTGGGTCACAAAGGGAAAAAGGGACACTAGGTCCAATCTTAGAACAATCAAGAGATTAAACTTTTGGAGCTTAAGAATTGTGTGCAGTGCATGATCAGAAGGTACCTTTAAACGTCATTTTGTACTTTTTGCTTTTATTATTTAAGACAATTTGAACTATTTTTTTTTAAATTATTTACATTCAAGGATGTCACAAATGCTTCTCTATAAACAACTATTTTTATTAAAAAAACACATTGAATTGGCAGAAAAATAGTATTATATATTACCGGGTAGTTTGCCTAGCCGTTATACATGCAATGCTATAATTAAAATATACTACCTAATAATACATTTAATACGCAATAAATATGATTTAAACATTACATTAGAAACTGATGAATGCTGCAAAATGTGTGTGCATATCTCACCGAAATTAACTTAAACGTGTCTAACGTTGGTTCGTAGAATTGAAGTTGGGGGTTGAAGGTTTGGATAATTTGACACATGCTGTGCCGCCGAGCCAAACAATATGTGTTTAAAATATTGTACGGTGGATTTGGGAGTCTTCCTCTAGAAGGAGTGTGCATGTATTCTTTCAAAACATAATACAACATTGACCATTTATATGCAGACTAAAGCCAGCTTATTTCTGTAATTTAAGTTTGCTATTTTTCTTACGGAAACCGAATCGAGATTGATATATTCGTGGAATCCAGCGTATCTTTCAGGCGTCTGCGTCCTGAATATTGCCTGAAATGGCCCGAAAATCGGTGTACCTAAGAGGATAGGCAATGGTGATACTGTCATTGTCTTCGTATTTAGGCATCGTTTAGTAACCCCCGCTATGTGGTTTAAGTAGAGGCTACTGATTAACCGCACGTGTACCAGGAGTGCTAAGGATTTAATTTTACACCTTAATTGTCTGCAATGTTTTATCAGTAGGATGTTTTATTGATGCGTATCTCGTTAAATTAGTGTCATGATATAATTCTTGTATTTTTTAAATTGAGCCTTCTAGACAGTGCCATATACAACTTAAATGTGCTCTAACGTTTATGATGAAGTCGTCTCATACAGCAGGCGATAAATAACATTGCAATTTAAAAGATAAATAAAACTGTAATAATTCCACAAGGTATAATTGATAAACACTTTGAATTTTGAATTAATAATTTCCAATTTGAATGACTTTTACAAAATGTTTCCACACACAACTTTTTACATTACTAAATTAGTCTGGAGAAAAACAGGTGCTTATATGTTTATTTTCGATTATCGGCAACGACATGCCACATGAATCACATTCAATGCTCATCTTTACTTTTGTCTTGCGCAGTCGCTATGTGTTTTTTTCGGGCTTGTATACATAATTGGTCATCTTTCTCTTAATATACTGCACTTGGAGTAAACATTTCTTTCAATGGCTCAGTTAAATGCAATGAAACCATTTGGAAAACTCTAATTGATATATTTACCAAGGCAATCAGGATAATATGAGCACAAGCAACGAACACCTTACTTAACGTGCACTTTCTGCAGTTCTTTTTCTACTTCTAATGTGACTGCGATATCTCAGCAAAATCTTCACCATTAAAAGAAACACTTCTATAAAATGATTCAGAAAATAAAAAATATATTTCATTTCGTCGCCTGACTTTATACGGGTTGATGCTTTGACATCTCGATCTGGACGTAAAGGCAATGCATCCGTGACATTTTCGCCTTTTTCAAGCTTATTTAAAGGTAATTCTGAAAGCAGAAGACTAGCTAAGTTAGCCAGTGACGGGACGATAGTGTGGTTCAGTCAACATATTATTTTAAGGGACTGTTAATAGCTTAAGTTTTGGATATGCAAACGATGACTCTTACAGAATTAACTAGATAAGTTATGTAGTTTATGGTAGAGCAGTAATGTTGTTTGTAGAGGATCGTAAGTATCTTATATCGATCGGAGTGAAAGATAGATGCATCGAAACACGATTGCAGCACTTTTTACGAACACGTGCCTTTCCGTGAATTATACGATTTCTGGCATACAAGGACATTCCAGGACGGCCGACGGTATTTGTTGTTTTCTTCAGGGACAATATAAAATAGTTGAATAGTTATGTTGAACCTTTCTTGGCACTTTTGCACCGACGTGTGTAGTAATAATTGTCTGAACATTGGACAATGCTAGAAGTAAACTTATTTCGAGTTTATTAAAAGAACAGTTTAGGTTTCCACGGAAGAATAAATATTTAGCATTATTTTATTATTTTCTGTAGGAGGAAAGTAACGATGTCACCTTAAGCATCCCATGGAGGAAAATATATGTAATTGTAATACATTAATACTTTTTCATTCAGTTTAACGACTTGAAAAATACTTAAAAAAGTGTATGATATTTTCATTTCTTTTGCCACCAACAACGGGTTTCAACTGAATACTCTAACTCTTTTATTAAAAGTAACCGTATCATTTAAGCGTCCAAGATAGAGTTTGTGTAAATCTAACACAATATTGGAATCTTCTGAAGTAATAACCTTCTGTACACTTTAAATCATTGACAGATCGTCGAGTAGTGTCGACATATTGTATACATATACAAGGATGTCAAGGCTAGTATTCGTCAGGTTGGACTGATTTAGATAACTCCAGAACTGTATTAGCAAGAATGACAGAGCTTCCTACACATGTAGGAATGGACATTGGCAATGCCGATGAAGAATTACTAATAATGAAGACTCATTCTGATTGAATAAACTCAGCGTTTACACTTTTCGGCTGCTGGGAATACCCTAGTTATCTTGAGGTTCTGTCTGTTTCAACGTCAACTCGTATTGCATACGGATTGGGGTATTGCTTAAACCGACAACAATCGATCAGACTATCGGATGTAAATGAGTTATAGAAAAGGGGTGGCTATCAGTTAGGGTCATTACCTGTGAAGTATTTATAGCTCAAGAAAGTAAACAAACATAACCCAAATCTGAGTGAGTAGCTAATTTGCTGGAATGTTTTCAGATTTTGTACGATAACTGATATATAGGGGCTAAATTAACGGATTATAAAATAAAATGTTGACAAGTTTGACCAAGAAATGTTCAAGAATATGAAGTCTTTAACCCTCACCAACTGACCAATGCTAATCGGAACATTTTTATATGAAATGTTTATATTGCTTTAAAACGTAACACTCAATATATATGCAAAAAGCTACAGAAACATGCTCAGTAGCAAAATGTTTAAACATAAACCCGGTTTAGTGGCAATGGGCAACGCCAAAGACATAGAACACAAATTCACAGACAAGAAACATAGAACAGCACACAACTCCACAAACAGCACAGTGCATAAATACTATATATATATATATATAAATAATTGGTATGTTTATCAAGAATTGGAAAGGTCAGTAAAATGTAAATTTACTGGGGGTTTAAACCAGTTTATGTGCACAAACCTCACTCTTATACCAACAATTCTTAATAAAGATAAAACGCAAAAGATAAATCTGATCAAAGTATGCATTAACTTGAGGAAGCTTATCAATAAAACAAATAATAATAATTAACGAAAAGGTAAACCCGAAATACTTCAATGATTAGAGATCCCAACTCTATCTGCAGAAGGAGGGAAACAATTCAGACCACCTAATGCAAATACTTTTCAAAGATACGATGCAGTCATCGTTAGAAACCAAAAACATCACACACAGTCTGCCTTAAAAGGTTTAAAACTGTGTGATCATAGAGTCAAGTCTACAACCTATCTTTTTGAGCATTTTCAAAGAATGGTTAATTTATAATGACACAGTTTTTCATAGTTACTCTAATAACTAACATGGTTATAAGCGCCCTACCCTATTATATTTCAACAGGAAAGTTGATTCCTGGCGGAAATATTTGAGCTCACAGTTATTCTTTCGGATAACAACATATTGCATATGGCTGGAAATAAGCAGTTTGATCTGTTAATTTTATTAAATGAGGAGCAAAAATTAACCATTGAAGCATTATTCAATCACAATCATTGGGATTTTGTTAAAATTGATAAATAAATAGATGTGAATGAACAGTTATAACAACGGGATGTGTTACATAAAAAACAAGCAAATTTGTTGAATTGATATCCCCCGCCTGATTGGGTTAAGTCAAGGAATGGAAATCAATTGTTGATGAAATACATATATATATGAGTTTGAGTTTGATTGCAACTGTTTGAAATTAAATAAAATATTGTATATATATAACATTTAGAATTGACCAAGAAACCCAGTTTATGACTCCATGCTACCCAGTTCCAAACTTATCTAAGCTTTCATCAAGGCAAACATTCTGATCAAGTTTCATGAAGATTGGTCCAGATATATGCAAAACATACAGCCTCTAGAGTGTCCACAAGTTTTTTTTTTAAGATTTGACTCAGTGACCTCATTTTTACCCCCTGATCTACTAGTTTCAAACTATTCCAAGACTTCATCGAGGCATTCTGATTAAGTTTCATGGAAAATAGAGCAGATGTATTGCCTCTAGGTTGTTCCAAAGATTTCTGTAAAATATGACCTAGTAACCTAGTTTTTGACCCATTAACCTACTTTTAAAACTCAGTCGAAATTCAACCTAATAGAACATTCTGACCATGTTTGAACTTAATCACACCAATCACCACCATAAAATAGTTTCTGACAAGATTTTTGAAAGATTTGACCTAGTGACCTAATTTCTTATAACATGTGACCCAGTTTAAAACATGTCCTGAGTTCATCAAGTAAAACAGTCTGATCAAGTTTCATGAATATAAGACCATACATATTGCCTCTAATGGGTTTCAAAGATTTTTCTAGAATTTGACCTAGTGACCTAATTTTTTACCCCATATGCCCCACTTTTACAAGCGGTCTATATTTCATCAAGGGGTACATCATGACCAAGTTTGAACATAATTCGACCAATCATTTTCATTCCGAACAAAAAAATGACCTCGTGACCTAATTTTCAATCACATGTGACCCAGTTGTAAATAAGTCCAAGATTTCATCAAGGAAAACATTCTAATTAAGTTTTATGAATATTTGACCATGTATAATGCCTCTAGTATGTTCCAAAGATTTTTTTAAGATTTGACCTATTGACCTAGTTTTTGACCCCATGTGACCCACTTTTTTAAGTGGACCATAATTCGCCAAGGTTTAAAACATGACCAATTTTGAACATAACTTGACCAATCATTACCATGATATGGTTCCGGACAAGATTTTTCTTGGATTTGACCTAGTGACCTCATTTTTTTATCATATATGACCCAGTTTTATTTACGACCAAGAGTTGATCAAGGAAAACATTCTGATTAAGTTTCTTGAATATTTGACCATGTATAATGCCTCTAGTATGTTCCAAAGATTTTTCTAAGATTTGACCTACTGACCTAGTTTTCGACTTATGTGACCCACTTTTTTAAGTGGTCCATATTTTTTCAAGCGGTACATCATGACCAATTTTGAACATAAATTGACCAATCATTACCATGATATGTTCTGGACAACATTTTTCTAAGATTTGACCTAGTGACCTAATGTTCGATCATATGTGACCCAGTTTTATTAACGACCGAGAGTTTACCAAGGAAAACATTCTGATAAAATTTCATGACTATTTGACCATGTAAATATGCCTCTAGTATGTTCCAAAGACTTTTCTAAGATTTGACCTAGTGACCAAGTTTTTGACCCAATTTCAAAACAGATCGAGATATGATCAAGGGGAACATTCTGACCAAGTTTGAACATTTTCTGATTAATGCCTACGAAGATATGGACCGGACGGACGGACAGACGGAAGGACGGAAGGACGGAATAACGGACGGACAACGCCAAAACAATATCCCCCTCCCGAAATCTTCGATTCGACGGGGGATAATAAACAATGAACATGATGTGAGAATACATTGCCTTCGACTTTAGAGGGAGCATATCGGAAAATAATATTATAAATATACAGGAAAGTAAAAAACTGATGAAATGATGTTCATGAGGGAACATGTACATGTGTTTATGTTCACCATGTGTGACAACACATAAACAGGCATAACTCGGTGTAAAGACAACGAAAACCACATGAACAAAATGGAACATCTAGCAGAGTGAAATATAAAAAGTTCTGGTCAATGTTAGATTGCATAAATGAATGAAACAACAAAAAGTATTTAAAACAGAAAGCCAGACTAACTCAAAGGTACAATGTTGATGAGATAGTTATCAGAATGAAAAGAGAAATAATGTCCAGATGTGTACTTGTATTGGTCTGAACAATAGACTCAAATCCAGCTGGTATAACCGTAATGATAACACTGTGTTATATTCACTGGAATCGAATTGTCCCTTTTTCCTTGTTCAAGAGAAAAAGTGCAGCTTAACTCAGTTTATATGCATGACTTTAACATAATTTAAACACTGATTCTTGATAGACTTGCCCAACATGTGATTATGTTTACAAACAGAGAATCACATGATCAGGCCATTTTGTAAGTCCCTCCTACAATATTCAAATTTTGAAATTGGTGATATGCATTTCTTATTATCAAGACCATTGTTTAAAATAAATCTATGATAAATGTTTACATATTGATGGACACACTTTTAAACAACATGCCTTAATTTTTATGGGATATGATTATTTTATTTAAGGTTTGAATTTTGACAAATACTTCTCTGGTTTGAAATGCTTTCATAAAACAGGGGCAAACACCCATCCGCAATTACCACCCTATTATACCGCAGTTGGGTCTTAAACTTTAACCGGGTCGTCAGTGGTAAGAGCATACTTATGTTCTACCTATTTCGTGTGTCCAGGGTTTTCTTGGAAGCATTCCTTACTTCGTTGTTACCCTGTCAAATCAGGGCATTAGTTCACATCCCTATACGTTTCATTCCCTCCGCACGTATTGGAAATGTCATTATCCACAGCTTCACCACTGTGCTGTTTAGGTTCTTCTAGTATTACAGTATGTTTGCTGCAATAGTCTGTTCGGACCACTCTTAATACTTTTAGAGGGGTTTATGCGAAACAACTCTGTTCTGTCCCCTAGTTTTCCCACCTGACGAAATATCGTAAACAACGCATCATGTTGTAATTAAAAAATATTCAGTGAATTCATTTAAAATTGAAGTTAACTTATTAACAATATTAATCTCATTTTAAAAATTTCTAAAATTTATTATTACATTGACCGAAACCGGAGTTTTTAAAATTATGGTGTAAATTAACCATTTAACGTATATCCATACATTTTATGAAATAAAGAAGACTAGTAGAAGTATAAACAATACAATAGTAGAAAAGAAAGACAGCCGGTAAAGCTTTCTTTTGTTTATTTAGAATTGGTAAAAACATATTAAGGAAAGCAGCCGTGATGTAAATAATTTCTTAATGGGATTGACATGATGCTATATATAGCGCTACATATTTATAATTCGCGAAATAAAATACCCTTCAAACGGAACAATATGTTGATAATTGCTGAATTCAGAAATATTTCGAACAAATCTAGACATTTTGATTACTGATAAGGAGGAATACTCGAAATAAATACGTTGCAACATACATTTATTTTCATACAATTCGCATAAGGTTTGTAAAGGTGCAGCAATCAGTCCATATTGTGCAGGACTTGATGTTGCTCGAACGACATTTACTGTAATGGGATAAATAAGAAAATTAGAGTTTTTCTGGTAATACATGTACTTCTATTTCTTTAATTTCATTGGGTTTGAAGTGGAGTATTGCTTGGTTAACGGTATAAAATATCATATCAAATTTGTTTGATCATTTGTTATGTTTATGGTAAAAGATTTGATAATGTTTGATCTATATTTACAACAAATTTATTCATTACAGGTTTTCATGGACTAAATAAATACTGTAAACATATTATATAAAATGTAGATAAGTGCAGTGCGCCAATATATTCTCACTCATTCTGATTTTGGAAAGAACATCTTTGTATAACACGAGGAAAGTTTCGGTGTCGGAGGGCAAACAAATCATTTTACTTATGATCTGAGACGTAAGTCTCTAAGAGAAATTTGGAAACTGTTTAATCATGGCAGGTGTTGATTCTCGTGTTAATAGTAGCTATGTTAATTTTGTTGGTCATTTGGATGCGGATTTAGAACATAGCGTTACGTTTGATTCATATGTACACAAGATATCGCAATCAATTTCATAAAATATGAAGTCAAATCTGTAAAATAACGACTGTATATCACGTTGTAATCAAAGTGGACATCCGTATTACAACGGCTTTGATTTCAGCTGGGAAGTAATTGTACAACCGTATGACAACAACTGTGTGTCACGTTGTGATTCACTTTGACATCCGTGTTACAGCGACGGTGTATTATCCTAGTACCGAATTGGACAACCGTATTACAACAACTGTATATATTACATTGTGATCCAATTTGACATCCATGTTACAACGACGGTGTATTATGCTGGGATCAAATTTGACAACCGCATTACAACAACTGTGTATTACTTATGTGAACCTAATCAAAACAGAACTGACTTCTGACTACAAAATGAATTATATCTTAAACCATTTACTATAAAAATCATAATATATAAGCACTTAAAGACGAACAACGCAAATAGGTAAAGTACACTGTATACGTACATAAACTCACTCTGATACCAGTCTTCTTGAAACATACATTAATACATTACCAACGTATAGAAACATATATCCTACAAAGGAACTGTCAACAGTGTTGCTGAAAATAATATGTTTATCAAAACACGTATGATGCTAATAAAACAGCGAATAAATAAATCAGATACAAAACTTATTACCTAAGATGCGCTTAATTACCCTTCACACTTAATACTAATGGAAATGAATAATTACATACCATTACAAATTAGACCTTTATAAGAACAATTTAAAATCCACTAGAATACGTATGAACGTAATATACACAATTTTGTGTAAGTTCAGCCGATACCCATTCCCCAAAACGGTCAGTTGGCTTCCGTTGTCTAACAGGCTAGCCGTCAGGCACCACGGGTACTTCCGGTAGCGGATGCGCCTAAAAATGATCTTTAAGTTTAACGGTGTCGCTTCCAAAGCTGCAGCTGTCCGTTTATATCGTAGGTCGAAGCGGCGAGGTAATCGATTACACATGCTCGAACCTGCATTCGACGTACGAGATCCCTACCTCCGAGTACCGATAGGAAAATGTCTGAAGTGAGTGTTCCTCAGTTGCGGAATCATGAAGTGAATGACACTATCATCAGATCCGTTCGAATCGCACTCGGAGCAACCATCGTACATGGCTGTTGCCCGCGTCACCGATCTGCATTACTTGTGTGGATTCGGATTCGTCACTTCCAGTTTATCGTCTTCCCCAGGAAAGGATACATACGGAAGCAGGAAGTTTTGGAGAAGTGTGCGCATCGGACCCTTATGCGATCCCATAACTCTCTAGTAGACCGGAACTTCTTGATCAGAACTCCCTACACTGGTATATGTATACCGTACTGTTTGCAATATGTGTCTGTCCCTGAGACCAACTTTCTGCACGAGAATCATGTTTCCGACTTCTAGATGGACGTTGACGGCGTAGCTGCTTTTGTTGATGGCCGCGCCATTTTGTGGTTTTTGGTCTGCGACCTGGTAGGTGTTAATTATACGTCCCTTGGATGGTTTCACAAAGTTGTTTGGCCTCATTACCTCCTCATACTTGCCTAGATCTAAAACATACACTTCCAGAAAGCCTAGGATGCCATCCAGAATATATATAATGGGGTGAAATTCCTGTTTAATCTTGTTTGATTAAATCAAAGGCTTGATATAACGGTTCTACGTACATCGGCCAGTCTTTGGTCTTACATTAAGGGCCCTAGCCTCTTAAGTAATGTCCGATTAAAGCGTTTACCTCCACCGTTTCCGGACGGACGGTACGGTGTCGTCCTTGTCTTATGAACCTTGTCTTATGAACTTATGCACACACACATGTTTATCGACTTACAATCAAAATAACGGCCATGGTCGCTACGCAATTTCTCTTGGAAAGAAAGTTAACAACGAAAGAATCATACAATGCTTTAGCTGTGTCATGAGATGGTATCTGCTCGCAAGGAACGGCTTTTGCATGACGAGTGAAATAAACCGTTCTAACAAGTCTTCATAGCCGCCTTTGCCTATATCAACCTTGAGGAAATCAATATATACAAGTTGCATTAGTCGCATTAGTCGATTGGTAACGATCGACATTAGTTCTGCCATCGGCTTTGTTAGAGTTTTGCGACAAATGAAATAAAGACAGACGGTGAATCTCTGCTCTATACCAGGCCTCATATCGGACTAACAAACATATATGTGGCCTCATCCAGAAGTACATACGTCAAACAAAACGTTTTTGAGTACAAATTAAAATTCAAAATACCTTATCCTGATCCCGACCTGACCAGTCCCGGTACCTCCCCCATCGTTCAACCGTCATTTTCTTTTAGAACTATTCTTTCTTCCTTGTATTACAAAGATAAACAACTCGTTTTTACAAACCAGTGTTTGCAGCGTACAACTATCAAATTATATTTGTTCGAATAACTGCCATCAGCGCACCAGCAAACGTTGCATGCATGACTTACAGAAGCGAAACATTGATACGCGTCAATGCTTTCTTTCTCTCTAATTTATTTTTGTTTTTTATTTTATACATTCGGTTTTTCAATCCTTGTTTAATTTGATTATGCTCAAAGCTTTTCGAACTGAATTATTCGTAAAGGTTGAAATTAATAGTGTTTCAAACAAAATCTAATTCCCGTAATGTTCGACTTCTTTGCCTTAGAATGTGACCGAATTCAGCTAGAAAATACAATACATAACACACAAACGAAGTAACGTGGCCAATACATCCCATCAAATCAGAAAAGAGGAATAGCAAACATATAATTTATTTTTGATTGATAAAGTAGTTTTACGATTCTGCTATAATTTATTTGTTTTAAAGTGGTGGCTGGGTGAAGAAAATGTCTTTAAATCGTTCACATTGACACAGTCTGTGCAGTATGGTTATGTAAACTTATTGCCATAACCTGTTCAAGTTTGAATGCATCCTTTTTAAACGTCTCGTAACATTCATTTTGGTAAATTCGAAGTCAGAGACACGAAACATAATATCAATCAAATATTCCACGAATAAAGACCCAATTTATCATTTTATTACTAATTAAAGGTTGGCGGATATGAAAATGTTCAATTTCAATACCTTTTTTTGTAAAATGGAGATTTCAAGACCCTTACTCAGACAAACACCGCAAAGACCTAGGTAAGCTCATCGGTCTCACCATCGGAAGCTGTGTTTTAAACAAAACTCGTTACCTCAAATTAAAAAAATGGGAGGACATGCAATCTGAAACACGATATAATATAAATGCGAACACCCAACTCCCTGTGCTAAATATTTTCCGATTGGCAACTATGTATGTTTTCTAATATCCGAATATGAGTATCCGAATTCACTGAGATAGTCAATGTCGAAACAAATTAGCGTTTTACTGACCTGGTAGCGAATTTTTAATATTTCTTGTGTGTGAGTAAGTTGTTACCTTTTATTAAACTGTCTTGATCAGTTGTCATGCCCTGTCTTTTGTTTTATTTGAGTAACGAGCGAAATCTGTTGGATTGTTCCATTTAAGTTTTTGTGATTAATGATCAAGTACCACTCATTTTTGGTCTCGAAAATACTTTATTATTATTATTATTTTTTTTTTATTTATTTTTTTGAGGTGGGTTCTGTCAACGTAACAGAAGCCTGTGACCCCGACTAGTTATAATTGATGAATGCGCAACAAACACTTATTTATACTAGGTTTCCACTTTAATGACTTTCGGACTAGCTCTCATCCCATCAACTGTTGTCTTAATTATGAAACCTTTACGAGCTATAACAATAAATAAACCATGCAAAAGCACATTTTTCTTAATTATGACATTGAATCAGAGACTACTTTAAGACTGATAAATTCCTTCAAGTCATAACATCTATTCTTATTACTTTTTTAAAATGTGGCATTTACAAACACTTGCCATTCCTTTATGTCCTATAAATCTAGAAAATATCATTTAGATTATACCACTGTGAGGTTGTGGCCTTTTGAAATAGTTAAAATATCACCGTAGACTCGTCTCGCTGTCGTTTCACGCTTCAATGGTTGACTACCGAATGTGTCCTCTTCTTCCCATTGTTTTGCAATTGTCTTTATTTCATCATTTCTGTACTTCACGTTGTTTTATTTATCATTTTTAGCCATAAGCAGTTTCACACAGAGGACCTGATATCATTCTTTGTATTTTCTATACGCAACCGATCACTCAAAAATGTTTTTTTTTATGATGATGGAAAGGGTTCCTTAGAATTAGGCAGATTTTCCGAAGAAATGAAAGCCGTGTTCATTTAGATTTGTGAAGTGATGGTTCAAGTTATCAACTGTCTATGGAATGTCTTTCATCACCTCATTTTTTGCCATTAATTAAACATAACAATTGGAAACAATTTCTCATGTGATATAACATGATTCTTGTGTGCAGTCTGCTAGGGGGATTTTAGCTGTTGAACAATTCAAATTTTCCCAATATCAAACCTATTGACATATTGAGGGTTACTGTATTATTTTTTCAATCTTTTTTAATCATGTTTCCATTACGGCCTGAAATGCAAGCCAATACAGTTTCATGGTCAAACATGAATAATAGAACAGTTGATAACAATGTTTACTTAGAGTGTCTAAGATAACTTACCATCAACCATATGCATTTCTTCCATCGCATTTCTGAGTTCGGAGAAACAGGGACATTTGACAACCAGTGAACTAATTGAGAATCATATTTACATGTAACTTCCTAAAGAATGTACTACATTATGCAAACCTGTTATTTTATTACTTCGTCTCTTTGGCTTCTCTTTGGCTCAAACACTTTGGTTTCGTTATAATATTGACAAGACTTCATATGAAAATGTTTGGGCAAATTCCAAGTAAATTGGAAATTATATACAACACATTTATGAACAAAACAAAACTATATTATCAAAAAAGTTAGAAAGCTAAAGCTTTTCCAATGTTTCGCCTCTGTTACACCATTGAAGTTCGTTGTCCTTGGTGTGATTGTCGTTTGTATGCATGATTCAAAGTAATCTCGTGGAATTAATATTGCAAGTGAAATGATAAACTGATCAGTAATAATAAGGCATGAAAGTCGAGTAGAAAGTATGATAGAGGAACGAAGTTGGAAGAAGAAAGATCGAAATTGCTTAGTTGTGGTATGAAGTTAAGATTAGTTATGTTTAAAAGCTTTTAGCATGACGTATGCACTGCCGAATGTTACAAATAAGTGTTTTGCTAAATTGATATGTTGCATTCCTTATACCGAGAGTAGGCAAATGAAAAAGAAATGCTGGTTGTCCCCAATATCCTCACATTGGCAATTAAGGCCAATGACTATATTTTTGAGGATAGTTGTTAAGGTAACTGCAGTGCATGCGCAGCCTTGCATGATGAACGGTTAGTTTGCGGTGTCCATCGTAGTAGAAATTAGAAACTGTTGAATCCTTACTTGAAAGACAGCATCGATGCGGATCTACGAACTTTTTTAGGAAGGGCATCCCATGCAGAAATAGTGGACGGCAGTAAGGAACCGGGCAGCAAGTGAGGTCAACATGAGATATTCCGTAAGTTTGATAAGTTACGAATATTGTATAATGTTTTGTCTCCGATTCTCGGTGATATGAGTTCTGAAAAATAAGACGTTGTGAAAGACTTGAATCTTGAATCTTATTAATGTAAGTGATTTGTGTGAAACAAGTCTCGTTGCACAGGAACATATTCTCGCAGCTTCTTGTTAATACTTTTCATCCCCGTTCACTTCCGTCATGTTATCCAAAACAGCATCGGCAATTTCCAGTGTATGTCTCATAAATATTTTTTACGAAGTTCGAGTGATTTACGATTAATCGCAAAAGATAAGTTCGTTGCCATGCGTTCTGTTTTATAAATTGAATATGATCGTGCCATGAGCCATTGCTAGAAAGGATGATCAGGTCCAATTGATGTAGAAACAGTACGACTTGTCAGTATTTAATTAAATGTCAAAATTGAGAAGAGATGTTTTGTTCTTTGTTTAGAGGGGTTGTATTTATAAATGTTTTTCATGAGTTTTCACAATTTAGTTATAGAACCTGTTTGTTTGCGATTCTTTAAGTTTTATTAAGTATATTGAATAGCTTTATTTCTTTAACAAACTTTGAGCAACCTGAATTGCTTGAAATTTGTCAGTGTAAGCCTGCATTTCATAGGAAATAAACCAGTTTGAGTGGTCTTAACAACTTAAGGATTTTTATCACACACATTACGAGTATTGTCATCTGCATTATTAAAGAAGGTTGCCTTTTTAATAAAGAAGAAAATGTAATGGAAAAATACTAGCGGCCCTATTATTGATCCTTGTGGCAAGCCTTTTTGAGTATGAAGTCCCAATCAGTAGTTGTCGAAGTTCAATGTTCTTGTATGACCTAAAAGTGAAATTATCTGTCTGTATATGTTTCTATATTTTAATAGAAGCATGAAAATCAGTGTTCGAAGTCTAGCATATTTATCTTTTGACATGAAATAGTTTCCTTCATGTCTAGATTGCAATCAACCGTTATTTTAACCTAATCAATACCAGTATAAGCTGCAAGTGTGCAACTGTGCACGCCATGTTGCTATCGCGACAGAGGAAGTGTGAATGATCCTAAACTATCTAAGAAAAGTATCTAGCTAGGTTTATGAAACTAACAATGTGGTTAGAGTTCAATAAATAGATCATTGGACACAACATATTTTGCCATCTCTATGGAAGAGAAGCAAATGGTATATGTCACGAGATATTCCATTTTCTCTCATTGGAAAGATATGGTTGCTGTGGTAGTTGACATAGTCAATATACTAAACGAGTTAATACTACACTGTTCGCCCATTGTAAAACTCATGTAAAAATCATGATAGGCGTATATTGGATTATCAGGTATTTATGATAAATATTTATATGAAGAACTACAGAAACAAGCTCGGTAGCCAAATGTTTAAATATAAACCCCGATTAATGGCACAGGACAAACGCCAAAAATATAAAATGTTAAAAACAAAAAATCACAAACAAGAAACAACACAGTGCATATATACTATTTAAAAAACTAGTTGTGTTTATCAAGGATTGTTAGGAACCGCCTTGGAACGGTCAGTGAAATGTTAATTTACTGGGGGTTTAAACCAGTCTGCGTGCACAACCTCACTCTTATCCCATAATAACTCTTAACTCATTATACAGATGGTGTACTGACATACGGACCGGTAGGGAACAATGTTCTTGGTAGAAATCTTCGGTGACTTATTTATTTTAATGAAAACATATACCATGAAGTTCGTGCAAGAAATAATGTTAATCATACTTTATTATAATTTGATTCGTAGTTTGCGGTTGCCGGTATTCCATTTTTACTATTAACGATAATCTATTCATGCTAAGAGCAGATTTTGTTTTTTCAGTGAAAGAGAGAAATTCTTCAGTGAAATATTTTTTTAACACTGATATATCTTTACAAACTACTGGACAGCATATAATAAAATAAGTTATCTATGACTGACTTCACACATTGCCAAATACACCGCTATAAACAAAAAATAGCCACATGCTAAGTGGTCATCATGATATTTTGTCCAATAGAAGGCAGTATTTTCCAAGTCTTTTCAATACTTTTTCCAGTGAATCAGCCGTCCTTATACTGTTCTTACACAACAAAAATTTATAAAAAGTGCGGCGCATCGAACCATTAAATTTTCTAGGTACATGCTCAAACTCTTTAACCATTTCGGGAAGAGTTTGGATACACAAACACCCTCTCTAAAACAGAGTTAAAACATAATTGGGTTGCCGAGCACTCTAAGTGTTAATCCCCTTTGTGTTTTGGTATCTTAACAAAACATACTTAAGAAAAAAACATTTTGTACGGGCAATGTAAAGGTACTGAGGGACATCCAAACACGAATTAAACGTGTGTCGGCAATTTGAAAGCTCTGAGCCGAAATAAAAGCTGCACAAGAACCATGGACCTTCGATGTCACACAATAAACATAAAGTGTATTTGCTGATTAAATGGCATGTTTAAAACATTGTTATGCATCTTCGAAACATTGGCCGTTAGGCAAAACCCCAAGCACCAAGTACATGCTTGGCAAAGATATTTTGTTAATCTTAAATTTAACATGGGAGTGCGTCTAAATGCTTTTTTAACATCGACAAATAATATTACAAATCAACCTTCAGCAATATCCCTTGTTCAGGTTGATTCCTTCTGGGTATGGTCAAGACACATAAAATAAACGTTTGTCCCGCCAAACAACTTTACAAGGTAAACAATGTTTTTTTTTGTTGTTCCAAAGTATCAATATCATTTTAGTTGATATAATTTATGTTAGTTTAATTATATATTTTTCAACAATTTTGAAAAAAGGTTTAGATAACTTATACTAAGTCACTCTCGTTGGCAAGATGTTGCGCGAGAGTGTGGTCTTGTCATGTGGGGGGAACAGGAGTACCCTGAGAAAACCGACTTGTCAAGCTTAGTGATCACTAACAAAACTCATATTGTTAGTGATTTATTTTGAACTCTCATCATGAGGACATTGTGTTCAAAAGCAGGCCGTGAGGATTTTTTGTACAACGTTTTATACGGTCATATCGTCACAACCCTCGATTAACTTGTAAGCATTTTTGCTCGGTGTAATTCCTTTGGTAGGATAAACGAAAAGGGTGCAAGGCGGTCATATTTTACCACAATGAAATTCTGTGTTACATGGTATCTTTATAATAATATTATGTTCTTCTCTGACATTGTTTTATGTTGCTGTTGGCATTGTTCGACAGTACAATAAGTTATTTTTTTAACATGTCTGGATGTCAGCAATTTTTTTCAAGGACAGCATGATAAAACATATCGCGCACAAAAAGGCGGTACCGAGGCTTGCTGAGAAACCGGCAGCGACTGACATTTCAATATATAAGTATACGGACTAGGTTTCTTCTTGCATACCTTAAATTATACATTTGTTGAAATATTGTCGTAGAAATAAAATTGCTTATGGCCAATGATTAGATCTAAACATATACAGTATCCAAAACAGTTCGAAGTGAATGTTACATAATATATACGAAACCGTACCGAGTTATATCCACTTGTTCATTTGTGCATAATGAAAACTTTGTCCAAGCACTTACCTAAGAACTGCTTGAAGCAATTGATTGAAACTTTATACTAAGATGAATATTGATATAAATTTGTGCACGTTGAGATGACTATTATTCTGGTACCTTGCATTTGCTTGTATTTTATAATACAAACTAAATCCAGACACTTACTCAAAACCTATTTGAAATCATTCGAGTGAATTGAAACTTGGAACAAAGATAGGTAGTTATATAGAGTTGTGAATCTTGCACGATTTGTAAGCTTGGGAACATAATTAAAAAGTATCTCATTGCTTATTTTCATAATGAAAACTCAAAAATGTCCAAGTACTTATTCAAAAACTGCTTGAAGCTATCAACTCAATATGTAATTTGGCTTTTGTTGTTTTCATAAGAGCCAAAGGCGTTCTAATGCACATTACAAATAATTATGTTTATGTTCTATATGAGTATACTTTTGAGCCATTGTTTTCATTTCGTCGACAAGTTTCCCTATACTCCAGGTATGTCAAGGATTTTTGTGGGTCACAAAAAGATTTAGAAACAATGCCTGATGTTAGATAATCCTGCATCTTCTCCCAGTGCTCTAACTTGCTGAATCAGGTATGAATGCGATTCATACTTAGTAAAAAATCTCAATTATTCTTTAGTATTACCTACTGTAGTATGGGTCATATTATTATTGACCACAATTATGTTTAACGACACCGGTATCAAGGTCAAACTTTCAACGAGAAACCCACACCGTCAAACAGCACTCAACGAGAAACCCACACCGTCACAACAGCACTCAACGAGAAACCCACACCGTCACAAGACAATTAACACTCAACGAGAGACACAAAACATCACAAGAAAACAAACACTAAATGAAAGATATACAGCATCACAAGCAAACAAACACTTGATGAAAGATATAGAGCATCACAAGAAAACAAACACTAAATGAAAGATATACAGCATCGCAAGAACAGAAACACTAGACGAAAGATATACAGCATCGCAAGAAAAGAAACACTAGACGAAAGATATACAGCATCGCAAGAAAAGAAACACTTAACGAAAGATATACAACATCGCAAGAAAAGAAACACTAAACGAGAGATTTAAATCGTCATAAAGGAATATACAAATAACACAAACATAAAAATATCGTTACAACTTAAGGGGAGTCTTTATCAGGCACTGAAAATTGTGCATATGTTAAATTAGAATTTCACTGTTTGGCTTGACTGTAAAGATGGGTTTGGGTGCTTGTCTGTTACTCGGTACAACAGGGAGACAACAGCAGAGGAGATCAATTTTGAAAATCACACTCTTTACATATCGTGGTGATTTTAAGATATGTGGTCACCGTACATATTTGAAATCAAAGAAATTTACAAAACATTAATTTTCTATACAAAATATAAGTTCCGCCTCATCGGTCGAAGTCGTCTAGCGAAAAAAAACTTATAGTGTAACAAAATATCAAACACAAACACGTTACAGTGTTGAACAGACCACTGCTGTCTGTGAACAGTCTGTCTCAATCAAACCAACATTTTGATGGAGTTGTACGCTCAGGGAAGGACATTATACAGATAACACTAGATATCGCTACAATGAATTAACTGCGGCTGGTTTATAGATAAAGGTAATTGATACAGATCACAAATTGCCATAAGCTTTTGTTTGTAAGCGAGAGCATGGCAGCACTAAACTGCTTTTCAATAAGGAAAGGGCGTAAATCAACTAAACTCAACAAATCCACAAATATTGATTTCAGTGTGCCCTGCTACAAGTTTGTCGATGGCAAAAAATTCAAATAGTTTTATGTTAAGATATTGACATTTTTAGACCTATTTTATTTAAAGCATGTGCACTCCGACGACAATGGCATCAAAACCGAGACGTGGTTTTTTTTTTCGTAAAACAAACAAAACAAACGTAAAAAACGTAACATCGATAGTTTATACTTTAACATCATATACCAACTAATATAAGTACACTAATTTCATTTGACTTTATAATGAAATGTTACACAAGTGTGTCTTATTGATTTGGTTTAAAAAATATGACCGACGATGGATAAAGTCGGCTTTTGAAGTTTGAATCAGTAATGAACACAATACATACAAAGCAATTATAATATGTGATTACTCGTCTCGAGAATGCTTAAAGTAACAGTTTAATGATTGGTTTTATTTTGTTTTTAAATACCGCAATATCTTTTTATGGATTCTGATAATGGATCCAATCATTATGATCCCATTTCGCCTTTCCTTAAAAGAATGGTATTGCTCCAACAAATCTGTAATATGTTTGAGGTTCGTCCAATCTAAGTATAATCATCTCCTAAAAAAGCCTATTGATTACGTTTACAAAGCAATATCTAGCACTGCTCTCAGATTAGGGATTGGGCATGAATGAGGGAGTAACGTTGAGCATTTAATACGCTAAACTGACTGTGGTGCGGGCACTAGTTGACAACATGATGAAAGCTTAACCTTTTGTCATCGAATAACATCACTTAAAAGAATTATTACGCATGTAGATAAATTTGTTGCCTTTTTAGTCATCTTTGTTTCTATTTAATTTAAATTTTGTATAGTTGGAAACAAACCAAACTGCATCTTCTTTATAACAAATTGTTTGATTGTTTCCCTGCTTGACGTTATTCAGTTGTTATAAACAGTGAAGTTCTTGTGGCTGGTCTAGCTTTAAAAACATCTCACTGAAGACACCCAGAATACAGTTTTGTAAATAGCCTTTTTATTGAAATTCAGATATGGTTTCTTACCATTCAAGAAATGAGAAAGTTTTAAAGTAACTGCATCTTTGTGTTTACAGCTTGACACTATATGTCTTTATGAAACATTGGAAGCTAAAAAAGACAACTAAAGTTGATTTGTCCCGGGTTATACACTACATTCTAAATCTTGCACAAACGGACGAGGTTCTTTGGTGTTTCTGTTCGTAAAATACTGATTGTATCGCCATTTAGACTGAATCTACGAGAACCTAGGGGACGGTAATGTATTCAAAACAGTTTTAATTTACTTAGAATGACAGTATCATATTTATCACGCAAGTGTCAACAGAACGATTGGCATATATAAAGAAACGAATGCGGATGGTATATACATTCTTAACCAGAAAAAACGTCTATCTGACTGATGCAATTTTATATAACAAAATGATGACCTGGACTTTGTATTCGTAGACAGTTAATACCCAACCTATAATTTTGATATTCCAAAATGCAAAAAGGACGCAGCAGTGATTAAATTTGGTACTTCGTTGATATATTTGTTTTGAACACACGGTATTCACAAAATAAACGGGCGGCTATTTAAGGATAAAAATGCTTAATTCACTTGTACATCAAACACCGGGCGATATGCTGTAGACGTAATACTATCACCGACGCCAGAATTCAAATATGTGTCTTACTTCGCATCTTTTTCAGACTATTTTTATTGCTCTGTTCCATAGATGCCAAAAATATGATAGCGAAGGGATAAAAATGAAACATTTACCCTCACGTGTCATAAGAAGTTGAAGTATTTTATGAAAACCGAATTTGTGACCTCGTTCTTTGATTTGTATCGAGTATTGGGATATTCTTTACCGGTATCAAAATAACAGCAAAATTTAACTGACTTTCTTAATGTGTACAAGGAAGCCGGGTCATTTATTAAAATGCGACGTTGCAAGATTATCGTACCAACGCAAATGAACAACCTCAATGTGAAACAATGTCTGTGTACAATAGCAATAGCGTTTATATAACCAGTTGCAAAAAAAATCCATATCACAAATTAACAACTGGCCTTCGAACATTAAATAGTGGCTTACAATGTATTCAAAGTTTTGTGTAAATCAAAACGGTCTGTGCTTGAAAAATATCACCGAAACGTATAATTTGTAGAAAAAATAAAGCTTTTTTTGAGAACTCTGGAATGTATTAAAGACAGCAGACAACCAGATATTAACTGTGTATCGGATAGCGAGTGGTTAGAATGCTTGAAACAATTATTTTGGAGTGACATCTTGGACAATCGCTCACCACGACCAGTTATCCCCGAAGATTAAAATGACGATGAAGTATGTTATAGTTGTCAACAAAAAAACGTAACATCGATAGTTTATACTTTAACATCATATACCAACTAATATAAGTACACTAATTACATTTGACTTTATAATGAAATGTTACACAAGTGTGTCTTATTGATTTGGTTTAAAAAATATGACCGACGATGGATAAAGTTGGCTTTTGAAGTTTGAATCAGTAATGAACACAATACATACAAAGCAATTATAATATGTGATTACTTGTCTCGAGAATGCTTAAAGTAACCGTTTTATGATTGTTTTTATTTTGTTTTTAAATACCGCAATATCTTTTTATCGATTCTGATAATGGATCCAATCATTGTGATCCCATTTAGCCTTTCCTTAAAAGAATGTTATTGCTCCAACAAATCTGTAATATGTTTGAGGTTCGTCCAATCTAAGTATAATCATCTCCTAAAAAAGCCTATTGATTACAAAGTAATATCTAGCACTGCTCTCAGATTAGGGATTGGGCAATCGCTCACCACGACCAGTTATCCCCGAAGATTAAAATGACGATGAAGTATGTTAAAATTGTCAACTAAAAAACGTAACATCGATAGTTTATACTTTAACATCATATACCAACTAATATAAGTACACTTATTACATTTGACTTTATAATGAAATGTTACACAAGTATGTCTTATTGATTTGGTTTAAAAAAATAGCACATTTACGAGCGATCTGTTCACCAGGTTTTGATGGTATTTATATTGAAATGTTCAAAAGTACACCATAAATGATAATTCTGGTTATGACAGATCTATTTAATAACATATTTTACACTGTCAATATTCCACCGGGTTTGGAGCGAAAATGTTTTCACTCCTATCTATGACAAGGGCCCGTTAAATGAAACTTTTAGTATTAATAACATGACTAGGAGTCTAACAAATCGATGCAAAAACAATATAGTTATATTCAAATTCCAAGCAGGATTTAAAAGTAAATATTCCACTTCAGATAATATATTAACATTGCAATCTTTTATCCGAAAGCATTTCGCGGCTTTAAAGGGCCGTTGACAGCTGTCAGTACCTAAAGCTATGGAATGCCTAAACAGAAATGATGTTCGTGGCCGCTTGCTGGAGATCTTCAAACCTATGTACAAACAGTTTAAATCTTGAGTTAAAATAACAGGCCACAACGTTGATATATTTACAAACGACGCCCAATTGACAGTGTCTGACGGTTTAACGAAATACTTCCGGTGCGCAGCTTGGGCAAAAACGGATTGTATTTGCCGGGTGGCTAATACGTGTACTTGGGTTTATGATCCATATATGGTGAACGTCACCACGTTCTCATGTTAACATTTCAATCAACCGCGTGTATGCCAGACTGTTAAATACTTATATAATAACAAATTTGAGCAAATCTTCATCAGGATTACTTCCAGATGTTTTACATTTATGCACATTAAATATTGATAATCATTATGAAATCCTTTATATAAAGAAAGGTTTATATTGTTCAAGATATAAGCATATTATGAATACACATATATTTATTATATCCGAGCAATGTTATAATAAAAAATGTACTCTCGAGCAATATGTCTTGCGAAAGTTGTGTGTTCATATTAATGTTGGTAAAGCTGTGTGGTGGTTGTGTCAGCAGGAATAATATACCAGATTCCTTTAAGTTTTGATATTTCCCGCTCACTTGTTGGAATACCAATCAGTATTGTGTCTCGACCAGTTTGTCCTTCAATACACAAACCAAACCTGCTGATGGCAAATAAATTATCAATTTGTCTGGTGACTCTATCTTTAGTGGGTGTTGACAGATTAAGTAAGTGTACCAAACATATAACACAATCGATATTGTTCTAGGGATAAGAAGTGAAACATTATGTTTCGCAACAGCAGGATATTAAACTGATTCATATTACAAATGCTCAAAATATATCCTGTCTGTAAAGATTCATATAAATACAAGTATTGCATTGACACCCATTATGTAAAATCTTCTAACACTTTTACTGCAACATTTGGAAACAAAACCTATTTGATGAAAATAGATTTATCTGTATTAGACTGGAATGGAATTGTTTACAGAATCAAATACAATTGAGATGAAAAAAGGCAGAGCACCGATTTTACAAATAATATGAAATACATGGATTAAACACGTCTGCTTATGAAATGTAGGTCCACGACTTTCTTCTGTTATACACTCCTTATACTTTAAACAAGAAGTATCTTAAAACACGGCCTTGTGTAAATGTTCGACATGTAATTGAGTTTGTTTTTGGTTTAATTGTTTTAAAGTAATTCCTTAGTGAGTGCAGCTTTTTGAAAGAAATTGATTAACGTGCTCAGTATTACGGTGTATAGCAATGTTTGACTTAACACTTATTTTTTCAATGCATAATTTTTTCCACCCCTTAGATGGTACAGTATTGTAAGATTTATGGTAGGGCGTCAGTATATAAGACTTCGTTCGTGAGAACATTCGTTCAGACCATTGCGATCAACCTAGAAGGAAGTAAGCCAGTTTGTTTGTGGCTCTCAATTAAATGCTCTGATAAATAAAAAAAAAATAAAAAAAATATTATTTTTAATAGCATTACAATATTAATATTAAATCAACAAACAGTACGTAATAAAACATAGATTTACTGTTAGTACTTCTTCCATGTTAATCGTAAGAATTGTCTCACCAATTGGTCAGTATTCCTCTTTTTTATATCGTCATTTAATTGGTAACCTTTTTCAGCACGAACCCAAATGATGTGTTTGTTAAGTAGGTCACACTGCAAGGAAGGAAAACAAAGCAGGACCGTCTTACATAAGAAACAAAAAAGTTCGGAAATAATGTGTTTATGGCGTTTTTCTCGCTGTGTTTAATCTTAAATGATGATCAGTCTTACTTTCTGCAAACAGCGTTCGTTGGGAAATAAAATTCTTCAACTTTTAAACAATCAGAGATCTTAAGGGGTTGTTTCCGATGCTGCAGTGTTTTATTTAACTTCTTTTACAATGTTCAATGGGATTCCTAAATTAAGTTTATATTGACAAATGAAGATCTTGCTTTTGTTTAATTCATTTCTGTGAAATAGTTTGTTTATAGTCAATCAATACACTTTGGACCGATTGTTCAAAACTTTGTTAAAGTTTACAGCGGGATTGACGACATCATTGTTAACTTTTAAAGGTGAAACATTTGACGATGTGTTCATATATTTTAATAAAACAAGTACAACTGAAACAGTTGTCTCACCTCTTGTTAGGAATACTGCAGATCATAGGTGTATCTGTTCAACTTACAGAACAATATTGATATGAAAGTTAACAACGATGACGTTAACAACGTTGTAAACTTTAATAAAGTTCTGAACAATCAGCCTAATAGGCCGTTATTGTTTTACAGATTGGTGAAATCTACAATGGTATTTCCGTTTGTTACCCATTTATTAATCGTTTTTATTTCATATTATTTTATTAAAAGTTCGTATTAGAATTGCTTTTCTCTTAACTTTATTACGGTTTATACATTTCCCAAACAAAAAAGGCATTATTGCCCTATTTTGGCACGAGTTGTGTATGTGTTTAAAATGATAGAATTGCCGCAGATATGCTTTACCAAGATTGAAAACATGTTCCATACAATAGATTTATTTATAGATCGTTTTCTGCGAATCAGTGAATTGACCCTACATTTGTGTTTACAAAATAAAGGCGTTTATCGCATTCGTCAATTTTCCTTGAACAGTGTGTATCCATACGTTATCTCCCTTATGTTGCAGATAATGAGATAAGTTCAATTCCGTTAAGTGACAGTTAAAAACAACCCAGCCGTTGAAACAAAAGCATAATTTCATTTTATTCGGGAATAACTAAAACATGGCTTTTTATTTCAGAGGCCTTTGACAGTCTGCCTTTAGTATATGATATATGAACGGCATTTAATGGATTGAATGAGTTCTTGCTTTTGTGAGACATGCTACCGGAAATTTGTATTTGGGGAAAAATATCTAATTGCATCTCTGTGAAATACTTCACTTGCATGATTATAAAAGGATCGTGTGGAAAATATTTCCTTCCTCACTGCATGGCAAGCTTTGTTTTTTTCACAAGTGCTAGTATTAGAATAAATAGAAATATCAAATGGTTACACTCTATATTACTTACAAAAACAAAATTACAGGACAATTTCCGTGCTTCACTAAAAATTGCATCGATAACAACTGTTTTAGTTATTCAAAGGAAGTTCTAAAATTGCTTAAAGAGCTTCCACGTTAGTGTCGCTACCAAAGCAAGACAATAGTTGCGCATGCGTAACAACACTTATGTAACATACCCCAAATGGGTGTATTTATTACTTAGACAGTAATAACTACGGACATTCTATTTTATCCTGTTGTTATTACTGGTAATTTATCTAACTTTGCCAAGTGGGTTTCCGCCGGGAGCTCTTGTTTTTCCCACACACAATACCATATTTTGCGTTACATTGTGCGAACGTCAGAATGTTCGAGCAGTATTTGCCGTCTGAAATTTGTTTCCTACGGAACCAAACATTCGAACATTCAACTTCAAGAAAACGTTTTAAAACCAGCTGTTGTTTTTTTTCTAACAAGCGGTAAATTACGATTATTTCCAAAAATTGGAAAGGCAACTTAAAAGCAGTTCTAAAAGATAATAATTTCTGTCCTTATTTTGCAGAGAAAATATCTAATTGATAGTTTCACTGCTGTTATTTTACTGATAAAACTCCATATTTCATCGAAAGGATGAACGAAAACTCCATATTTTATCAAAAGGCATAAAACTATATTTCAGAACATTAAACCGAAATGTATGATTTGCTACAGTTTTATCCTATCAAAAGAATATGGCCTATGCTTTTTTTAACGAAAAAAGCAATAAACATGAATATGTTTGTCCTGTCCTAGCGTGTGACTATTTCATCTGAACAGTTACGATCATTTAGGTCAGGACGATCGACGTCATGTCAATTGGCAATCAGACTGTCGGTAGTATATGGGACAAATTACTTTGAAACACGCACCAAACGTGTAATGAAAGTTATACCAGAACGCTGAGACGTTCGAATGCGACAACTATTATAGGTAATTTACGCAACTAAACAGGCGCCTGTATCGAGTTTTTTTTCTGGAAATCGGTCCATAATGAGCCATATAGCTGCTACTGTACAGTTTAAATGTTCTAGATTAAACAAAAATACCCATTAATGTTTTTGTAAATGATCGGCACAATTTTTGGATACTCTTGCAAAACCCTTCCCGCACCGGTAAACTAATATATTAACTCATTTTCCAAGCAGTCGTTGGTGAGTGCACATCATACTTTTGACAGATTGGATGTCTTTACTTGTTTTATAGATAATATTTTAACACACATTAAGTATTAATTGAAAAGTCTGGCAATAAGCAACGTACAATATATACGGAAATTTTAATATTACCGTAATATATGTACAAATACCTTGATATTACTGTACAATATTGACGGAAGATTTTATATAACCGTACAATATGTACACATGACTTGTTATTATCGTTCAATATGTACGAAATACTTGATATTACCGTACGGTATGTACGAAAGATGGTTGATATATCCGTACAGTATGTACAAAAGACTTGATATTACCGTATAGTCAGTACGATATACTATGTTAAATCAATTATATACTGAAGTAAAAAAAAAATAAGCAAGTTTGTATTAGCTAGCATGTCATTTCTATGTTAAATTAAATAATATAAATTAACCGCGGAACATACCACAAGATTCATAAATTGTCAATTAAAAACCAAATTAAAAACGGCAGTATATCGAGGTAATTTATGACATCAAGTCTTAAAGGGGACCGGATAAAAAAATCACAGCGTAGTCAATATCGGGTATGACCATTATTAACATCGAGTACAGCGATGCACCTTCTGCCCATTTTTGCGTTCAGTTTTGTTGTGGAATTCTGTTCCAATCATTGTCCAACACACGGTCCAAGTCACGTCGTCGTTGAGTTTATTACGTTCTCTGACCTCATGCCCAAAGTTGTTCCACATTTCTTCAATGGGCGAAAAGTCTGGAGATTTGGCAGACCATTTGAGATGGCGATTTCATTCCCGTGAATGACAAACTGTGTGTATAACGAAATATACGGACGAACATGATCGTTCTGAAACAGCGTTGCGCGACCTGTACGCAGAAAAGGTATCCCCACTGGCTTGACGAATTTATTACAATACCGCACGGCATTGAGATTCCCAGCAAGGGTATGGAGCTCAGTATTTCGGTGATGACAAATACCCGCCAAAACCATTATTCTACCGCCTCCGTAACGATCATGCTGATTGATGTTCTGACGATCGAGTCTTTCAAGAGTTCAACTCCATGCATGCAACCGTACGTCGGCAAACGATAGTTGAACCGAGATTCATCAATATAGGTTATAGTTTTCACTACCGACGGAGCCATCGCTGATGAATTATTTCCTGTATGACGAGCCCATATATGACATGAGCCTGTCGATACCTTAAGGTTAAAGGTATACAAAGGTAGGGAAGATCTCCATGTAGCCGATCCACGTGCAACATTTTATGGATGGGTATATAGCAAACTGTCGTACGTTGCATTCCTGGGTCGAATAGATAACTTTCTTATTGACATGAACTGGTATCGTCTAGACTTCGTAACAATATAAAGGGTTTCTATCGGCGTTGGTTAACATGGCCAACCGAAACATTGTCTGTCCTTGACGTTCCCCGTCAACTGATCAACTGATATAGAACCTGCAAATTATTTATTATAGAATGCACGAAAGTGTCTGGCGACATCCCTACCACTCATACTGGCGGTAATCATTCCAACGACTTTGTAACAATGCTCTTACGTCGCTCATTGTGGTCGTCCCATTGCGTAATGTGTATGTTTTACTTCCTTTTAAATGGTTTTGGTACAAATGACAGAGGAATATTTTGTGTTTTACCTTTTATACTGAACTGGCCTCGTGCTGCGCGTGGTTGAAAATAAGCAGACGTTCTAACCCAACAATTTCCCGAAGCATTAAATATAATCGAAACCTGTTGTCTTGGTCGTGCGGAATATTATAAATACAATATTTACCCCTCAACTTCAATTCCTTAAATGATCTGCCTTTCGGCAATTGCGTTTATCAATCGATGAACGCAACATCTTCGGATATGTTCGGATCGCAATTCATCGTATAACAATATACATGAAATCTATTGATCTTGTTACTATTTGTATTGTGTCAGCAGGTCCCGTAAATATACATCAACATTTTAGAAAGTGTTAATTTATTATATTTTAAATGTATTGTTGCCATAAATGTTTCAATTTTACGTTTCAAAGTGATTTCAAGTGGTTGATCTTTTCCCGCGTTATTGTGACGTCATTTGAAAAAATGTTTCCGGTTATAGTCTGGTCGTTCTATTTTTTAGAATGGGTAAGACAGGATTACTTAAAAAGGTTTTTTAAATGAAATGGAGCATTTTTTTAACAATTCTTGAATGGAATAATGAACTATTGGTGTAAATATAAGAAATGAATTGCGGGGACATCAACTCCGCAATTCATTCCTTAATTGTATGAAGGTGCATCGTTGTATAAATAAACTTAACGAAACTGTCAAAAAACTTGCTCAACCTAACTCTTTCAGTATACATGATAAATAACGAACTTTCTTCTGAGAATAAATAGTGCGAAATGTACATCTTACATGCAGTTGTAAAACTACACATATTCCGTAGTGTCAAATATGCTTACTTGTAAAATCAACCTTGCGTGCGATTAAAACTAATATTCTGTTATTGCCATTGTCAGATTCTTCCTTTAGTTATATTAATTCATCCAGTCGACCAATGATTCGGCTCTAAGCATGTGTTTTATATAAATATGTTTCCGTGAATCGCTATCATTCTATAAGTTATGTAAATGTGTCATATGTCGGGGTTACAAATTATTTTGAACATGAAATAAAAAAAATGATTTTTCATGGTTTACTTTGTAAGTCTCCTAACTATGAATTCATTCATGTGGTGAATTAAAAACTGTTTAATTTATTTTTAAATACGCTCCTTTAAGTCATACCCCTTGCCTTCCCAAAACATTTCATAAAATACGTATTCCACGCAGAAGTTTATAAAAATGATTATTACTTTTATAAACTACTTTTATTATTATTATTTAATACCATTTTCTATTTATTTTTTTAATTATTCTCAACATATCTCTAATCAATCGTATTGTTTAAAAACAAAAGTATTTCAAACTTTGTTAAACATAACCAATTTTTTGCAATAATAAATACCTTGGCCTTACATAGTACAGTACTCATTTTTTATGTATATCGCCCGGCTTTATTTGATTACACTAGCCACGCTTTCGGTTACCGTGCGTCCCGCGTGCATACATACGATATTTCATATATCGTTATTTAACAACAACCGGTATCTGCTAAAAACAAATTTAATGACTTAAAAACAAAACATTCAAGTATATTTTTTTTTCAAATTAACGAATGAATAAAAAAAAATGTTATATGCAGTTCGGTCATAACAAATGAATCTGTCCTACAGCTTTACAAAACAAAATCAATATAAAATATGAACTCCTTATATTTTCAAATAACTTACCCTGTACATATTGCTTCGCATTAAATCTCATTTTCAGCTGCTCATTCTCAGCAATTTCGATAAGGATATCGGAAAGCTTGATTAATCTATCGGAAAAAAAATCACAATACCTCTGGAAAGCCATTCCAATCTTCTTTGAAAAACCATCGTTGTTCCCAGGCTCGTTTTTTTTCCGTTTTGTGTAGATTTGTTAAAAATAATAAGGGAAATGAACATGATTCACGATTAAGTATGTAAGCCTTCAAACTATCAATCCAATAAAATGATGTATCAAAATTGTATAATGTATTTATAAATGATCCTATAATGTTATTCATATCTTACGCCGAAAGAAATCATTATATCAATAATAAACATAGAAGTCTTTTTCTTTAAAGGACGAACCATTGTGTAGATTTCACTTATTGTCTTTTACCTATTTTTAATATATAATGTAATTGTTTAAAACCAGCTGTTATTGCAAATTTAAAAAGAAAACTAAATATTTGTAATAAAAAAACACCATATCCATACTATTAGTGAAACACTCTACTGTTCTATGTATATCGCTCGGCCTAATTTGATTATACTGCCCGAGCTTCCGATAACCACGCGGATATTTAGGGCGTTTCATATATCTTTATTAGTTTAAACATATTTATTTTACAACGATTGTGAAACAAGTTATTACAACACTATATTAATCACTCTCGTTGGCACGGTTTTTCGCGAGAGTGTGGTCTTGTGTCTTTATTAAACACATACAACAATTTGACGTTAAATCAGCTGTGATAACTAAGAGAAAAAAATTCTGTCTTTAGTTTCATGCTTGAACATTTAAAGAATAAACACAACATCTTAACACTTTGAGCATAACCTTTTTCAATTAAGCTACATTGTATTATTGCTGAGCATCTAATCTCATTTTCAGCTGTCCATTCTCAGCAATACCAATAATGATATCAGAGGGCTTGTTAAATATATCGATATCTAAATCAAATTGACAATACTTCTGACAAGCCATATCCTTTTCTTTTGACAAACCTGTATCTTCTTCACCCTCAAAATTAATTGTCGTACTAAGTCCCGCAGTACCTTCTATGACAACGTCAATTTTCCTTTGTCCCCTGACTCAAAGTTCACAGTAATTGTGACCTGGCGTTGCCTTACCCCTGTAAGCACCGGAGTGGTTGGCTGACGCGTAATTTACCATGAGGTCATTGCATCAGATTGTTCTTCCATCTTAACATAAGTTTTCTGTTCTATGTCTGCTTCCTTATCAATATAATCAAGCTTAATATCAGGATTCTTTCTTCACTCGTCCATTCAGACCTTCCATTTTATTGTCTGAAATCATGATAAGTCAATCTCTGTAATTTTCATTTCTACTCATGTGCTATCTGCTAACGTTTTATCTACCATTAGATCTGCTTCTCTTTTCTTTCAAAATATTTGCTGAAATTGTGTTCAATCTTTTCCTGGAGTGGTACACACTTCCTACATTGAGGGCATACCGACCTTGTGTTTGCCATCTCAGACCAGCAACGAGAAAATACTTAATCCTGAGCCAATACAGTCCCGTTGTATAGAACAACTGTCTGTGATGTATACATCTAATTCATGTTAATCATCAGATTTATCAAATTCTACCATATGATCAACCGTAACAATATAATGAACCTCTACACTGTCATTCTCAAGCTTAAAGGTTTACTTTGCGCTGACCATAAAACACGTTGGGCATCGTTCCTAAAACAGTATACATCCCTTTCCCGATAAAGGAAATTTAGACAAGATTTTTCAGATTAAACTTTAACCGTACGGTCCTGAATCTGTCTTTGTCCTTGCATTGCCGCTCCAGTATCTTATCATTTTAAACATCAACCAACTATGGAATTGTCCCTCTATCTTTCGTTTATGATTGCGGTATTTTTTCCGATTTCATACCTCGCCCGAAAGCGGACTATCATTAATGACGTCAATTTAAGACGCAGAAAGTCCTTTTACATAGAGTTAATTGAATGTCTTTCTGTGCTGCAAAGGATTTTTTTATGCTTTTTTAAATTGTTATTGTTGTTAACATATAAAAGACGAAGCGTGCAATTAACCAGGTTCATGTCAATGCAATTAAAGGAATATATTTCATTGTAAGCATATTAAACATGTGTGCACTTATCAAAAGGTTTATATAGGTCAATATAGATGATCAGTAAACCTTGGACCATCAGACAGGGTCGTTGATAAAAAGCTTGGTAATTTGGCTCGGATATGCAGTCGCTTCTCTATAATAACTGATAAGTGCAACAGTTCTGAAGAATTATATAGTGGAAAAAGTACAAGTGAAACAGCAATCGGAATTTAGTACTCTTTCATTCGTTAAAGAGCTCGTATTTTTTTAAAGAACCAAAAGTCGAGCTATTTCCATAGTACACACAAAACAAGACTTACAGGATATGTTTATAGACAAAATACGCGTTACGTTAAATCTATTGATTTGAACCTATGATTTGAAACTGCCACAAGGATATATTGAATGAATCAAAAAAAAAATTCACCAAAGTCAAAGTTATAACATTTGATATTCCCTATAAAAGTGAAGAAAGGTAGCACTGCTTAGGTAAGATACATTGACATTCATGAAAACCAGAAATTGAAAGTTTATAAAAGTATCATTTCATATGCGTCATGCATTATTGCAAATAATTTATCTTGCATGTTATTTGAAATATTTCTGTAAAACAATGAATACTCAAGGACAGCCGAGCAGTAAATTATTCAACTTGGAACTTGATTGTAGTCATAATGATCACATCCTTACATACAATATTGATTTACCGAAAGAGGTGTTTATATGTAGATAACAATATTACGGAGATGCGTAATTGTTGCCAGTTGGGGAAATAAGAGCAATTTGTAAAGACAAATAGCATAGCGATTTTGATTGGATTGTCGAACTGGATGCTTTTAATTTCCGGCAGGAAGATATGGATATTACTAGTCACTTCCCACAAGGATCAAATATTTCTTTAAGGTTATATCTTAACATTTTGATATGCATGCAAATGTCACCTACTTAAAGGTTCCATATAATTTAAGTGCACGTTCTGTAAATATTAAATAGAAACATTATTTAATAAACTATATGTAACTGTTCTTTTAATATAAACGTAATGTGATCTTCGCCTGTAGTTGCAATCGTTGAAAGGAGGAATGTTAGCATGCTTGTGGTTTTCAACTCCTCCGCAGTTAATACAGTTATGTCATGCCACGATGTTTTAGTTAAGAGATAAGCGGCTACCTTGACATTTGTCGCGTGCGTAGTTTTGTATCTATGGCAGCAATAAGTTTTCTGCTAATTCTGGTTCTCGTTTGCAAACAAATCCTTCATCGAAAGGAGAGTAATTCGTGTTTGTCAGTGAAAAGTTTACATATTCGTTCTATACATCAGCACCTGAAATGATAAAAAAATAATAGAGTTACCAGACATCTTTATAACCATATAACACTAAACATGCCTAGAGTTCACACGAGGCAGCCGTTCACGTAGCAACTTTTCCCAGTAATAATTGTCTTGTACATGTATTCATCTTCCATGTTTCACTGGAATAAACTGAGTCTCATCTACAGATTCGGGCGCAATTGTCCACCAACTGGAACAGAAAGTGAGTTTGTGCCAATGGAGTGTGTCGACTTGGTCCGCCTATGGACATCTAAGCGGTATTGAATTTAAGTAAACTTTCTGCTCCAATACACGCTGTAATCGGTTCGTAACCTGTTATATCAATACCTCCTATGTTAATATTCCTTCCCTTAATACCATTCTATAACCTCCTATCCTAAAGAAAACAACAAAATCAATACTTTTCAATGGTATTATTTTGGAAGTCTCAGTGAAGCGATTTGGGAAGCCGATAAACATAAACAGCATAAACATGCAACATGAGCGAAGTATGTCTTATTAACAACATGCCTGACAAAAATGGAGCTTACAGACGTGGTCGACTGGCCGAGCAAAAACTGAGATAAAACCCTCCTTCTGGGGAAAACTCAGAAACTTCTGCCCGTTTGTCATCCAGATTTACAGGATTTGTCTCGTACCACTAGATGTCGGGCCTCGTCACCCGTGAGCTCCTTAACAATTAGGTATAAAATACAGATCATTTATATGATTCATGTACACGTACTATATCAAGTTATACAAGTGTCAATTACAACTCTATGTATACAAGTGAGAACAAAAAAATCATTCATATGATGAAATTGCATAGTAACAGAAAACTTTCACCTCACTTTCACAATAAATTGTATCGATGTGAGCGTATCGGCTTCCCAGCGCTGAACGCCTTTACATTCATATGCGCACGAAATACTCGTGCCCCTGAACCACTCGTGCATATAAAACGCAACCTGGCGTTTATGCCATTAGAAGGGAAAATAATTTTCTTCTAATTCGTTTCACTCAAACGCAGAAAATAATATTATTTAGCTGATTGATCAGATAACACATGAAATGCAGAGTTAAGCTTGAGGATAATTAAACTGCCACTCGATGCCTGTGTTATCTGTGTTTTCTACCATCCCATCCGTAGCTATCTGTAATACTAAGTCTTTTGCAGCTCCGGTGAAGTTCAGGTAGGGTACATCTCTAATACTATAATGAGTGAATAGTGAATGCCAGGTGAAATATTCACAAAGAGCTTATTGCATTATCTGGTGGGGTACAACTCTAGCGGAATTATCACAGAGAAAAGAGTTATTGAAGTTTTTAATATATTAATGTATTAAACACACAATAAGAAGTGGAGTTCTTATTACAATCTTATTTCATAGTAATTTTGTCACAAATTTACAAGTAATTGCATAAATAAACAGATTATATGACGTTACATTGTAATTAAAATAGAAGTGCAATATGTGCAGACAATCTAATTAGAGGACAGCAACGAACAGGAAAGAGTAAGCAATTAAAATATCGTATATCCTTCAGCGACAGCTAATTTCAAATGACACGGCCTAGATTATAATTCCGTTTGGTATTTAAGATCTATCCTTTCAATCGATGCAACAAGATTTAGTTTAGCCTTTATTGTTGCAGACTGAAATTACTTTACATTCTGAGATGTCTGACATTTAATGGTATATTTCAAGTACTAATAAATGCCTTTATATAACACTTGCACGACAGAGTGCATAACTATTAACGTTTATACACACTACCTCCTAAAGACATTAATAATAACAAATCTAATTGAAATAATTGCCTGTGAGTACGCAGGGTGCGCGTCTAAAATTATATTTTGAATGTCACAAGGATATTTACCCTGTATAACATCTATCGTTTAAGTTTCAGAATGGAATTGAGGCTGCTGGATTGAACGTTTTTTGTTTGGCCGAAACGAACGATGTGGTTAAAATGATCATGCATATTCAACTGCACCAATCACATCATTGGGTCTTACAGGCGTTGGTACTCGGCCCTCCACTCTCCATACACCTTTCAGCAATTTAATTTGCCATACTTTCCATTTGTTTGCAGAAGTCATATTCCTTTACCGGAAGATACAAAGCCAAGGTATGTAAACATTTACTAAATTAATTAAATAAATAATCTTATCATTTATGTTTACTAAAAGCATTAAAGGCAGACCATTTTACTTATATTATTTTATCTTTTTTCAAATTTACAAAGATAACGAACAACAACAAATTGTTCTTGTGTGTAAAAGCATCGAGTAAAACATTCGACGGGATGTTTTGCTTGCCCCAAAAGATGTATTCGACAAATGGTCGCATGTGTAAATATTCTGCCAATATAAGTAGTGATACGGCAATAGAATGGAGTCACGTGCTCCCTTGACACAGCCCATTTAAGTGTATATTAAATGACCTGTTTCAGAAAATCATTAGGCAAAAAAGTAGTATTTATAATCGAATCATTGTTTAACTTTGTGTATATTGTCTACGTTAAACTGGTTTAAACCCTAAATAAATTTACATTTTACTGACCGTACCAAGGCGGTACCTAACAATCCTTGATAAACATAACTAGTTTTTTGTATATAGTATTTATGCACTGTGCTGTTTGTGAAGTTTTGTGCTGTTCTTCCATGTTTCTTGTTTTTGTTTTTATGTTCTATGTCTTTGGCGTTTACCCAGTGCCATTAAACCGGGTTTATGTTTAAACTGTTTGCTACTGAGCTTGTTTCTGTAGTTTTTCGCATAAATATCGATCGTGGTATAAATCGCCTTAGTGACTAGGTGTACATATTGTGCAGTGATAAGTACTGCTACGCGATTATTCACAATATCTTAGTTGACCATTTGATGAACCAACCCAAAAACAGAGTTATGCCTGTGTTGAATGCAAAAAAAGATTCATTTCTTGTGGAGACTTTATCTTAATGCAGTAGCCAATGATAATGAAACTAGATGACCTTGTTCATGTACATTCTGGTTCGTAGAGGTTACAGTATCAATCACAGATTTTTTTTGTATATAATTATGTTTATAATAAGGTCCCTAAGACTGTTTTGATCTTCTGCCTAATACAACTGAAGTAATCAAGGTATAAGACAAAGTCATGAGGCACATACCTGGATGCTACACGAAGAGCTCGGAAGCGCAATCACGTGTTTTATAATATTATGAAGCAAGCCAAACTACGCAAAATGTATGGCATCCGGCATAGGAATGTCCGCATTGACGCAGGTGAAGATCTTTGGGTTGAAGGAATGCCAGATTGGATGGGGTCAGAACGTTTCTATAGTAGAAATACAACCTAACATTGATTTCCCGTTGTTGTTATTTAAGGTGAGTGAAGCCGGAGAAATTCGAAGGACACTACGTGTTATACTACTGTTGTTGCAATTACCCATGACTTCTTCGGCGTTAGAGTTTACAATAGAGTATTATGAAACTGTACTTTGTTCAATGTATCCTACACAGTCACTTTTGCTGACCCTTAGATTTTTAGCCAATGTTAGGTGACTGGACAGCAATCCGCTGATACCAGGTGATCTTTCCCGCAACGACCAAAAACGACGGAAACCAAAATTGAAGACATTCGCAATAAGTTATGACTATATTGTCCGTGCAGAAAGTTATTTATATTTCCGTGTTCCATTTACCCACACAGTTTGTGAACATTTTGATTTTATTATATGTACCTGTATTTTTTTAATATTTTGACAGCATCATAAAATAAGAAAAAAAAACTACTTTGAGTCTCCAAATATAAATTCCGTATTGCATTACTTAATAGTGTTTAAACATTTGTATTGTCTTATTTCGATGTTTTGGGATGAAATAATTATTTTTAAAAATTTTCGTTTGTGTATTGGTTGATCAATTCGACTATTACCTGTCAACCGCCTTTAAATATCAAAGAAATACTGACTGTCGCCGTCAGTAATTTTGCGTTTGTTTAAGTATCACGCGGAACTTACTTCGACAGGGCTATATAATTACGACGCAAATACATGTACAGCTTGCAAAAGTTTCACTTCAATGTGCAAAATCTTTAGTAAATGTTCGCAAGAACCAAGCGGTGACAAAACTGTTGATTATATTTACTTCTTCGGTGCAAATTGGCGTAGAGATCTTGTCCACAATCTTTAGTTACAAACAAATTGACTCCTCTTATCGAAAAAACTTTTGCGAGGGAGAAAACTACTTACATGGCAGTTAATGTTAAAAAGGCTTCTTTTTTTTACTTTTTTTACTAATGATCGCTCAGATAAATATATCTTTTGGACATGCACAGATGTCATTGAAGTATTAAATTTTGTACTCAATAATTCTTTTCTTAAATTCGGTAAATGTTTATATAAGCAAACTATTGGAATTCCAATGGGTGCCAATTATGCACCTTTACTTGCAGACCTCTAAAGAATTTGCTAATTCAGGTTATTTTTAAAACATTTTTTGGCGAACACGTGTTGGCTGACTCCGAGTGTTTATGCTATGACCTCATTTTCTTCAAATATTTTACGTTTTCAAATCATTTGGAAGGAGAGAATAGCATATACAAGTCGCTTTTATTTTTAATAATGTTTTTCTTTATGTGTTCCCAGTTTTAGTACAATGATGCTTTTTATTATGAAACTCTATGAACACACAGTTTTAAACCTTTTATTTTATAAGGCAGACTGTGTGTGATGTTTTTAGTTTCTAACGATGACTGCATCGTATCTTTGAAAAGTATCTGCATTAGGTGCTCTTAATTGTTTCCCTCAGTCTGCAGATAGAGTTGGGATCTCTATTCATAGAAGTACTTGGGGTTTACCTTTTCGTTTATTATTGTTTGTTTTATTGATAAATTTCCCCAAGTTAATGCATACTTTGATAAGATTTACCTTTTGCGTTTTATCTCTATTAAGGATTGTTTGGAAAAGAGTGAGGTTTGTGCACATAAACTGGTTTAAACCCCCAGTAAATTTACATTTTACTGACCGTTCCAAGGCGGTACCTAACAATTCTTGATAAACATACCAATTATATATATATATATAGTATGTATAGTATTTATGCACTGTGCTGTTTGTAGAGTTTTGTGCTGTTCTTAGTTTCTTGTTTGTGATTTTGTGTTCTATGTATTTGGCGTTTGCCCATTGTCACTAAACCGGGGTTTTGTTTAAACTTTTTGCTACTGAGCATGTTTCTGTAGCTTTTTGCCTAAAAATTGTTTCTAATAACTGAATGATGCGCACGTTTTGCCTGCTTTGCAATATTATTTCGAACATAAGTAAACCGTTTATGATTATACCTTTTCTTAGTTTAGATCGTTGGACATGTCGGGAAAACGTTCTATCTCTGGAGTGTGGGTATGTCGCAGATTAGAATGTTACATGTACATGCATTAGTCATTCTTAGTTGTACTGTTTTGTATTGTTTTCTGCTCTGTTCGTGAGGGTGATCGTAATTGGCAGTGAAATTGTAAACATTGACTGGGCGTGAGCTTGCCGTTGTTCTTCCTTCATATTAGATATAAAGTGCCCTATGCTTTGTGTTGCCTCTATTACCATTAGTCGTTACATTGGTGGCCAAGTGTCTTTTGTTTAGTAAGGGCTTGCACAAGGTACATCCCGACGATATGGCTGTTTAAGAAACGTCCCTAAATCACGAACTAATTCTGTTCAGTATGACTTCACAACACAGAGAACCGGAAAACGGTGAAAATCCATCTGTGGTAGCAATATTAAGTTCCGCATGCAATCTGTCTTGGTTTACATTTTATTTGGATGTTTTGAATAGTTTGAACAGGTTTTCATTAGTGTAAGTCACTGGATAAAGTATCATCTAAATCAACTAGGCTCAGTACCTTAAACGATCAAAATATTCCATTTCTTCAAATTGCCAACTGCACTGGTGACGTGACTTTACATTTGGGATTGGACAGCTTTTAGGAAGAGCTACATTTATATTATTACGGTATCTTGAAATTCGTGTGGTACAATCAGGGGCTTGCATTTATTATTTTAAGCAAAAAAAGAAAGAAAAGAGGAATTTAGTCACTATAGTTGAAATGTATCTCTTTACAGCAATGTAGTTTGAACATGTATCTTGCCAGTTATCAGTCTCTACGGTAGCATGTAGTAATTGTAGAAATTTTAACATTATTTGGATACGACTTGCTTTTCGCCTTGGCTTGCATATAGAAGACCATACGGTATATATATTATGCGTTTGGCCGAATAACTCGAGTTATGATTGAATATTTATATGAAAACCTACAGAAACAAGTACAGTAGACAAAAGTTTAACATAAATCCCGTGTTATGGCACAGAGTCAACGCCAAAGACATAAAACACAAAAACAAACAATCACCAGAAACATGCAACAATACATATTCACGGAATATATAAAAAAAACTAGGGATGTTTATCAAGAATTGAGGTGGAACGGTCAGTAAAGAGTAAATTTACTGGGGATTTAAACTAGTTGGTGTGCACAACCGCACTCTTATCCCAACAATCCCGATTTAAGTGAAATCGTAAATGGTAAATAATTTTAAAGTATGCATTAACTTGAGAAACCTTAATAATAAAACAAATAATTAAAAAACGATTAGGTAAACCCCAAGTACTTCTATGATTAGGGATCCCGACTCTATCTTCAGACGAAGGAATACAATTCAGAGTACCTAATGCAAAAAATTAAATAAAAAGAAATGATGCATTTATTGTTTAAACTATAGAAATCCTACACAGTTTGCCTTAGCAAATAAAAGATTGTGTGATTATAAAGCTTGAAAATGAAAAGCATCATTGTCCTAAATCTAGGAACAAACAAAGAAAACATTATTAAAGAAAGAATGATATCTTTTTGCTAAAATCTTCTTCCCAAGTATTTTTTTGGAAAAAGTGACGTCACACGCTGAAACATTGCGAGCGAGCCAAACGAATGAGAAAAAGCACAAATCTGCATTTTTTATTAAATCAAAGGACACCTAATTATGTAAGGTATATTTAATGCGCGTGAATATCATTCTCAAGTATACCTTTGTTTCATGGGTGGTCGAAAAGCTTTTGATACGGGTTCGTACGACTGTGAACAAACTGAGTGCAATACAGACCCAACAACACGTCGTGTCTACGTAGAAATGTATAAAAACAAGAACAAGGTGTGTTTATTCCTTGATAAACTATATGGAAAGCGCTAAGGTTGGCGGAATTCCCCGACTTTGTATCGACTATGTATCAACGGTCTCATTAAAGAGCTAGAAGCCATAAATGTGGTATATATTTTTATCAAATGAATGTCGGCAACATCACTCTAACAGACGGCATAATTTAAGCTTTTTTAATGTGAACGGTCTTAATGATATGTTTAGGATATGTGACTCTTATTCTAAAACATCGCATTATAAATAGAATGCGTCTTAGTGCTCCGTTGTTTTTAAACGAACGTGGACGTGCTAAAATGAATCGGTGCTTCAAACTTGAAAATACTGTAATAACTGAAACAGATAGCTATAAGAACATTGGACTGTTTCACCTCCTGTTGAGGGATGCTTTATTCTCTAGTTCAAAGCTTATTGATTACACATTTCGAAAACTGCAAGGTACACTCTAAGACGTTTGTAACAGCGGGCTTAACATATTTTCATTTAACGCGATTACCCTTGAAAATATATACATAAGCATTGGTATACCTTAAGGACTATTATGTAGTGAGGATTGGACAAATATATGCTAAAACGATATCGCCGAACTGAAGAGATCACATACGTTCTTAGTAAAACTTATGTAGTCCTATAAGCAAGCAGTTAGCACGGACTTGTATTGACAAGAGGAAATTACAATTCCTAACGTACAACTGTTTTCACACATTTCAATTTGATTCATCGACCCTGATAAACATTTAAAGACTTAAGACCTAATGACAAACTATATATGTAGGTCATATATGTTTTTACGAAAACAACGAACAGCAATTTTAGAAATGCATTTACTGTATTTGAGTTAGTATATGGACAGTCAAAATATCAAATACTTGAATGTAAAAAGTACAAACATGATAAACATTATATATTTAGATAAAACAGAACAATAGTTCATTATTTCATTCAAGAATTGATAAAAAAATTCTTCATTTCATTTAAGAAAAACTTTATGTAATCAATTCTTACCCATTTTGTAAATAGAACGACCCGACTATAACCGGAAACATTTTTTTTTCAAATGACGTCACAATAACGCGGGAAAAGATCAACCACTTGAAATCACTTTAAAACGTAAAATTTAAACACTTCTTGTACCATTATATTTAAAATATAATAAACTAACACTTTTAAAAATGTTGATCTATATTTTACGGGACCTGCAGACACATTACAACCAATAACAAGATCAATAGCTTTCATGTATATTGTTATGCAATGAATTACGATCCGAACATATCCGAAGATGTAGCGTTCATCTATTGATGAATGCAATTGCCGAAAGGCAGTTCATTTAAGGAATGGAAGTTGAGGTGTAAATATTAGCTATATTAACATTATTTGACATGAACACTTCAATTGTTTTAAACATGCTTGGGTTTCTACAATAATATCTTGGCAGGTAACTTTGCATCATGTCGGAATACAAATTAAATTCAAAACGGAAGTCAAACTCATCTTCTAAAATTTTACATGATGGACTCGTCCGATCAACAGTATCAGTATTATTCCATCTCCCAATTTCGATACTAAGCCTATTTGATGATAATCTCAATTTGCTGCAATTTATTCATAATTACCGTCTCTCAGTAGTCAAATCAAATCAAAAGTTCAAATAATTTTTACATAACTGAAAAACATAAACTATGAATAACTATTGACCGATTTCATATCGTAACAAGCATATATAGCACAAACACGAGAAAAACTGCATAAGTTAACACATTTTAGTATCATTGTTTTCACCTAAATAAAATAATGAATTAGCACATGATTAAAACATGAATACAAATGTCATATACAATAAACATATTTAAAAAACTAAGGTGTTAAGGTGTAATCTTGACCGTAGTTTAAAAAAATCTTAAGATATATTAAGTATACAACTGAATAGAGAAGTAGCACAACCCATTACTTAAAAGGATATTAAACACATATCACCTTAATTCAGGTTCAAGATGTCCTGAATAGCACCAGTCTCCCGGAAATTGCAACAAACATATGTAGTAAATATGCAAGCACTAGTGCTTTGACGGAAACGGAAAGAGTTGAGGCCAAAACTGTTGGTCCTTACCTAGAGTACCTTGCAATGTCACTTTACCTAAAAGAATAAGAGTTGGTTTTAATTTTAAATAAATCGTGTAGATAAACTGGTGTTTGTGTGTTAAAGTTTCTAAGGCAATTGCTCTAAGTCGTCTTATTTTAAATGATGGAAGATGTGACTTAATTAATAAAGAACAATAATATGATGTATGGTCATTGTAGATACACCGTAATGCTCTTCTTTATATCTTATAAGTTTTTTACGTCACTACATTTTTTTTATTTAAGGGACACAAATTAAAGTATGACATAGTAAAAGAGTAATAGATTCTAAGCGTGCCTAATTTGCAGATTTTTCCCAATGCGTTTAAGTACATTTTATTGAAACACCTAGTAATTTTACTTCTTCTTCACATGTGAATATGATATCCTCCAGCTGAATGGTTATAGTGCAATATTTCGATTTTAGATGTATAGCCAGAAATTTATTTTGATTTGCCTTCATTTTGTTATCTGAGATACAGATCAATGAGAGACTGTCCTGTCACTAAGCGTTAAGATATTAGGCAGATATTACATATGCAAATATTAAAACAGACTGGCAAAAGGAAAGAGCCCTGAGACACTCCATTATATCTATGTTTAAATCACATGTAATTTTACCTAGACTAACACTTATATAGCTTAAATATCATTTGATTAAGTTAATTGCATTTTCACACACACCTACGTACTTTAGTTTGAGAATCAGCAAATTGTGAGGCAGGCAATCAAAGGCTTTAGATAGGTCCATCAATATCATTGCCACATATGTATTTTCAATAAGCGCTTGTTTTCAGTCTTCAGTGATATTTAAGAGTGTTGTTTGGTATACGCATTTTTGTGTGAATGCAGACAATAAATATTTAAATGTTCTTCAAAAATTAAACTATTTCCGTGTTCGTGGCGCGTTCGAAAATGTTTGACAGAACTGGAAGAATACTGACCGGACGATAATTGCCTTTCTCGATATAACTGTTCATTTAATGTAAAGGAGTAATTTTTGCTTTTGCTATTTTTAAACTATCAGAAAAGGTTGGGGTCGAAAACGACTCATTTCCTATGAATGTGATGTGATACGAGATGACATGTTTAGCTTACTTTACAACTGTAGAAGAGATCCCGGGATATTAACACCTGTGGCCTTTTTAATACATAATTGATCAATTTGTATATCAATAAATTTGAAATCAACCGGTTTAGAATGTAATTCAGTTTGTGTTAAGTAATTTTCTTTAATTGATACAATACTCGGATGGTTTTCATTTGCATATAGAGAATTATTTCCTATATGTTTGGCTACATTGACAGAGATAATATTAAAAATTTGTGGAAACTAGCTACTAGGCTCCATAGTTTCGTGATTCTTACCCATTTTTAAAGGTTTTATTCATATTATATTTATAAAAGAAAGCATGTTTTCAAGCTGTATTCATAAATCGAGACGGTCTTTGGAGAACCTTCCTTTTTTAAGGGGGGCATGTTTGTTTGAAGTTGTGTGATTTTCAATTAAAATATTGTTAGATAAGTCCTAGTAAAATTTTCTCAATCTTTCTTATCTTTTTCCTGTTTTAATTGTATACCAATACAATTGTGACAATCATTCAAACCATAATCAAAATTAACTATGTTGCTAGTATAAACTAGTAGGTTCTTGCATGTGGTTAAAATAACATCTAATAAAGTAGGGCTACTGTCCACAGGGCAACCAGTAGGTTCTTTACAACATCTTCAAGGTAAAACTATTACATCTATTTTGAAGCAGTACACTTTTATCATCAATAAGCATGTTGAAATTTAGATCGCATATGATTAATACGTTGTCATCTATTTTTAAAGATTTATCTAGTGTAATGTCACAGTTATTGAAATATTCTTGTTCAAAATGTTGGTTTATAAGTTCCATAGATGATTCTATTAGACTGATTTAAGATTACCTCAACACAGATAGTCTCTATTTTTTAAACTTTAATCCATGTTTTCTTTCACCGGCAATGTCCGAACGCAAATAGGCCATGATGCCTCCAACATTCGCGGTCCTGTCAGCTCGATATATGTGATAGTTCACTGCAAATTGTTTAGTTTCTAGAATAAACAATACATCAACTGTATTTTCCAATTCAATTTCCTTGATACTATAAAAATTTATTTCTTAAACTAATTATATTTAAACATGCGCAGATGAATCTTCTAGGATGTTGTTGCCACAGTTAAGTCAGTGGTCCAAAATTGTTGTTTTTTTCCTTGAAACAGTAGAACAAAATAAACCGTATATATAATAATATGAATTATCAAAAAAACTGTCAGTGAAATGAAAGTTTAAGCACTTAAAACATAGTCATGGATCTTTCCGGGTAACGAGTTGGTTGTATTCATCAGGTGTTGCACTGGCACATTTTATGTGCCCCCAGAAGTAGCAACTATCGCAGTCTATGGCTCGGTTGTTTTAGCCACTGGTATGGAGCAGTCTCCACATGGATACCGGACAGGTCTGGGATTTGTCGCAATATCACCTGATAGCAGGATCAAGTACAATCTGACACACTATTTAATATAAAATGGCCGAGATCTAACACGCCTGGAGTGGTTGAAATGGAAAGATATCGTATATGACACCCTCACAGTCCACTGGTAACTAAAACAGATAGAAAAAGACGGTTTTTTCGAATATGTCATATGAATCGTATGGTTCAAAAAGTCTTTCTAGATGTCATTTACACCGTGTTGTTGGATATACGTATGTGGTGTTATCTGTTTGTGATCGAGAAACATTATCAGCAAAACTCACTGCATAATGATGAAAAGTTTCAAATCTGAAAAAAATGTTTTTATCGGGTTTGCAGGTTGGTGTCAAACTCACTAAATTACGCAGGTTTTTATTGAGCGTCCACTGATCTTGACTGTATGAAAAAAGTCCCAGAATCGCCGAAATTGAGTTGATCTTGCAGGTGTATGAATGGTAAAATCGATCACAATGCTATAAAAAGATGCTTCAGAAAATAAGTATTTTAAAAGATTTATGTACTCCAAATAAAATTCAATTTGTTTTCATGCCAAATTCGAATATACTTTTCCAACTTAACTGCGGTTCTGAACCTAGCGTTTGCGCAAAACGTAATACTGCAAATATCACAAACGTCTTATTCAATACTATTACTGTGCAATACATAATTATGTACAACCTCAACAGCAACCGTGAGCATTGAATTTTAAATAAGTATTTCTAACCATCCACTGTCCATTTTTGCATTTGACTCAATAACGTTCCTCAGTCGGTATATCAAACCAATCAATAACTTCATCGATAAACACACCATTTTGAAACAGAAATGCCCAAAACAATGACGATTTCCAAATACCTCTTGCTCTTTCGTTTGCCAATTTCAGAACAACGTCAAACAATCCTAATTTACCTCACCAGATTTCCACGAATGCAGTTTTACCCGAACAACCCGGATTCCAAAATCTTGTATAAAATTTCGTTCATTTTGGATTTTAAAATTGTTCAAAACAATCAACTCGTAATTGACTGAATCTCTCAACAATCATTTTCAAAATACTATTTCATATTCGCGAGTCATCAAAATCTGATCACCTTGACAATTAATCAGCCATATTTTCAGACCTAGATATCCGCTGTATTTTCAGTGAAACAGAGTGTGCCATGCAAAACTGGAAAATACTGCCCATAATTCTGGGTCAAATCATTTTTCATGTATTGATCGGATACAAATTTAAAGCTTGTTGTCTCCTGACATTACTTTTGACCAGCTAACCTAAATATAAATGGGTTAATCTGCTTTGTATAGCCAAACTTCATCTCGCGGCCATATAATACACAAGTAATTGATTGTTATCCACGTCCCGCACGGGCGGAGTTACAGTCCGATTACTATAGGCCACACATATATTCACTTTTATATCAAATAACGAACGAACGAACGAAAGTTTATTCAAAGAAAGGCCTCCAGCCCACAATACATGTTACAATGCAAATCAAATATAACAAAATGCATATATGTAACTAACTAAGAGTTGTGTCTCTTGGTTAACAAGTTAAGTGTTATCTATATCTAACATTAGTTTATGAATGTAAAGAGCAATGGATTTAATATGGGTAACATTTTCCGATGTCATCATATTATAGAAATGAACAATGTCAGCATTTCAACGATACCAAGAGAACAAATAATTTTCCCGGATGTCATTAAATCTTGAACACTTAAACAATACATGATATTCATCTTCAATAACAAGTATGTCTTTATCCAATAAACAATAAATACAAAAGAGATCATTTCTATCAATACAAAAAAACGATACAATTCCAATATGGAGTTTATGACTAGATGTTCTAAATCTAGCCAATGATTTTCGTACAGGAAACGGTAAACTGATATTAAGGTATCTTTCAACATTCAATAAGGACTTAAAGCATTTATAAGTATCACAACGTGAGCAATTATTTACATCGCCAAGCCATGTTTGTCTACAACAATCAGCAATTCTTATTTTAAAATGACAAATAAATATATTTATATCTCCCACATCCTGGGCAATCCAAGCACACCTAAAGCCATATGTAAACAATATTTCTTTTATATAAGTTGCCCAAGTACGCTTACCTAAACTATCCAGATTTTTTATCATAATATATGAATTTCTACGGAATCTATTTTCAGGCATTTGTAATACTTGGCACCAATGTTTTACACATTTCGAGACATAAATAGTGAACATTGGTAATCTACCACATTCACCTAAAGCCACGCAATTATTTACAGAACTCTTAACTCCAAGAAAATATTTACAAAACAAAAGCTGTACTTTTTCAATCTCATTACATTCCTTGAATCCCCAACTTTCTGAGCCAAATGTCAGTATCGGGGAGACCATTGTATCAAAAATCATTATGATTAAACGTACCTTATGACAACTGATAGTTTTTAATTATCTATTTAATTGAATAAAAAGCTTTCCTTGCCTGAGCTGCTAATTTGGATTTAGCTGCAGACCAAGATAATGTTGGAGTAAACAATAAACCCATATATTTGTACATCGATGTAATTCTGACGATGTTACCATTAAGTGTCCAATTTTCATACTGGCGTAATGGACCTCCGTTTCTAAATACAATAATTTCAGTTTCTTCATATTAATCTGCATCCCATATTCATTACAGAAGTCGGAAATAGCGTTTAATTGTCGTTGAAGGTTTATTGCAGTATCAGCACAATTTGCCACATCATCTGCGTACAATAAACAGTGTGTATCAGGAATATTGTCCGTGATAAAAACACCCTTGTTACAACTATCTTTAAGATATTGACATAGAGCATTGATAAAAAGATTAAATAAGATTGGACAATATAAAGCTCCCTGCCTTGTCCCAATATTACACTTAAAACCCTCAGCAGCATACACTTGTTTTGTATTTACGTCATCATTTGTTATGACGTCATCAAAAAGACCACCAGAGTTATCTAATTTTATATGAGCTTTGAGTTTAGAATGCATCGACAGTATTACGTTTATGAGTTTACCTTTTATTCCTTTTTTTCATATTAGTAAAAAGTTTGTAATGACTCAAGGAATCAAAGGCAACATACAACACGTAAAATCTGCCGCCTGGTTTTGTCAAATATTTTTGAATTAGGCATTGTAATGTAAACAAATTATCAACAACAAAATATCCAGCTTTCAATTCATCTCAAACATTGTATTGCTCTGACTCTGTATTGCATTCTGTGATTCTTTCTGCAACAATACTTGAAAATATATTATATATAATATTAATTAAAGAAATACCACGATAGTTGGCTGGGTCATTTTAAGCACCAAACTTATAGATAGGTGTAATTAGACTAGTACTCCAACTGTCCGGAAATTCACCCGATGAAAGGATTTTATTAAATATTATATTCAATATAGGCGTTATCAATGTAATGGTATTTTTTATAAAATTCAGCGCCTATCGTTCATTCTCTATATACAGGTCCAAAACGACATGGGTTTTGGTCCAGTATGACATGTCTTTAAATAACATTTTTTCATGTTTCATGTTAAAGACTAATATTTGAAGGGCACCTTTGAGAAATATTTTAGTTAATCTACTGTAAATGACTGTGTTTCAGCAATGGTAGCAAGACCAGCTGAAAGGACCGACAGATACGTTACATGACATATGAAGTTTTATGAACATTTTCATATAAAGAAATAAGGCATGTCAAACTCTTGAAAATGTTAGTTTAAATTCATTTTTAGCAAATAAAAACTTTGTCAATGTAAATAAATAATGAAAATTAAAAAAAAATATGTTGTCTTTTGTTCATGTACGGCTCGATTTTTATTAACACATTTATAATTGTCTCAAATATTTATTGGTTATATCACAATGAAGCATGTTAAAAGCGTTGTTATACGAAAAACTGTAAGACTAAGTCTGTAGTTTTGAACTGTAATTGGTAGTCATTGCGATTTACATAACAATCGGAAGCTAACAAAATGCTTTACAAGATGTGTAAAATGTAACGTATCTGTTGTTGTATGCCAATTTGTTATTTCAGTTTATATTTATAATTTAACAAACAAATATATTACGAAAAAACAAGGAAATCGTTTGTTTTGGTCAAATCTGTATTAGATACATAAAACTATGTTCTTTTAAACATTAACATGAAGTATAATGCAGACATAACGTATCTGTTGCAATCAAATTAAAAGTCTAAAACAATGTAACATTTTATAACTATTTTGTCAAAACAACAGTAACATTAACATATAGTAAATGGTTTGAACGCTTTAAAATCAATAAACATTAATTCTGAAGTGTTTATAGTCTATATGTGTTTTTGTTATGATTATAACGTATCTGTTGGAATAAAATGTAAATCTAGAACACATTCTTATAGTACTTGTCTGGTCCATACACAGGAAAAGTTAACATACAAACATGAACTGAACGCTCAAAAATTCATTAACAGTATCGTAAAAAGTACAACGGTGGAATCAACATGATTTCTATTAAGCATTATGTCATGAGTATAAGAAGTAATACTCAACACACTTATGTTGCAGACTGTGTGATTCTCGAAATATTTACAGCTGACATTTTACCCTTATTTCGTCAAGCTCAGCACAAGAAAGCGTGAAGAAACGACGGAATCGATCAGCCGGTGCAGGCTCTTTGACTTCCATTACAATTTTGTTCGATTCAACCCACAAAACATCCTTTCGTGATGGCCAACTGAACTGAACTTTGCCCCTGAGCACATTTTTCGTCATGAAATTTATTTCTGCGGCTTCGTCTGACACATCAGTATCAATCACCTGACCGATATACCAGTCATCGTCGTAAATGGCGACAACGTAATTTCCCTTTGTGATATAAGAGGCAATATCTTTGTTGTGTGTCGCATCTGTATTGCCATTGAGCTCATGAATAGTCCAGGTGTTACAGGGTTCTTCCATACAAACATCACAGTAACAAGAAGTTTTCTGTGACATAAGTTGACCTTTTCCAAACCGAACGAGCACACGCTCTTACCCACTCTTACCGTGGCCAGCATCAAAATAATCCCATGAGGCATCCACCCCGAACATTTCTTGGTGTTGTGTTACTAAGTGAAACACATCACTGTTGCGATATTGAGATGACGGGGAATCGGTCCAATAATGGACCATCTCAACATTTGGAAGCAATTCTTTTACAACAGGCATAAGCCGGTTGATGATAGCAAAAACAGCAGCTGTGTTGTGGTTGTTGACATCTGAAATAAAAGACAGGTTTTTGTGTTCAAGAGTCCCATTCTGCTTATAGTATATAACGACTGGATGGATCGTGACTGATGTTGCGTTCCAATACGCCGATTGTATCTCTTCTGTATTCTGGCACGTGTAATTTTCGACGAAATCCATTTGGATCAATGCTCTGTTTTCGGGAAGATTGTTTTTAAGTTTGTGTAGTGCAGTGTACTGATTGTGTACCCTGGAACAGTGTTCAAGAAATTTCTGGAATTCAGCCAACATTATATCTTTAAACTCTTCAAGTGGTTTGCTTTTCTTTACTACTCTCATTCTTTTTTGCCATCTACGTCTACCCTTTGCCATTCTTCGTATTCTATTTCCTCTGATGATAGATCCCCTATCTTGGTCTTCATATCTTCATATGTTAGCATACGACTTACTACTTCGGGATTCGGCGATATATCTAGGTGATAGCACCTGAGACTCTTCAACTTCAGAGCCATGTTCTGATGAACTGTGCAAAGGCATGTGTTTCTGGACAGCAGTGAGGTGAGTTTTACATTCTTTGGTCTTAGTTTGCAAAATAACGAGTAAGACACCTTTGATTGCGGGTTCTCTGATTGAAATTTGTCATGTAAGTTATGGAGATAATCATTTAAAATTCGTGTTTGAATTTTCTGGCCATTTACTTTGGTTGCATCTTTCTTCCCTGGCATACATCTGCTAACATCATCTCTTCGAAAAAACTTCTCTATATTTTCCCTGTTCTTCTTTCCTTCCATTGAGCATCTTATTATCTCTTAACGTGTTAGAACTTTTGCTGTTTCAGTACTCAAACCTTTTCGGCAAATACCTGTCTCTTTGTTAAATATGTTCATGCATCTGTATTTTTTCATTCTCCGACCACTTGCAATACTTTTGATGTTCTCTCTATTCTTCAAGGCTCTGTTTTCTTCCCTTGATGCCCGCAGTTCGCCAATAAGGCAGTTAGTAAGTGTCATCTTTCTAAACAACTGTCTGTGTGCTTTCGATCTTTTGGGACTAATTCCGGCTTCTCTAAGCTCAAATAATGTCTTAGTTTACTTATTCTTAGTTTTGCTCTGGCCAGGGATTTTGCATTCGATTTACTTGTTGTTGAGGATTTTCTTTGACTGAATGGCAGAGCAACATAAAGTTTACTGTTCGAATTGCTCCTCAAACTTGTTCCAGATGTAGAGGCTATTGGTGTTACTGGTGATTGTTGTACCCCTATATTGCTTGTTTGCTGCTCTCTTTCTTGGGCGTTTAGTTCTAGATTCCCAGTAGCTTTTTTCATTCTATAGGTTTTACAGTAAATTCTATTTCTTTCCAACCGTGTTTTATGTTCCGGAATTGTCAGTTTTAGCGCTGTTCTCCTGTTGAGCTTTGAGCGTTGTCGTTCTCTTCTCAGAAAACTCGGATCGGTTTTCTTTTTCTTCTCCCTATAGGCTTTTTGTCTTTCTGCGTTTGTTTTCGACATCGCGCCTAAAACAGACAATACAAATACTTGAAGCATTAACAACAGAAATGCACCAATGATTATAAAAATGTGTTCAGCTATGTTTATTTAACTGTACCACGAATACATAGAATGAGCATGGTACAGTTTAAAATAACTTGTAATTTTGTTTGAAACTTATCCCACAAGAACACCTGCTTTTAAACTGTATTTGTCTATATATAAAGGGCAACAACTCTGTAACTACAAAGGGACATAATCAAATAAAATCCGAGGTACACAACTGCATAATCAAAACATCAATGTCTGGATTTTTCATTACATTATTTAGTATCATCTTGGTGTTATATATGACAAAAAATCAATAATTTTGCTCGGACGGAAAGACAGACATACGAACAGATGAACGGACAGAGGCATATATATCTGTAATTCCCATAAAAATAGACAATATCACAATATAAACCCCTAAAACTGTAACAAAAATATATGAGACAGATACGTTACACTTATAAACAGATACGTTACAACGACCAGAACACCGGAATTAATCATCTTTCAATCTATGTCGCACAATACCTTATGTCTCAAAATGTTATTCAATTAGTCTTTTAACAGAAACAAAACAAATCAATGATACAAAAATTGAATTAAAAACGTGACATACTTACTTGTGAAGTCGGTATATTGTCTAAATCAGCATCCTCGATTTTACCTCTATATGGTTTCCATTATTTAAACTCTGAATGACGCAAGTATGACGTCATAAGAAAAACTACATCTGGTGACGTGACAAAAAATGTTTATTATACGGATTGTTTTTAAAATGCAGGTACTGGTACCTCTTGAATCTATTATGTAACGTATCTGTCGTTTGTAACGTATCTGTTGAAACATTTGTTTTAAAGGAGTGAGAATCATTTTATGTCAATATAACACAACTTCTGGTTACACTTTATGGATATAAATGTTAATTAGTGCCTGGATATATGCATCGTTTAAAAATATGCAAAAATTGTCGTAACGTATCTGTCGTTTACTTTTGAAATCTTCCAGCGTAGCATGAAAAGGCTTAAATTTCGTTTTTCTGTGTTGACAACGTTAAATTTGTTAACTATTTTCCTATTGTATGAAGTTATATGATATAAAGAGGCAATTTAAATAGCTATATTTTATGTTAAAAGTTCCCTTACCTGTATGTTAAAACGCCGTAACGTATCTGTTGCAAAAATCGCCGACATCATAAAACTCGACACTACACGGATAATTTAGAATTATATACTCATTTATGTGTATTTTTGCTAAGTTTGTGTCTAACTCGCATGAAAGATATATAAATTGGTGTATTTTTTAAATAAAACCAAAGATTAAATGGGTACCTTTTTATGCACCCCCGATCGCCGACAGCCAAAATGAGACATTTTTAGATATTAACGGGGTTTTTTTAAATATAGGAGTAGTTAGACCTACTATTACGAATTCTCCCATAGGATGACGACCTGGTTTATGGAAATATACATAAAAATGTATATTATTCACAAAAATACAAGATTTAACCCATTGCCGACACGATTATTCAGTATTTGGACCTGTATATGGAGAATGGACGCTATGCCATCAATACCATGTGCCTTTCCAGCTTTTAATTTCCTTATACTTTTCTCGATTTCCTCATTTGTGATAGGTGCGTTTAATAAATTTTCAAATACTGTAGCAATACTTATGCGAAAAACTACAGAAACAAGCTCAGTAGCCAAAGGTTTAACCATAAACCCCGTTTAATCGCACAGGGAAAACTTGGTCAGTATACTGTATGTCAGTAAAATTAAAATTGACCGGGGATTTAAACCAGCTCACTTTTATCCAAACAATCCTGAAAATCTCATCAAAGTATGCATTAACTTGAGGAAACTTAATAATAAAACAAATAATAATAAACTTCTAGGTAAACCCCAAGTACTTCAATGGTAAGAGATCCCAATTCTATCTACAGACAAAGGAATACAATTCAGAGTACCTAATGCAAAAACTTTTCAAACAAACAATGCAGCCATTGTTTGAAACTATGAACACCACACACAGGCTGCCTTAGAAAAGGTTTAAAAACTGTGTGATCATAAAGTTTCATAATAAAAAGCATCTTTGTACTAAAACTGGGAACAAATAAAGATATTATTAAAAATAAAAGAAACATATATTATTAAGATTAGCAAATCTTTTCTTCCAAATGATTACGTATGTAAAATAATTGAAAAAATGACGTCCCATGCCGGATCTTTCCGAGCCAGCCAAAGACGGTCTTAAAAATAACAAAAAGGACTGAAAGCTTAGTTACGTAAGGATTTTATATTCAACCCTATAAACACGACGACTTTACTGTGGAATTGTTTCAAAATCTCGACTTTGATAATATTTTATTGTTTAATCGTCATTTCCATACAAAGGTCTCAAATATTGTAATTTTGCAAATATGCAAAAAGTATTTCATTTTTCTATTGAGCAACCGCAGCAAAATCCCCACGTGTGGACGTCTAAACTACGACTAGTAAGGTGTCTGCCAATTAGGTGTGTCGTGTTGTTATTTATTGGGAATTGGGAGAAGACAATTAGTTATGTCAAATTAATCTTATTTACTGTGTTGCTTACAATTAATGCTCTTATATTCACCATTGTCTCCCAAGAAATGCGAGAAACATGAAGCGTGTTCACAAGTAATTACAAGACAGAAACATAGCTTTATCTTTCTTCCGTTACCTAATCAATAATAGTTCATGTCGATGGAAGTACTTACTTATCATAAATGCAAATCATGCTGTGAACAGGATATCTGTTTTCGATACAATTTTTGGCCGCAGGTATTTTGAAAGGTATAGTTCGATTATACACGAGTATATTATAAGCTAAAAACTTTTTCACAATATAAGTACAATCCTCAAACAATTCCGTTATATTTAGCAGATTCATTTACATACCACTTAAAAAAATATTAAACAAGATTTTATGTTACGCTGCTATAAATTATCTTTAAAAACGCAGTTCTTCACTGCCTTACTAATACAACGAAAATTCGAACTTTTCTTCCAAGTTTTAATGCATTTGTTACAGGGTATATTCATTCATTCATCACATACAATTATACATGCTCTGGGGCTGTTCTAGCATTTTTAAAGCTTACTCATCAACTTCAACAAAATTATTTATTGACATTACAGTTGCAATAGTCTCAGCTACGCTATGTTCTTGAATCGTTTCACGATGGAAAATCGAGTCGGAAAGTTTACGGAGATAAAGAAGCTGGTGCGTTCAAATTCGAGAAGAAAAATGTGTATTTTAAAATATATCAAATGATTTTAACTGTCCACGGAATACGAAATATTAACACTTTTCAATCTGTATATTTTTTGTTGCTATCAATTGTGCCATTAGGTTCTAAAAGAACAATCCTTGATAAAAAAAATAACTATTTTTTGTATACAGTATGTATTCACTGTGCTGTTTGTAGAGTTTTATGCTGTTCTTCAATGTTTCTTGTTTGTGATTTTTGTGTTCTTTGTCTTTGGCGTTTACCCAGTGCCATTAAACCGGGTTTATGTTTCAATTTTTGCTACTGAGCTTGTTTCTGTAGTTTTTCACATAAGTATTATCAATTGTACTCCTTCAATTAGTCTATATCGAGGGAACCTTTTCGACTTTCAGGATTTAACGACACTATTCTTAAAATAATATATATATATCGATCAAAAGTTTTAGTTAACGCACGTTCTGCGTGATCAAAACCTTTTGTAGAAGAAAATATATATTTTTTTAAAATGCCTTCTTCCTCTGATAATGTTTGTAATGCTTCAATTTGATATACATTGATTGTAGAAAATTGCGTATTGTATTGAATGCTACATTTAGATGCTAAGTATTCATGACGTCACAGCAATTATTATTACCCTTCGTCATAGGGTAAACCATTCCGTTATGTTATCCGTCAAACATTTTATAAGTTCTCAAGCACACAAGTAATACTATTTTCAGAATGAATTCACAATGTCATCTAATCAATATTGCCATCACAATTAACAATATTTTCCGTCTTAAATGTTCACTTTTGTTTCAATTCAGTTCAATTTAGTATCAATGATAAGATTAAAAATACAATAAGTATCATGCCACCATGTAATCGTAGGTGCCCCTTTCACTTCCAATTTCACAAGTGTTCTCACAAAACGACAAAAAAAACAGACAGAAACACTGACCAAAACATGATAGTTTTAATTAAATGATATGACCAAAGGGCTGGAATAATGAAAAGGATACGCATTACTATCAATTAAAATGAATGTAGACATGCAGATCATGTTGTTCGATTTATTTTTTCATCTGCACAAGCAACATACGACTGTATACGTGAGAGGAATGGTGAAACGTCCTGCACTTATATAAATAAAATCGTATTTTAATAATGTAGACATTGCTAAATGACCGGTTGAGTGACTATTCTTATTTTAATAGCCTATATTCGTTACAATAATATATCTAACAAGGCAAACATTATGATTGAAGTATTTCTGATGCTTTTCTTAAACAACTCTTAAATTAACCCTGTCGCATTCCCCCCGAACCTCTTCGGAAAAGTCGTTTTGACTCGTCTGAAAGTTAATCTCATAAAATAATTAAAAGTTTCAAACATAACATAAAATGTTCAAGTATACATTTAATAAGCTTATCGCAACACGTAATACAATATGCAAATATATTGATACCTGAAAAGAAATATTAAAAGACAAATATTTTGTGTACTCCTGAATAAAATTTTACCAAAAACACAAAAAAGAAAGAATGTATTTATGTATTATCAAAAGAACATCAAAATTATCCACGTATAACTTATACAAATGCCTTCAGGTGTCTGAAATAAACATATGAAAAAGATAATGCCTCATAAAAATTGCACATCGTTTTTAAAGCAAGTGACAAAGATTTCTATACAAGTATTGTCACAATTGCAATGGATACAACAACAGAATCTCATTTGAAATAAGATACTTTATTGCGGGTTTCAACAAATCTAGTGCATATTATTTTCTCCACATGTCAATGCATTAACTGACTGATATCCTGTAGTTTTTCTACGACGGGAATCATACCACGCCGGCTTCTTTTTTATCTTGAAGACTACCTTAATTGTGACGGTTTTCTTTTCTTTCTGTTTTCCTTCCTACGTGTAAATCATGATAGAAGACCATGATAAATTGCTGGTATCTGTAAAGAAAGAAAGCATAAATACTTTGTTACCATCTTCAAACTAACAATTCACACAGTTGCTTTTTAACCCAAGGCAGTCATTGCAGAACTACATCCTGTTGCGACAGATGATGAATTACTTGAAGATCAACAAGTAAGTAGCAAGAAGTCTATTGTATTAAACAAGGCACAGAAATTTCTTAAGAAAAACATGACTGTCAACTGAATGTTCTTTACAAACATTATGTTTTTGATAAGCCGATACAGATATTGGTAAGAGTACACAAAGATAAAAAAGCATTTAGTTAAAAAAAACAAAAACAATACAATTTAAGAAATTGGCAATGTGTTAATGCAAAGAGTCTACTTTACTAACTCAATTTCGCTTGTACTAGCGACCGCATGTTGTTAAGCAATACTCATATTGGTTTTGACCAATCTTTAGAAGGTGGTTCCGCTTAATAAAACCTATAATGAATCTTTCAGCAATCACAAACAACGAAACCCTCTCATATGTTATCATGTTTGATGGCATAACGATCAATTAATTGGCAAATGAGCCGTTGGGAAAAAAGATGCGAATGTGCGGGGAATTGTAAAAGTAATCCAGATTGTGCAACATACAGAAGTGTTTACTGAAACAAGTCGAATCGTTGACGCAAATGTGACGAAATAACTTTATCAAGTACTACTTTATTGTTTTATAATCCTTTCAAGTTACATTGGTAATATGGCAACTTAAAAAAAAATGGAATTAGCAAAATATAAATTACAATAGAGAAAACCCTCTTCAAAGTGAAATAGTTTCAAATTGTGCATTTAAGATGACCAGCGTTAGATTTCTTTTCACACATTGTTTTCCAGTAGACGATAGCAAAAAAGTCCAATCGTTTAAATCGTTTTATTTTTCTCTATAACTAAAATGTATATTATGATATCCAGTAAGAATAACAACAAGAACACTTTACTTGTTTGTTATTTGTTTTGTTTTAAGGTCGTGAGATCGAACCCGGTAGGATGACGTCATAAAACGACATAATTTCCTGTTAAAAACATTAAGTACCAAACGTCTTTGTAAATTGTACTACGTTATTCAAAAAACTTCATCATGAATACTTAATGAGACATAATTGCAAAACATGTCAATTGAACAATAATTTTTGCAAATTAATTTATTTACAAAGATGTGGAAATATATATCTAGTATGCAATAGAAAATACGTAATTGCTGTATTAATCCGGAAACATGAAGAACATGTGATAAATGTTTCTATGTGAATTATGTCAATGTTTTGTTTTAGTGTACTTAATCATTTTCATCGACATTTGGTAAAGTCTTGGTCGAAAATATCTTTGAAGAACTTCTGCGTCATGGATGTTGTAATTCAGTGAAATAAACAAGCACTTTAGCTCGCAATATATCATGAGGTCAGACACGTAAACAGTAAGTTAAACCCCATTTTGAACATTTCAAGCAGTGCCCACCGATATTACTACTGTAATGTAGCAATGCCTCAGGTTGAATTCCATCATTATTCGTATATACTGATTACTTTCAGGAGCATACACATCAAAACAAAAATGACACAGCATCGTGCCAATGATGCCAATGATGCAAATTATGCAAATGATGCAAATGATGCCAATGATGCCAATGATGCAAAATACGACCCGGGTCCTGACTGCTTGTTCTAGGATAAATTTAAACAATGAAATAATAGCCAGAAACCCGGTATGAAATAAACAACAATCTTGAGGTTTTTTCATTGACTTCGATTTAGTTCAATTGAAAAATAGAGAACGTTGATTATTACACGTTCTTTTATATTGATTTTCATAATTAAATTTGATATACTTCATATTAAGTGGAAAAAAACATAAATAATGTTTTACTTCAGGTACAATTTCTTAGCCACTGAAGTAAGAGCGAGTTAATTTAATATAGAGACGGTGTACAAGCCAAGGGTGTCCGGTTCATTAAGAGGAGAGCAACCAGTTCGTTCCCAATACAGTTATAAAATAAACAAAGCAGGGATGTAGCCTTCGAAGTGTCTGGCATTAGATAACCCGACTGCATGAGATTTGTCTTACGAATAATTGATACCGGATTTATTTCAGATAAAATCTTTTTATAACAAAAACGTAATTTTCGTACAACAGCCTTTCCGCATTTTTCACTGGTCAACTTTTCTGAGTTATGGATTTGTTTCATGTGGTCTACAACATATCTCTTAGATAGGAACTAATATTCACAATAGCACATTGCTTATGATTTCTCATTCCCAAATGAACGTTTTTTAATGATTGTTCTGTACTGCCAGACCGTCTGTTGCATACAAACAAATCGTTTCCCTTGTCGCCTCTTACAGAACATTTTTTTCATGAGAGGCATATCTTGATTTTGTAGTGTACGACTTCTGGCAATCTGTACATTTAAGCCACTTTCCTCATCCCTTTGTATGATCCATTTTTGTCTGTAAAAGTAGCATTAAATCGTTACAATAAATATTACGAAATATGACCAGGTTTACCAAAAAATGATCCTTGTGATATTTCTAAAATGGATACATTGTGTATGAACTTTGTGTATTATTTTGGATAAAAGGGTGTTTGTAAGCAAAAATGTCTTCACCATTATCTTTATATAACACGAAAATACATGTACTTATCTGATCAGTGTCTAAAATCAATCAGATTTCGATGATCATGATTGTCAAATCGGATTAACGGCTTTTATTCATATATTTATATTTTGCTAATTCCATTTATTTTTTTTGGTGTTTCTAAGTTGCCACATTACCAATTCCTTACTTCGTTGCTACCCTGTCAAATCAGGGCATTAGTTCACATCCCTTTACGTTTCATTCCCTCCGCACGTATTGGACCGACAAAGTTTAATGCTACTCTTAAGAAAAGTTTGTCAATCAAAGGCATGTAACGAGGCGGAGCCTTCACAACCCGTTGTAGTCATATTCTGGCACACATTCTACGACTTGCAATAGCGCGACACATCGCCTGTAATCCGTGACCAGTTACAACTGCATATGTGCTAGAGCCACAAGTTATCATTCATCATTCTTCATCTCTTACCCTTTTCCCCTTTTTCGTGATTTTCACACTTGTCTCTCTTGCGTAGTTTCCTAGTTTTTGCATGCTCCATCTTTACAAAGTTAGGTTTTAAGATCATCCGATCGTATATCTATTGGCGTTGGCTTGTCGGCGATATTTAAAGGCCCCAGACTCTTTTCAGCATTCCGCGCCTGTGCTCGTGTCATTACAGAAGCTGTGACCATTTTTGCTGCGGATCCCATTTCGGGGCTGAGCTGTCCCTGATGCTTGATATGTTCCCGACAACCAAATCACAGATCAGAGATTTTGGAACCATGGCATCGAGTTCGCCTGTGTTATATATCAACCATAATGTAAGTCATTCTTACCGCTCAATCAATGCTGATATTGACACAATCTTTATCAAGCATTTGTTATCTTGCACCAAGTCTCACCGTACCGCGGCTAAGTCACATCCAGTGTCAAGAAGCACACGCGCCCTTTATGAGCCAACACAGCCGTCTGTACTAGCCATACTACGCCCCCCCCCCCCTCCATGGACTTAATTGGGCACATTTTCTGATACCAATGGCACTGTATCACCATTTACTTGTCTGAGGACCCGTTTTTACACGGCTTATTTCTAGGCAATATTTCCCTCATGAGCACACAGTACACATGTTCGTTGCTTCATTGGTTTTTATCGTTCCGAGATGGGTTAGAGGTAGGCGTATGCTCAGGCCTATTGTGTGGTATTAATATTGGAGCCTTGTTAAACTGCTGCAGGTTGTCATGCGACTTAATTATGATTTACAAAGGGTCATCCAGTGCCTCCAAATATTGCTCTGCAAGTTTGATAATTTATTCTATGTTCTCAGGTACACGTTCCTTCAAAACATAGCCAACTCCGTAGAACATGTTTCCATGTTTGTAAGAAATGTTTCAGAATCATTAGGTTTATCAACGCATCAGCTCAATCGGCTACCTCAGTCCAGCGGTCTATTTGGCATGTTATCTCGAGCCCTTGACCTAATGCCCTCTTCACTGGGCTGATAGCAATTGAGCACCTCCTTTTTAAAGCATTGTCATCAGCGGTTTGCTCTGGTGACATACTGGTGTTGACGTCTAATATACCATCCAAGCGTTCGAACGTTCATGAAGCTGTATCCTGGACGAGTCCCCGAACTCTCAAGATAACCGAGGCTTTGCCTATGCTATGAAGTTGTAAAGTTGACCAGCTCATATATATCACATATACAAAAGCTTTCATTCATAACTAATCTCATAACAACAAATTAATATTTTATAGTAACTTTCTTTGCAATTCACAAATATAGACCAAAAATATTACCTCTGGTACAGAATGTTCATATCGCCATCCGAAAAAAGGCATTCTATATTTTGTTGGTTCCGTGGTGAATTCAATTCTTGTTATAATTTCTAACCTTATAGAAATAGAGACAGGAATTCATAAATTATCCTAGCCATGTTGTACCTCTGAACAGCTGAACAGGGTTTATACTTCATAAGTTTTGATAACTTGCCTTGTCTCTGTAGTTTTATTGTATAATTTAGATATTTATTTTGTGATTGTGAACATTAAAGATCTCAATGGTACTGTCCTCATTGTTTACACAAAATTCAGTCATGTTTCTCCACTTTGTGAAAATGGCACGCGTGTCGTTCTGTCATTCTGAAGATGATATAGACGCTACAGGGACAAGCCCTAAAGAAACAACACTGTTGCGATTATATTATTTGACATACTAGTTACAGGCAGCATAGCAAGGTTAAAAAATGAGTTAAGTGGTAAATGATTCAGACAGTTTAAATTCATAAACAAGCAGACAATTTAATATTCTGTGTGAGGTAAATTGTGGAGAATCATATTCATAAGTGATTTCCCCCGTCATGTTGTAATAAAAAAAACTGTGAAATCATCAAAAATTGAGGTTAACTTATTAACAATGTTAATCACATTTGAAAATTAATTTTAATATTGATCAAAACCCTAGTTTTTTAAAATTATGGTGTTAATTAACCAGTTTATTGAACGTATACATTATATGAAAAAAAGAAGACTAGTAGAAGCATAAACCATATTAGTAGCAAGTAGCAAGTAGCAAAGAAAGATAGCCGGTAAAGCTTTCTTTTGTATATTTCGAATGGGTAAAACATATTAAGGAAAGCAGCCGTGGTATATATAATTGTTCAATGGGATTGACATGATGCTATATATGGTGCTACATATTTATAATTCGCGAAATAAAATACCCTTCAAACGGAACAATATGTAGATAATTGCTGATTCCAGAAATATTTCGGACAAAACTAGACATTTTATTCCTGATAAGGAGGATTACTCGAAATAAATACGTTGCAACATAGATTTATTTTCATACAATTCGCATAAGGTTTGTAAACGCGCAGCAATCAGTCTATATTGTGCAGGACTTGATGTTGCTCAGACGACATTTATTGTTAAAGGATAAATAAGAAAAGAGATTCGGTACATTTTCTGATTTTACATGTATTTCTATTTTCTTTAATTTAATTGGGTTTTAAGTGAAGTATTGCTTGAAAAACGGTATAATATATCATATCAAATGTGTTTTATCATTTGTTATGCTTATGGTAAAAGATTCGAAAATGTTTGATCTATAATTACAATATATTTATTCATTACAGATATTTATGGACTAAACAAATATTGGTTCAGAAAACATAATTATGGACGACTAAAATAATACTTTATTTATCGAAAATATGTATGAACTTAATAATCGACCAATTGCGTTTGAAAAATATACTCGATGCTATCTTTAAGCCTATATGTGGTGTCTCATTAGCATGCGGGGATCAGTGGCAAGCTCATTCTTAATAATTTGATAATGTGATATGGCCCCCAATTTCTCGAAACTTCTTAAGTCCCTTATAACAGGATTAAAATTATCTCATTATTTTTTGGTTTTGCATAAATAACGTTATATTAATTTCTTTAAGAGTTTTTATACTTTAGAAATAAATTATCTTTAATAAAATCACAATAAACCATTTTTCATTTATCAAGATTCAATTTTAGTATCTATTTTGGCTAATTGAAATAAGCTACTTAAGCCTGTTAAGAACTTTCGAAAAATTGGGGCCGGATTTCATCTGTTGAGTACAGCCATTTTTTTATAAATAATTTACAATGAAACCATTTCAACCACATATAAATATATATTTCAAATACATATTTAGTCTTGACATTAATTATGTTTTTCAATGGAATAAGAACGATAAGTCTATCAATATACGTATATTTTTCACAATTCCGTTATGTGATCATAGAAATAAAATTGTTCGTAAAGCATCTAAAAGAAGAAAATGTAGATTCCAGAATGGAAATAAAAACATTAATGTTTTGACGATAAGTGTAAACATAAATATTAAATGTAAATAAGAGCAGTGCGCCAATATAGTCTCACTCATTCTGATATTGGATAGAGCATCTTTATATAACGCGAAGAAAGTTTCGGTGTCGGAGGCCAAACAAATTATTTTACTAGTGATCTGAGACGTAAGTCTCTAAGAGAAATTTGGAAACTGTTTAATCATGGCAGGTGTTGATTCTCGTGTTAATAGTAGCTATGTTGATCTTTTTGGTCATCTTTATGCAGATTTAGAACAAAGTGTTACGTTTGATTCATTTGTACACAAGATACCGCAATCAATTTCAATGTAATCAAAGTGGACATCCGTATTACAACGGCTTTGATTTCAGCTGGGATCGAACTGGACAACCGTATGACAACAACTGTGTGTCACGTTGTGATTCACTTTGACATCCGTGTTACAGCGACGGTGTATTATCCTAGGATCGAATTGGACAACCGTATGACAACAACTGTGTGTCACGTTGTGATTCACTTTGACATCCACGTTACAGCGACGGTGTATTATCCTAGGATCGAATTGGACAACCGTATGACAACAACTGTGTGTCACGTTGTGATTCACTTTGACATCCGTGTTACAGCGACGGTGTATTATCCTAGGATCGAATTGGACAACCGTATGAAAACAACTGTGTGTCACGTTGTGATTCACTTTGACATCCACGTTACAGCGACGGTGTATTATCCTAGGATCGAATTAGACTACCGTATTAAAACAACTGTATATATAACGTTGTGATCCCATTTGACAAACTGGTTACAACGACGGTGTATTATGCTGGGATCAAATTTGACAACCGCATTACAACAACTCTGTATAACTAATGTGAACCTAATCAAAACAGAACTGACTTCTGACCAAAGTATAGAAACATATATTTTACAATAAACAGTGTTGCTGAAATAAAATGCATATCAAAACACGTTAGATGCTGACAAAACAGCATATAAATAAATCAGATACAAAACTTATTACCTAAAATGCGCTTTATTACCCTTCAAACTTAATAATAATGGAACTTAAATAATTCAATAACGTTACAAATAAGACCTTAATAGGAACATTTAAAATCCACTAGAATACGTATCAACGTAATAAACACAATTTTGTTACGTTTACCCGATACCCATTCCCCAAAACGGTCAGATGGTTTCCGTTGTCTAACAGGCCAGCCACCAGGCACCACTGGTACTTCCGGTAGCGGATACGTAGCAAAAAGTTTTAACATAAACCCGGTTTAATGGCACTGGGTAAACGTCAAAGACATAGAACACAAAAACAAAACATTACAAACAAGAAACATGGAGGAACAGCACAAAGCTCCACAAACAGCACAGTGCTGTGAATATTAGACAATTAGACAATTTGAACTTAAAAAAGAACTTATAGTCAGAAATACAAATTTGAACCCTTTTAAGAGGCACAACATGGCTAGGATGATGCAAATTGGAGACTTCAAGCATCAATCTATGACAGACAGGAAAACATAACAATATAAAATGTAAGTACAGGGCTACAGTTATGGCCTTCAAACGGCACTCACAAAACAACTGTGAATATCATAAATATAATGAAAACTACAGTGACAAGCCAGTAATCAACATTGAAAATTAAACCTTGTTTAGAGGCACAACTAGGCTATAACTATTTAAATTAAAGAGTACTGGATTCAGTCTCTGTAAGTTGGGAATTATAACAAAATACAAATTTCAGTACTTTGCGACTTTTATGGCCTCCACACTGCACCACCAATAGAATCTTTAGAAGGCTTAGTAATTATTAATTAATTTTCATTTTCTCAAAGAACGTGCAGTGTTTGATTTTAACAGTTTTGTTCAATTCTTTGCCAATACAATTTTTGCCTGAAATATGTTTTTTATTCTCTGACATCGTACTCTTATATATAAACAGACACTCTAAAGAAGACATTTTACAAGTCGCCGCTTGTCATAGTTATCAACAGGGTCTTGCTTTGCTCATATGGCTGCTCTGATCTGGTTAAAGGCGTGATCATCACAACTATGATTTGACCTTATTACGTTGATGATGTTGCTTAAAACTGCACGAATGCCTTTTATGGCTTGATCTGATGTTTAAAAGTGCTTTTGACCAAATACTGATAAACACTTCGTGACAATAATCGGGTCACAAATAATGATCAGTATAGAAAGGAGAGCTGTGTTTTACAGACCGGAAAATAGGTGAGCCTACTTTGATATCTGTCTTCTTTTCACAACAAAATCTAGTAAAAAACGAACAGCAATTCCCGGTCCAAATGCCAATGTCATTACGGAGATATTCAGACCGCAATCAAATGAAAAGGCGGAAATGCATATCGAATCCTTAATTTTGATGATACACTGATCCTCTTTAAACATGCTTATCTTTCCTTTTTTAAATTATCAAACCTTATTCAAAATAGGATCTTGTTACAGCTGCAAAAGATACTAAAGTGATTCAGGTAGATCAAAAAAAATTCAAACTATTTTCTAACAGTAATGTTACATATCATGGAAAACCTTAAAACCTGTTCATCCTCTTTATCTGAAGAGAGACTCTTGTAAAAGAAAGCAGAGTTATACAATACATAAAATTACATTCATAATACCTGAAAAT